>NW_027665159.1:75000-257000 GCF_963921795.1 Nannobrachium achirus | reverse complement strand
TAACCTGTTCAGTGAGTGATTTGAGCATGTGCACATTTGCAAAGTGAATAAAGTCATGGCTCACACTGTAGCCCGCCCTGTTACAGCTGGTGTGTGTGACCCATGGGCACAGCAAAGAGGAGGCGTGGAGTTTGGTGATGCCCGAGTGGGCGAGTCCAAGAGGGCGATAGCAAGAGGGTGCAAAAGACCTGTACTTCCCGTTTCTGTGTGACGTAGGTAGATACCTTTTTTAGGAGGCGGAAGCATGTTTGGAGTCTATTCATTTACAATGGGAGAGCTAACGTGAACACAGAGCAAACTAATAGTTCAGAAGCTATAGTCACTGAACTAAATATTGGACCAGATCATCCCAAGCCACATAATATTAACAAAATTGGGTAACACTTTCTATGAAGCCCACACTTATAATGCATTATGACGGCATTCATAATGCATTATAATGCACTCATAATGCTTCATAACTACCCTCATAAACACTCATAATGCTTCCTGATGCATTATATCAACAGCCATAAGACATTATAATGTAACTTATAATTAATTATAACGACTCAAGTTATGGATGCTCTTGAATACTTATGAAGATCACATCTATAATGCATTATGAGGACACTCAGTGCATCATAATGCTCTCTAGACTGACTGCTTATACTACCTTATGATTACTTATACACACATGTAGTAGCGACTCATAGTATGCTATAATAACCCATGCAGTATCATGAGTCTCCATGAGGCGTCATTGTATGTGTTAAGTAAAGTGAAACACATATGGATGCATCTATAATAAGGCATAAGTCATCATAGCGCGTCATTGTCGGGGCTAAGTAAAGTGTGATGCATTTGGATGCATTTAAAGGTGATACACCATGCATTTAAAGGTATTTATGTCATATTGTTTATGTCCCAAAAACGTTTTTCAAAAGGTTTGAGGCTAAATTACCACTCCTGAATAGAGAGCCTCTCTCATTTTTGAATGGCTCTCAGAGCATTTTCAGCTCCGCCTTCCCAAAACCAGAGAAAGACACAACGGTCAGAAATGGGACTTTGTGAGGATAGAAGGTGCTAGTGGGACCCCAAAAAAAGATTTTAAAATAGGAAAAGTGAAATTTCATGGTGTATCACCTTTAAAAGAATATATGCTGCATCCTAAGTTATTGCTTTATAATAACTTAGGATGCAGCATAGATTCTTTTAAATACATCCAAATGCATCACACTTTACTTAGCCCCGACAATGACGCGCTATGATGACTTATGCCTTATTATAGATGCATCCATATGTGTTTCACTTTACTTAACACATACAATGACGCCTCATGGAGACTCATGATACTGCATGGGTTATTATAGCATACTATGAGTCGCTACTACAGTTGACTTGAGTTGTGTGTATAAGTAATCATAAGGTAGTATAAGCAGTCAGTCTAGAGAGCATTATGATGCACTATGAGTGTCCTCATAATGCATTATAGATGTGATCTTCATAAGTATTCAAGAGCATCCATAACTTGAGTCGTTATAATTAATTATAAGTTACATTATAATGTCTTATGACTGTTGATATAATGCATCAGGAAGCATTATGAGTGTTTATGAGGGTAGTTATGAAGCATTATGAGTGCATTATAATGCATTATGAATGCCGTCATAATGCATTATAAGTGTGGGCTTCATAGAAAGTGTTACCCAAAATTGTCATACTAAAGTGGCTTTTTTCAGCGACACAACAACTGAGAAAATCAACTTTATTATTGCTCTTTAGCTGTCCCAGCAACACACTCTCGCGGGATCTATAGCACCAGTAAACAGGACATGCGCGAGATTTGCTGTCAGAGCCGACGCCCACTTAGGAGGCTATTTGTAGGATTTGTGTACCATGTCGCATTGTAGTGGATCCAATGAGGATGAGCTATCTTCATAAATAAAATATCTTTGGGCGAGTTTATTCACAGTTTCTGGGGGGAAAGGTTAGTGGGGATAATTGGGGTTGGTGGCTCCTCAGGCAGCCACAACTCTGCTTGGGGGATCCGGAAATAAGGATTGTATGTTGGGTCATTAGCATCAGTAGGGCTGAGAGAGGTATATTGTGGGCCATTACTTCATTATGTGTGGTTTGGATTTAGTTTGCTGTGTTTTCTTATTTACTTTATTTACTTTTTGTCACCACCTTAAGTCATTTTTGGAGGACATATATTTTTGTCTATATCAGCTCTGCATGACACTGGCCACTTCTGGTGAAAATCGTCTATATACGTATTGATATCATGCTCTTTCCCCTTTTACTATAATGGCCTATCTCAAGAGTGTGTCTCGGGCCAAAATAGGCATTATTTTTTGGCACATGATCTTGTAATTTAGAACATTTAAAAATGGGTTGAGGGTTATTTCAGACAACACCTACTGTAATCAGTGGCTTACAGATTTGTGGCTGTTTTCTTACAGTAAGATAGGCCTTGCTTTGGGAGGAAACATTTGTGAGAGTGGTTGTCTACATGTATTTCCAGGATGTGAGTGCATTTGCTGGTTGTGGAAAACCAAATGCACATGAAGAAACCATTCCAGACGTAAAAAAAATATATATATTTATACCCGTAAGACACCCAAAGGGCCAAGAAGCGACCTCGCCTTTTAGCACGCGTCCATGGGTGCGTGCACGTATATGGGCATGTTTTGACATAACATTGTTGACTATCATGCAGGGGTCTCCATATATGGGTAACTGGTACCCATATACATCACTGGCCAGATGGCAAAGAATTGGCGCGACCTCGCCCTTCGAGGTTGCATGTCGCCCTGAGGCGTCTTACTAGTAGGACTAAATCACAAATTGTCAATAAGATCTGTAAGGGAAATACTAATAGCCTATTCCTATTATTATATTCTGAATTGGTTCATTATTAGCTGACATGTTATAATAGGCTATGATGTAGGAGCTCGAAGTTCATGGGTTTTTGCCACAGGAACTCAGTGGTACATTGTTTATTTAATTCCAGATAACATAACACCGTCCATACACTGGAAAATCTCAATTCATAACGGTATGCTAATAGAATATACAATGGTATGAAACTTAGTATATAATATAAGGCCATTTAGTCAGACTGCTTAACCCTTAAGTTCTGTTCAGATTCACTACACCTTCGTTCTGTTCGGGTCATTTTGACCCGGGGGATATTTGGTTTAAAAAAAACAACACTAATATAAATTTTAACTTAACAAATCATCATGATATATTGACTTTGACTCAATACCAAACAATTCATATGATATATATGGTAAATGTTTGCATTTCTGCTTTGCTATATCACATTAAACACTGAAAGAGCTAGGCGTTTTTACTGATTTAGCTGAAATTCATGTAAAAAAAAA
This sequence comes from Nannobrachium achirus, assembly GCF_963921795.1. NCBI lineage: Eukaryota > Metazoa > Chordata > Actinopteri > Myctophiformes > Myctophidae > Nannobrachium > Nannobrachium achirus. The sequence goes on along the minus strand of NW_027665159.1, from coordinate 253,629 downwards.
CGACTTCATTTAATACTGGGCAATATTGCTCATGCTTATAGGAAACAATGAAAATCAGACAATATTTTTATGAACTTTTTTTTCCCAACATGCCCATTAATTGAATAATTGTGGTTCAAGAACAGGACATCATTCTCACATAGAGCTGAACACACATGTGAACACACATGAACGTCACATATGAATATACACTTGAACGTACGGTATACACTAGGAGAGAGGTTTTCAAACACTTTGGTCTCAGGGCACCCCTGTAAACAACAATCTTCATCCACAGCAATAAACATAAGGTGCTGTAAAGTAACACTGTAATTCAGGGGTGCTGTGACAGCACCCCTGAATTACAGTGTTACTTTACAGCACCTTATGTTTATGTAAAATAATGTAAAATTTCCCCTAAGATACAGTAGGCTACATTCACAAGGAAAACTTCAGATAAGTGAGGGGTTCGGAGGGGGGCTTCGGAAGGGGGGTGTTAGAAGTGGGAGTGACTGTGTGTCTGTGTTTTGGCATAATACTGTGTATTTCTGTGCATCTGTGCTTCCGGGTCAAAATGACCCGAACAGCACTTAAGGTTCAAAAAATATGAGGGGGGTGTAGCATGGGTGTATTGCAAAAATATTTTTTTTTACATGTTCATCTCAGAAGAATCTTTAAGGCCAGTGAGTTTCAGGTGGAAAGAATTTAAACTTCTACCTTTTTTTTCCAAATGAAAATTTAAAACGGGTCAAAATGACCCGAACAGCACTTAAGGGTTAATCAATCACAAACAAAGGTCGGACCTAAGAACAGAACAGCCATAACATAATCAACAGAATTAATATTATAATCAATAAAGAGACATGATGTGCCGTTTCACATACTAAACTGCCTGCGACCTTCGGTCGTAATTAATGACATAGTTAAATGATGAAAATGGGTGGGTTATTTCCCCTTTAAATGCCACATCTTCAATCAAGGGGAGGAAACAAATGTCTGGTGAAGTAGTGAAAATAGATCTTGTAGATCTGCTATTTTCACTAATTTGCGGTCCCCCTGGCAAACGTCAATTTTTTCTTATGGGTCATGGGCTAAAATCTTTGGGAACCACTGGCCTAGGTCAGTGGTACTCAACCTGTGGGTCGGGACCCCCAGGGGGGTGCTCAAATTATTTTTGGGGGTCCCCAGATGATTAACTTAATATGCAACATTGTTTTCTCACTCGACAGTAAAGTAAACAAACCAACATAACGTTTAAGTGTATAGAGGGTGTCTGCACATTTCTAAAGTGACAATTAAGGACTTTTTAATACCTCTAAAATGACAAATTAAACATTGGCCAAATTGTCAAATATTAGAGGCAGAAATTGTGAAAATAGCTGACCTACGGTACATGCGTGAGCATGTAGATTGGCTATTTTCACAATAGAACTGATATGATGTAGTACTTTATTATCATTTCACACTGAAATATGTCTTATGACACAGCAGCCATGTATTCAAAACATACAGTATATACAAACATTTGTAACACAAGTCATACATACATTTGCAACACATCAAGGCATACATGACACGCTGAGTCGCAGTGCAGCCCCTGTACCAGCGCACCGAAATGTCTTACATGAAAAAAAAAGAGAAAAGAGTTAAGGATTTAGAGAGTAGGGGTGGTTGCTTTGGGCCATAAAAAAACACTGCTCCCATAGTGATGCACTGCGTGGGAGAAAAAAAAGAAGGTGTGTGTGTGTGTGTGTGTGTGTGTGTGTGTGTGTGTGTGTGTGTGTGTGTGTGTGTGTGTGTGTGTGTGTGTGTGTGTGTGTGTGTTGGTCACGGGGAGTGTTTCTTACTTGGGGGAATGCAGGCCCTGAAAGACCCCATCTCTGCCATGGTTGATAGTTTTGGAATAGTTTCGAAGAGACAGTGTAGAGAAAAATACTCCGTAAAAGCAGCGGGTAGACACACGAGGGAGGGAGGGAGAGAGATAGAGAGAGCGAGAGATTTGCGACTGCCTTCGTTGATCGCTAGAGCAAGAAGTGTTAGAGCAAGAAGAACTGTTCTACAAAATGTAATGCCTCAGCTCTTAGTGCTCGTCAGGGTGGGGGGTCCCCAGTTAAAATATGATTATTTTGGGGGTCGTGGCCTGAAAGGGTTGAGAACCACTGGCCTAGGTTATGTCCACTTCAGCAGAAATATCAATAGGCTACAATACTGACATGACATCTTGTAAAAAACCATGACGCTGTCAAGCCACGGGTTGCGAACTTGCGAGGGATGTGAGCGGACGGATGCGACCTGGCATTTGCCAACGGGTCTGAGGCCTTAAGCCAGATGCAGAATAGACCCACATTTATTTCATCTAGCTTAAGGCCTCAGACCCGTTGGCAAAGGCCAGGTCGCGTTCTGGAGCGCTGTGCTGCATACGCTCTGTGCCTGTCAGTTATATGCTCGCAGGAGGTCCTGCTTGCCTCCCGCCAGAACATTTTTGCTGTCTTCAATATTTCCTGTGTTTTATTTTATTCATTATTGTTAAATTCAGTGTTGATGTTTGTGTGATAGGCCTAGACCTTTATGCAGCTTTTTGGAGGTACAAGTTACGTACCCAGGGGGACAGAATAGTAATTTCTTTTTTTAGGCGAGAGCATTTGTCTACTGACCCATCACAGCGTGTCCTTGCACAAGCTCCTCCCCCTACTCTCCTCAGCTCCGGTAGGAATAACACACTCGCCGCTCTCCCCCATCTCCCAAGGAGAAGCACAGGAGAGGTGCCTCAACTATGTGAACGTGGCCATAGAAGGGATTCTCTGGAAAAAGGCAGAGAGAGAGGTGACAGCACCTAGCCTAGTTCCAGACCCTGAATCGCTAGCCACACCCCTTTAATTTTTTTGTTTCTGCGATTCAGGTCTAGAATCGCTCTCAATGAGGAGGCCTGCCTCGGTTGAAAATCCAAACGGGCGAATCAGCGTCGTGAATCAGCGTCTTGTGATCAGCGTGGGTGGGGGTTTCCCAGAACTCATGTGTGTTTCCAAGTACACCAGCGCCGCCGCCGTACCGTACCGCACATCGTGTCGCGGTAAAATGCGGTAAATTGCGGTAAAATGCGATCGTATCGACCTCGCTATGAAACACCAGTAGCAGGCATGTTATGTTGTGTTTGATTACTAGTTCGTAGTGCTCCTATTCTGACTGTTTCTTTGGTTAGCAAGTAGCACTAGCAAGCAACAGGTTAGCCACTAGCCAACCAGGCACACATAACAACACTATGTCATGTGTTGGTCGGTGAACCAATCGCTGAACAGTGCCTCATTTCGGCAACGCCCATCCCTGCAAAGGCTGTGGGCGGAACTGACTTCAGACTGAACTAGAAAAATATTGTTCCTTCGAAACAATTGTGGGCTCGCTTCAAGCCAGAAAACAATGGCTATAAAAGTACAAAATGTCAAGATCGCAGGCAGTGCTCTCTTTGACGTTACTGATGTCAAAGATTGGTCCATTGGTCCATTTTTCCAAAAATGTGTTGTGCAAAAGTTGACCCGCTGGTGGCGCTATAACAGGCCAATGTAAGAAGGGTGGTATCTGTTCCTTGACCTATTGGGAATGTGTTTGCAAGATTTCACGCACATTGCAGGCTGTGTTCATGATTTGAGGTGTTTTTGGCTTTGGCCACTTTATCGCTGCTTGCAGCTATATTCATTATTTTTTTTTGTGTGTGTGTGCACTTCATAGGCATATTAGATAAAGGTCCTTAGATTGTGTGTAGAAAGTTTCATGCAAATTGCAAAAAAAAATCCTAACGGGTTTAAGCGTTTCACAAACTGCTCAAAATGATATAGGGCCCCCCTTTGGCCAATTGGGGTAAGATTGGTTTTAGTGATATTTGGACTAACACTCTACATCTTTGCCAAATGCCATGAACATGTTACTTTGCATGTATGATTTAGAGGCAGAAGAATAATTTGCATAAAACTGCAATATTCATTGAATTTATTTAAAAAAGCATGTTTCAATTTTAAAGAAATCCGATCTGACAGATCTTTAGATATCGGTCCAAAGTTCAGGTAAAAAAAGTTTTGTGCACGTGGAGCGAAAATTCCAGAATAAAAGCGGGTTTACGCGTTTTACAAACTGCTCAAATTGGCGGAAAATCGAAGGGCGGAGCTTACTTAACAACGACACAGATGTCTTCCGCTTGAGTCAAAGCACGCGTGTAACAAGTTGCATGTCTTCAAACGAAACGAGTCATGACTTATGCCCGTTTGAAGTTTGCATTTTCAAACGCTTCGTATAGCGCCCCCCTTTGGCCGATTGGAATAAAATTGGTTTCAGTGATACTTTGACTAACCCTCCACATCTTTGCCAATTGCCATGAACGTGTAACTTTGCATGTATGATTTAGAGGCCGAAGAATAATTTGCATAAAACCGCAATATTGATTGAATTATTAAAAAATTAGATTTCACTTTAAAAGAAATCCGCCGAGACTAGTTTGACCGTAATGGTCCAAAGTTCATGTGAAAAAAGTTTCATGCGCGTATCGCAAAAATCCCAGGAGGAGATAGATTTTTACTGTTTTTCATATAATTCCGAATTGTGGGAGACCTAAAGGTCAGAGGTCAAAAGTTAGAGGGTAAAAGTTGTTCGGCATGAGGAGACGCATAAGTGTATACAGGTTTCATGGCTGTATGTATAACACAGCATGAGCTATACCTGTTAAAAGATCGCACTTTCGAAGGCTTCCTACAGCGCCACCATTTGGCCGATTGCTTTAAAAAATAATAGCACACTTCGCCACTGTAAACTAGGGATGTGAATCTCGACCACTGAGGCGATACGATACGCATCACGATACACTCCCAGCGATACGATATAATTGCGATACATTGAAATCTTGCCGATACGATACATCACGATACACCCCTGACCCCGATACGATGCGATATGATTCACGATATTTTGCGATACACCCCTGGTGCTTACGATGCGATACGATTCACGATTCGGTGCGATTCAACACAATGCAAAGGATTTATATTAAAGCCCATGTAAATTTCCCCCCCAAAAAATTACTAAAAATGCATTACATTTAATTTCCAACCAATTTATTGTTTCACTGTAGTACTAGGCTCTGTCTAACAATCCAACTTATTGAAATCTGGGAGAACACTCCTTGCTGGCTGGTAAAATTGTTTGATTAATACTATATCATTATATCATTATTATATATCACTACATCCTCAACAGGTGGTCAGGGACCCCTAGGGTCCTCAGAGTTATGTGAGGCGGCCAAATATTAATAGTTTGTTTTTACAGTAACCAATTGAACCCTAGCAAGTAGCAACCCTATGGGGGAACATTAGCCAATACATTAACACTTATTGAGGGTTTAAGAGATAATAATTCATGGATTATAATGAATAACATAAATCCATCATATTAATAGAAAAGATAATGTGTGAACAAATAAACACAACATAGTAATGTATTAATGTCACTGATGAAATAGTGCTGTCAAACAAGTCTCTGACAAGTTTTAATCTGCAACAGTTTTATATAATAGCCTACAGTAGTCTAAAATAGCCTACAGTGGGGGTCCCTGCTTGATCTCTTTCTTCTCAGTTAAGGATCCTTGACCTGTATTATTATTATATTGTATGAATATAATCTAGGATTTTGCCATTTCTAGCCAAAATGTTTCAAAACGTAGATATTTGAGTCACAACGCATCGCGGTGTGAGCTTGTAGGTCTGCTATTTAGGTGCGTGCGCGACACCGTCGAGCTGCCAAGTATAAATCAGGCTCCAGCCTCTCTTTGCAGAGCGAACAGCAGCAGCAGAAGAGTGTGCTGCCTGCAGCTACAGTAATAAGTTGTGAAACAGTGTCAAATACTTTGTTTTAATCGCTAGCTGCACGCCCAGTATCGTTGTTGTAGTTCATACGTGTGTGTAGTTAAAGCGTGGAAGCTTCTGCTTTGTTTAAATCAATTCCGTCGCAGACTCGACAAGAAGAACAAACGGGTGTGGAATGTGGATCATAATATCACGCAGCGTGCTCCAGTCAAGTGACACAACAACGGATCACATCAGCGAACATTGGACAGGGATGTTATAAAGCTAAACGTGGTACTAATCTTGCATGTTTAACCAGTGGGCTCACGAGTGCTGTCTGTCTGTCTCTGCATTCCGTCAGGTCGGGTGTTCACTGCGCTCCGCTGAGCAGCTCAGTGCTGCAGTAAAAGACGCATGTCTGTAGAGTCGCTACAAGTGCTTTTTGGGGGGAGGGCTGATGGGGCATTCAATGCGCCTCGGAAACACAGTATAGAATGAAATACTATTATGCAAAAACCGATCCAACCGTGGAATGTACCGATCCAAACACTCACGATACGATACATCTCGATTCCAGCCGTCAATTGTACCGATCCACCCTGAATGAACCGATTCACTCGTATCGCGCACGTTTGTATCGCGATTACGATCCGTACCGGTATATCTTCGCATCCCTACTGTAAACCGAACACATTGATGTTTTTATTTTCATTTTCTCACTAAGTATGTAGGAGTAGAATGGAACCGAAGTTTTGAGGAGAACTTGATATGACTAGTATGCCTGATAGATAAATAATGACAATATCTAAAGTGTGCTCGCCTTACAGGCGAGCCCACAATAATGAAGTGAAACGAAATGTCAATTCAGGCTGAGTGTCAGGCTAGACAGCACCAGTTTATACCTCAGAAGATGCCATGCACCCTTTCCTACTGGCCAGATAGCACCAGTGCAGCCAATTGGTGCAGGAATGAATGGGATACAGGAAGCAATGACTCTACATTGAGAATCCCACTTGTGACACACCACCTAAATGAGGTGCCAAGTTACCTTGCTACAACAGAAATGGGCCTATCAACATTTACTGCCTCCTGGTTGAAATGGAAAAAAATAATTGCCCACCCCTGATTTAGACCCTCCGGGCCAGTAGAACACAGCTTCCACTTGGCCCACATTATTTTCCTGTGTTTTTTTGATTGATTGATTGATTATTGTATTAGACAAAAATGGAGAACAGCACAAGTATAGTGGTAGGGGAGAGCGGGGTAAACTGAGACACCCCCTGTATCTAGGCATTGGAACACATTTGTGGTCATGTGACCATTATATTTTCAAGACCCTTAAATTTCCCCCTTTCCATGAAGGACCTGATAGTGCTGCTGTAAACATGCTTTTTTCACAAATATGTTTGTTGCATGTAAAAGTAAATGTTCTTGCTGTCAACATAATCAGCTGTTCTGTCAAAGCAAATTGAATCGGGGAGAACATTTTATATCATACATGTTGATGAACTACCAACTTATAAATCCATGTGATAGATGCTACCTGAAGATTACCCTGAATTGATAAGAGATGTCCTTTTTCCCAAAATGTGGCTGTGGGGTAAAGTGAGACAATTGCTCCGGGGTAGTGAGACACTATCTCACATTAACCCAACGTGATAGACTGGGAGAAAGCTGTACAAAGCTGATTAAAGGGGGTACCAAACATTTCTCAATTGACTCCTATGTATTTTTCCCTGTAGAATCCATTTCTGCAAAGTATATCATTATGCAAAGCATAATTAATGAGATAATTAGCATATTTGACTAAATCAGAGCCTCTGTTCACCTCTTCATCCAGGACTTTGTGTCTGGTGAGTGGGTTTTACTGTGGGCAGTAGAACCACTCAGGTGGCGGCTCGTAGCATTCTGGACACTTAGTGGCTTCTGAGACTTCCCAGCACAACACACACAAGCAGGCAGGTAGACAGGCATGCACACACACACACACACACACACACACACACACACACACACACACACACACACACACACACACACACACACACACACACACACACACACACACACACACACACACACACACAGCTGTTCCAGAAATGGACCTGGGAGTACCGATAGGGGAGGTCTTTGCCTGGGTGACACCAGAAACCCAAAGGTTATCACAGTATTGCTTCTTTTTGTTTTCTTTTTTTTTATGGCAACCTACACCATTTCTGTCTCCATACTGCTGACTGCTGTAACTATGAAAATGAAGTTTTTTGTTGTTGTTATTGTTCTAGCGTTGTGTTAATAAAACACAATAACCTTATGCGTTAGTGACATTTAGCACAATTATTTTCAGAGTGAACGTATACTGTAGACAAGAGACTGCTGGCTTTGAAGAGAGTGTTACTTGAGGACAGGAGGAGATCAGATTCTACCAGCTAAACTAGTTTTCCCTTTGGCAAGGAAGCTAATAGTTGTGGTTTTCATTTGCACGCACAGGCCGTCCAAGGATAACATGCACTGCATGACAGTTTTCAGGCTTGACAGGGATAATCAGGGATGGTGTGAGAAATACAATGTGTGGGACGGAAACAGAAGTGGGAGATATCAAGTCGAGTAAAGTTGTATGACTGTATGACAGTATGATTTTCATAAGGACAGGCATTCTGTTGATGAGAAAGGCTTGGAACATTATTGTGATTCCATTCTAGTTAAGTAATGGAACATCGGAGGAAGAAACTTGAACACTGATTACAACTAGAAAAGAACATTTCTAAGAAATTCTAAGTGTGCCTGCAGCTTGCTAAGTGTGTACAACCTTGTGTTGCGGTTTGTGTTAGCATTAGCATTAGATTTTTTTAACATTAGCATTTTTTGCATTAGCTTTAACATTAGCATTTTTTGCATTAGCTTTAACATTATCGTTTTCAGCATTAACCATTTTAGAATTTTAACATTAGCTTTAGCATTTTTTGCATTTCAATTATCATTTTAGCATTATCATTTTAGCATTATTTTAGCATTTGTTAAATATTAGCTTTAGCATTTGTTAACATTAGCATTTGTTAGCATTAGCATTACCATTTTTAACATTAGCCTTTTTATCATTAGCATTTTTTGCTTTAGCATTAGCGGGAGTAGCGGTTAGCATTAGCGGTTAGCCATTGGGGCTGTGGGACCACCCATTAAGTTTGAGACCAGTAACGTGTTGGGAAGTTGAGTTATGGACAAATAAAGCTTCGGCCAATCAGAAGAGGGGGCGGGACTAAGTTAAACCAATTAAGGTGAAGGACTCTTAATCAAGTCATATGGCACCAGCCACAACTCTGTATGACAAACGGTTTATGAGTAATAGCCAAAAAAAGGAACAATCAAGTTTCGGCCAATCAGAAGAGGGGGCGGGACTAAGTTAAACCAATTAAGGTTAAGGACTCTTAATCAAGTCATATGACACCACCCACACGTCTGTACGACAAACAGTTCATGCGATATAGAGGCACTTTCTGTTTGGCAAAGGGCACTTCCTGTTTGGCGAAGGAAGCACCAATTAAGGTTAAGGACTCTTAATCAAGTCATATGACACCACCCACGCGTCTGTACGACAAACGGTTCATGAGATATAGAGGCACTTCCTGTTTGGCGAAGGGCACTTCCTGTTTGGCAAAGGAAGCGCCAATTAAGGTTAAGGACTCTAAATCAAAGCATATGACACCACCCACGCGTCTGTACGACAAACGGTTCATGAGATATAGAGGCACTTCCTGTTTGGCGAAGGGCACTTCCTGTTACAGAGGGGGCGGGGCTTAATCAATTACAGCTCATCCCTAGTCTGGGATCAGTTCACTTTACAGGGTTTGATCCGGTCGGGAGCGGAAACCACTTTACGTCATGTTGAAGTCCTAGACGGACTACACTTTGGCCGGAACTATCAACCGGATTCAGTTTTAACCCAAAATATTCCCCTGCACCCAAGGACATAGTTTTAGGGCCTACCTAATAAACACCTTGATGCGGCGTAGTTTTGCTTTCGAAAAATTTGTTTGGTATGTGCATCTTTTAGTCCAACTCGTAGCGACTGGCAAGACTACACTAGGCTACTCAAGCATTTTAATAGTGATTGGGGAAACAAACGAGGGGAACTAAATCAAAGCGTCGCCGCTTCTTCTAGTGGTTTCCGCGCTTTAGGCGGAAACCAAACGGTCTGTTATGAACGAACACCAGGCTTTCTCCCCAGAAAGACTGGTAGGCGAGGTTAGCTCATCCCTATTGGCCGGAAGAAGACCAAAGTTGTGTGTGTATTTTAAAGTTTAAATCACGTTGCTAGTTAAAATTATGGCAGAGTTATGTGGCGCCAAAGTTTCTGTGTTTTTTTCAGAGTCCCCCATTCAAAGTCAATGGGGTTTTTTGCGCGTAGTTTTTTACGAATTACGTTGCCTTGGTAACGCGGATCGGAAAGAAAAGTAATAGCACACCATTCCCGGCCGAGCCACACATTTTGATATATATATTGCGGCAGTGGCGTAAATCGTGCGGCAGTTATTACGTGCCGAAATTTCCCCCATTCTAAGTCAATGGGGTTTTTGGGCGTTGTTTTTTGCGAATTACGTCACCATGGTAACGTGGATCAGAAAGAAAAGTAATAGCACCCCATTCCCGGCCGAGCCGCACGTTTTGATGTTTATATTGCGGCGGTGGTGTAAATCGTGCAGCAGTCATTACGTGCCGAAATTTTGTGAGGTAATTATATATGGCGGATTACAATAAGTATTTTGCCATTGCATTGCATGGCAGGCACACTTAATGACTGTCATGGCTTGGAATGCAATGTCACAACTACTTTCATGTTTATCCTGATGCAACACAACAGTATCATGCAACAAAGAAAATCAGTCAAAAAATAAAAAAATATAGAAATATAACGCACTATCTCGCATTACCCAAGCATAATAGACAGGGATAAAGCTGTAAAAACAGATTAAAGGCTGTACTAAACTTTTCTCAATTGATTCTTATGTATTTTTCCCTGTAGAATCCATTTCTGCAAAGTATATTGTTGTAATAATGAGATAATTAGCATATTTGACTAAATCAGAGCCTCTGTTCACTTTGTGTCTGGTGAGTGGGTTTTACTGTTAGTCCGAGCGTTTCAGGCAAACATCGTGCACTTTATGAAAGAAGCATGAAATTTGGCACACAGTTAGAACATGCCATATGGAACATTTTTGGCTATAGGGGCATCGCAGATTTGTCTTGGGAAACTTGTGGGAGCCAATCAAGTTGCTCTCATAGACTTTACTGTAGAGTCAAATTATACAAAAAATAAATATGCTTTAAAGGGGAAGACCACCCATTTTCAATATTGAAATATGTCATTAATATACCTTAGAGGAGTTGTGTGAAAATAGAAAAAAAGTTCCCCCCCTTCTGTGTTGCCTAGAACTGGAGGATTGATTTTGGGGTTTGTATTATAAATTACAACTTGATGACATCACACATTGTACTTTACAATACAAACCCCAAAATCAATCTTCCAGTTCTAGGCAACACAGAAGGGGGGGAACTTTTTCCACACAACTCCTCTAAGGTATATTAATGACATATTTCAATATTGAAAATGGGTGGTCTTCCCCTTTAAGTAGCATGTGAGGGGTCAAACTAGGTGTTATTCGGGATTCTGAATCCAATGCAAGCATTTGTTTTGCACGAAAAACATTCCTTTCCGAGAAACAGCCGCCACAAAACTTTGAAAAGTGATGACTCATCACTAAACCATAGTTTTATGGGGTCCGTTTTTAGCCAAGGAATGTTTTTCCTGCTAAACAAATGTTTGCATTGGATTCAGAATCCCCCAAAACACCTAGTTTGACCCCTTACATGCTACTTAAAGCATATGTATTTTTGTATTATTTTACTCTATAGTAAAGTCTATGAGAGCCCAACTTTAATTGGCTCCCACAAGTTTCCCAAGACAAATCTGTGATGCCCCTATAGCCAAAAATGTTCCATATGGCATGTTCTAACTGTGTGCCAAATTTCATGCTTCTTTCATAAAGTGCACGATTACATCAAAATACTGCCCGAAACGCCTGGACTATGTGGGCAGTAGAACCACTCAGGTGGAGGCTGATAGCATTCTGGACACTTAGTGGCTACTGAGACTTCCCAGCACAACACACACACAAAATGCACACAGGCAGGCAGGAAGGCAGGCAGGCAGGCAGGCAGGCAATATACTTTGCAGAAATGGATTCTACAGGAATAATTACATAAGGATCAACTGAGAAAAGCTTGGTAAACCCTTTTATATATACTGTATTGTGTTTCTTTTTTTTGCTGCCCATGTGTGGAAATGACAGGACAAACCCTATTAAAATAATTTCTCTCGAGGCCCAGGGCCTCTCCCCACACACACCCATTGTAAAAACACCCTAATACGTGAGCAGGCCGTGTTTGTGAAATATCCCTTTAATGTAGAATGTAGGATAGATAGAAGAAAGGCCTGCCAATGTGGAGAACTGTGTCACATTGACATTGCAACAAAGTCACTGTTCAGTCTTCTAGAATATTGAATGGCTGTGCAGTTTCCTGGGCCTGATATATTATAGCCTGTTAAGTGGGGACATTTGCAGACAACACCAGCTCCTTAAACACCAGTGGTTCTCAACCTGTGAGTCGGGACCCCCAGGGGGGTCCCCAAATTATTTTGGGGGGTCCCCAGATACACCAACACGGCGTTCTGTCATCAGCGCGTCATTGCCGGGGGCGGAGTCAAGCGTGGGGGAAAACAGACCGTTCTGATTACACCTACCCCCATTAGTAGAATTAGTCGATCCTGCCATATATTCAAAGATCAGGTCTCTATCCTACTTGAATTCACTACAACGTGTTCTATAAACATCATTGACGACTTAACGACTGTTGTTTTTTGATATTATAGTAAGTTTAATTGATCATATATTGTAATTGTGTCAGGTAATTAAAGACATAATGTAAACAGGTTTTGTAGCATAGAGGGAGGAGGGGGACCCACGGGTGCTTATTGTGCAACTTTGACGCATGCACAGGGGCTAATCTGAGTCTGATTATAAACCACTTAATTACATTGATTCCTTGCTGCCAATGGACATCTGCATTAGCATCGGGATTAATTATTGTCCTTATAGGACTGGTCGGATCAATGCCATGGTTATCTGACTGATTTAATCACCTGGTAAGAGACACACTTTCACATTTTCATGAACATGATCAATTACACTTATCACAATATCAAAAAACAGGCCATTAATTCAGCAATGATGTTCATGGAACACGTTTTAGTGAATCCAAGGACACAGGAGGAGGATGCCATAGTTTGGAAGTGTATTAGGCAATGGGAATGGATTTAAATATAGCACAGGCAAACCCATATCCACGTTTCAAATCTATTGACGACTAATGGGCCTGGCTGTTGGTTTTATATTGTGGCACGTTTAATTGATCATATCTCATAATATTAGTGTCTCTACCAGGATTGAACACTGCATGTGCAAACATGTTTTTTGTAACACAGGGAGTAGAGTAGATGGAGAGAAAAACATAACTCCGATCTATGCTTGTGTAACTTGGAGATAGCCTACGACAGATCTCCATCTCAGTCAGTGCTTGTGTAATTTGCGGGGAATATATTAATCTGACTGATTACAAACCACTTGAACTCCGACTTCTATATCCTATATGCCAGGGGGAACATAACCCAATTTGCGAGCTTGTTGATCTTTGGCACTGCATAGATTGGCAAAAATAGATTTGGTGTAGTGTAGACTGAATATGTGGTCAAAGTAAAGAGTTGGTTCCCGTTTTATTCCAGAGGTTTTGAAGAGGCAGGAGTAGTAGTTTAGATGAGGTTGAGAGGTACAGTAGCTCCGTGCAGCACAGCGGTGCGTTAGCCAGTCATTCAAAATAGGCTTGTTATCTTAATAATAAGTGAACTTTCCGACGGTGAGTGAACGATTGCGTTCCAGAAGTCCTTCTGATGGATTTTTCTTGGCTGTCAATGTCTCTATAGTCCAAAAAAATCGCTCTGAACGTGATTAAAACGATAGTGTACTGTGTACGCTGTATTAACTACATGGAGAAAAGTGCATTGTTTTCCCCCACGCCAAAACCGGATGTGACGTTTATGGGCGTTCCTTTCTAGCTCCGTGTTGGTCTATTTGAAAGTAGGGTTAGACTTTTCATGTCCCTGCATGTGAAGCAGACACATACTTACAGCACAGCACAGGGGGCAAAGCAAAACACAGCACAGAACAGCTAGGGAGCAAAGCACAGTACAGCACATCTAAGGAGCAAAGCACAGTACAGCCCATCTAAGGAGCAAAGCAGGGATAGCTTTGTTGTTACTACATGTAATTTTTTCGACACCCAATCCTAACCCTTACCATAATCCTAACCTCCGTGGGGTGAGTCGCTAACCCTCTGGTTGAAATGATGGTCATTCGAAAGAGCGAGATTTTACCCGCAAAGCACAGGTGGCAAAGCACAGCACAGCACAGCCCAACTGGCAAGGCAAAGCAAAGCAAAGCACAACACAGCCCAACTGGCAAAGGAAAACACAGCACAGCACAGGGGGCAAAGCATACAGCACAACACACAGCACAGGTGGCAAAGCACAGCACAATCCAACTGGCAAAGCAAAGCACAGTACAGTACAGCACATAGCACAGGGGGCAAAGCACAGCCCAGTCATAAATTACATATTCAAATTGTAGCTCTATAACTAATGTATCAATCTCAGCTAAACACACAGAAGGCTTGGTAATCTATTTTCAAGAAGACTGTGTTTTATTTTATTTTATTTTATTTTACTTAGCCATATAATATCTTTTTACAGGTCTGTAACTCTAATGGAACCAAATGGACAGCACAGCACAGGGGGCAAAGCACAGCACACAGCACAGGCCAGGGGCAAAGCACAGTACAGCCCACTAGCTGTCTCCCCAGGCCCCGGCCCACACACATGTAAAGCATGTTTGAGTACTTAGAAAAGCTCTAGGCCTATATAAATTCCAGATAATGCAATATGTTATTATTAATATTATCATAACCAGTTGTCTAAAGTAACTATGTACATTTACTCAAGTACTGTATACAGTAAGTAAAGGTTTTAATTATTTGTAGCCTAGCCTACTTTACTGGAGTAGGCTATTTCCAATACTTTTAATTCTACTCCACTGCATCTGGCATTCCCAACGAGTCTTTGGCGTTAAACTAGATGCAGAAAAAAAAGGTCTATTCTGCATCTAGCTTAAGGCCGCCTGCCCGCCTCGCATGTAAGCACAGACACGACAAGTAGCTCCTTGTCAAACAGACAAAACTGAAACACAAACAGCATGGATTACACTGACCGACAAACACGAGAATAGTTTAGAAGCACGTTATCAGAAAATATAGGCCTAACTAGTAACACGTGCGTAGGCCTACTGTATGTTAATCTGACTTTAGTACATTGTTTTCTTCCGGGGACGAGTGTTTGTGGCAGGTTATTTAATTTGTGATTTTCTCCTCCTCTTAACGGAACGGCGTTCCGTTAACCCTTAAGTTCTGTTCAGATTCACTTCACCTTTATTCTATTCTCGGGTCATTTTGACCCGGGGGATATTTGGTTTAAAAAACAACACTAATATACATTTTAACTTAACAAATCATCATCATACATTGACTATGTCTTAATTCTAAACAATTCATATGATATATGGTAAATGTTTGCAGTTATGCTTTGCAAAATCACATTAAACACTGAAAGAGCTAGGCGTTTTTACTGATAGCTGAAATGCATGTAAAATAAGAGCTGAACACACTTGAACACACATTAATGTCACATACAGTGTATGAATGTACACTTACTTGTACGTATACACTAGGAAGCATATGCTTCACAAACATGGACTGCATGTGAGGCACATATGAGCTTTGTGCACCTCCTGCAAGCAGTCTGTCTTCCTGTCTGCTGTTGTAGGACACACTGAACAGCGCTTTCTCTTGCCAGATGCTTTAACTCTAAGTTGACGGTTTATTTTACCATTTCTATCATTCTGATTGTTTGGAATTGAGACAAAGTCAATGTATGATGATGATTTGTTAAAATTTATATTAGTATTGTTTTCTTTTTTTAATCCAAATATCCCCTGGGTCAAAATGACCTGCGAACAGCATTAGAGGGTCAAAAAAATGAGGGGGGGAGGGGGGGGGGGTAACATGAGTGTAATACAAAAATATATTTTTTAAATGTTGATCACTGAAGAATATTTAAGGCCAGTGAGTTTCAGGTGGAAAAAATATAAACGTCTACCTTTTTCTTTCAAATTAAAATGTAAAATGGGTCAAAAATGGCTGACTTCCACCCCTGGGCAAAGCAAAGCACAGCACAGCACAGCACAGCACAGCACAGCACAGCACAGCACAGCACAGCACAGCACAGGGGGCAAAGCAAAACACAGAACAGCACAGCTAGGGAGCAAAGCAAAGCACAGCACATCCCAACTGGCAAAAGCAAAGCAAAGCAAAGCAAAGCCCAACTGGCAAAGCAAAACACAGCACAGCACAGGGGGGGCCAAGCACAGCACAGCCCAACTGGCAAAGCAAAACACAGGACAGCACAGGGGGCAAAGCATACAGCACACAGCACAGGGGGAAAAGCATAGCAAGCACAGTGCAGCACAGCCTAACTGGCAAAGCAAAGCACAGCACAGCCAAACTAGTAAAGCAAAGCAAAGCAAAGCACAGTACAGTACAGTACAGTGGTAGTATGTATCGGGGATGCATCCTGGGGAAATATCTGGCCGTGTGTGACCCTTTGTCGGTGAGCAATGTTGTCGGTGAAAACAACAACAAGCCGATTTCAAGAAAGTCACTTGTGCAGTGTGAAATATTCTTAACGATCTGATGACTCGCCAACCACGGAATATCCTACAGTGACTTCGAGCCCTAAGGAGCAAAGCAAAGCAAAGCACAGTATAGCACAGCACAGCACAGGGGGCAAAGCACAGCCCAGCCCAACTGGCAAAGCAAAACACAGCACAGGGGGCAAACAAAGCAAAGCACAGAACACAGCACAGGGGGCAAAGCAGAGCAAAGCAAACCACAGCACAGCCCATCTGGCAAAGCAAAGAGCATACAGCACACAGCACAGGGGGGAAAGCATAGCAAAGCACAGTACAGCAAAGCCCAACTAGTAAAGCAAAGCACAGTACAGCACAGCACAGGGCAAAGCACAGCACAGGGGACCCGTTCAATGTTGCTGCCGTTCAAATGCACATAGCACAGAGGGGGGAAGCAAAGCACAGCACAGCACAGGGGGCAAAGCAAAACACAGCACAGCACAGCTAGGGAGCAAAGCAAAGCACAGCACAGCTTTGGAGCAGAGCAAAGCAAAGCACAGCACAGCACAGCACAGCTAGGAAGCAAAGCAAAGCACAGCACAGAACAGCCAAACTGGCAACGCAAAACACAGCACAGCACAGGGGGCAAACATACAGCACAGGGGGAAAAGCACAGCACAGCACAGTACAGCACGTCCCAACTGGCAAAGCAAAGCACAGTACAGCACAGCACTGCTGCCACCAGGACATGTCCAGCCAAAGCAAAGGCTCTGCTGCAGAAAAAAAATAAAATAAAAAACAGAATGTGGGCACAGTCATAAAGATTGTGTTTTATTTTATTTTATTTTCCATCCCCATATATCTTTGTACAGGTCTGTAACTCTTAGAGTGTACAAATGGAACCAAATGGACCCTTACAGGTATGTAACACTGAGTGTACAAATGGAACCAAATGGACCTTTACAGGTCTGTAACTCTGAGAGTGTACGAATGCCTTTTAAATGAGTAGCTCTCAAACTTTTGTGTAATTTCATAAATCATTATACAAAGTTTTCAAACACTTTCACAACTTTTTCAAAATATAATTGCCCATTAGGCTACTTGGTAAAGTAACCTTTTATTAGCCAACAATAAAATGTCAAATGTTTTCCTGGTTTAAATATTACTGACTTCAGGCTGACTTCAGTGATCATCAGAGCATGTGACAGTAGGGTTAGACTTTTCATGTCCCTGCATGTGAAGCAGACACATACTTACAGCACAGCAAGGGGGCAAAGCATACAGCACACAGCACAGGGGGAAAAGCATAGCAAGCACAGTACAGCACAGCCTAACTGGCAAAGCAAAGCACAGCACAGCCCAACTAGTAAAGCAAAGCAAAGCACAGTACAGTAGTAGTATGTATCGGGGATGCATCCTGGTGAAATATCTGGCCGTGTGTGACCCTTTGTCGGTAAGCAATCTTGTCGGAGCAAACGACAACGAGCCGATTTCAAGAAAGCCACTTGGGCAGTGTGAAATACTCTTAACGATCTGATGACTCGCCAACCACGGAATATCCTACAGTGAGTTCGAGCCCTAAGGAGCAAAGCAAATCACAGTACAGCACAGCACAGCACAGGGGGCAAAGCACAGCACAGCCCAACTGGCAAAGCAAAACACAGCACAGGGGGAAAACAAAGCAAAGCACAGCACACAGCACATGGGGGCAAAGCAGAGCAAAGCAAAGCACAGCACAGCCCATCTGGCAAAGCAAAGCAAAGTACAGCACATCCCAACTGGCAAAGGAAAACACAGCACAGCACAGGGGGCAAAGCATACAGCACACAGCACAGGGAGGAAAGCATAGCAAAGCACAGTACAGCACAGCCCAACTAGCAAAGCACAGTACAGCACAGCACGGGGCAAAGCACAGCACAGGGGATCCGTTCAATGTTGCTGCCGTTCAAATGCACACAGCACAGAGGGGGGAAGCACAGCACAGCACAGGGGGCAAAGCAAAACACAGCACAGCACAGCTAATGAGCAAAGCAAATCACAGCACAGACCAGCTATAGGGAGCAAAGCACAGCACAGCTAAGAAACAAAGCAATGTGTGATGATGATTTGTTAAAATTTATATTAGTATTGTTTTTTTTTTTTTTTTTTAAACAAATATCCCCCGGGTCGAAATGACCTGCGAACAGCATTAGAGGGTAAAAAAAATGAGGGGGGGGGGGGGGGGGGGGGTGTAGCATGGGTGTAATGCAAAAATATATTTTTTAAATGTTAATCACTGAAGAATATTTAAGGCCAGTGAGTTTCAGGTGAAAGAAATATAAACTTCTACATTTTTCTTTCAAATGAAAATGTAAAACGGGTCAAAAATGACCCGAACAGAACTCAAGGGTTAAGAGGCCCGTTCCGGCTCACTTCCACCCCTGGGCAAAGCACAGCACAGCACAGCACAGCACAGCACAGCACAGCACAGCACAGCACAGGGGGCAAAGCAAAACACAGAACAGCACAGCTAGGGAGCAAAGCAAAGCACAGCACATCCCAACTGGCAAAAGCAAAGCAAAGCAAAGCAAAACAAAGCAAAGCAAAGCAAAGCAAAGCAAAGCCCAACTGGCAAAGCAAAAAACAGCACAGCATGGGTGGGTGTAATGCAGAGCACAGCACAGCACAGCACAGCACAGGGGGCAAAGCAAAACACAGAACAGCACAGCTAGGGAGCAAAGCAAAGCACAGCACATCCCAACTGGCAAAAGCAAAGCAAAGCAAAGCAAAACAAAGCAAAACAAATCAAAGCAAAGCAAAGCAAAGCAAAGCAAAGCAAAGCAAAGCAAAGCCCAACTGGCAAAGCAAAAAACAGCACAGCACAGCACAGGGGGGCAAAGCACAGCACAGCCCAACTGGCAAAGCAAAACACAGCAAAGCACAGGGGGCAAAGCATACAGCACACAGCACAGGGGGGAAAGCATAGCAAGCACAGTACAGCACAGCCTAACTGGCAAAGCAAAGCACAGCACAGCCCAACTAGTAAAGCAAAGCAAAGCAAAGCACAGTACAGTAGTAGTATGTATCGGGGATGCATGCTGGGGAAATATCTGGCTGTGTGTGACCCTTTGTCGGTGAGCAATCTTGTCGGTGAAAACGACAACGAGCCGATTTCAAGAAAGTCACTCGTGCAGTATGATATACTCTTAACGATCTGATGACTCGCCAACCACGGAATATCCTACAGTGAGTTCGAGCCCTAAGGAGCAAAGCAAAGCACAGTACAGCACAGGGGACAAAGCACAGCACAGCCCAACTGGCAAAGCAAAACACAGCACAGCGGGCAAACAAAGCAAAGCACAGCACACAGCACAGGGGGCAAAGCAAAGCACATCACAGCCCATCTGGCAAAGCAAAGCAAAGTACAGCACAGCCCAACTGGCAAAGGAAAACATAGCACAGCACAGGGGGCAAAGCATACAGCACACAGCACAGGGGGGAAAGCATAGCAAAGCACAGTACAGCAAAGCCCAACTAGTAAAGCAAAGCACAGTACAGCACAGCACAGGGCAAAGCACAGCACAGGGGACCCGTTCAATGTTGCTGCCGTTCAAATGCACATAGCACAGAGGGGGGAAGCAAAGCACAGCACAGCACAGGGGGCAAAGCAAAACACAGCACAGCACAGCTAGGGAGCAAAGCAAAGCACAGCACAGCTTTGGAGCAGAGCAAAGCAAAGCACAGCACAGCACAGCACAGCTAGGAAGCAAAGCAAAGCACAGCACAGAACAGCCAAACTGGCAACGCAAAACACAGCACAGCACAGGGGGCAAACATACAGCACAGGGGGAAAAGCACAGCACAGCACAGTACAGCACGTCCCAACTGGCAAAGCAAAGCACAGTACAGCACAGCACTGCTGCCACCAGGACATGTCCAGCCAAAGCAAAGGCTCTGCTGCAGAAAAAAAATAAAATAAAAAACAGAATGTGGGCACAGTCATAAAGATTGTGTTTTATTTTATTTTATTTTCCATCCCCATATATCTTTGTACAGGTCTGTAACTCTTAGAGTGTACAAATGGAACCAAATGGACCCTTACAGGTATGTAACACTGAGTGTACAAATGGAACCAAATGGACCTTTACAGGTCTGTAACTCTGAGAGTGTACGAATGCCTTTTAAATGAGTAGCTCTCAAACTTTTGTGTAATTTCATAAATCATTATACAAAGTTTTCAAACACTTTCACAACTTTTTCAAAATATAATTGCCCATTAGGCTACTTGGTAAAGTAACCTTTTATTAGCCAACAATAAAATGTCAAATGTTTTCCTGGTTTAAATATTACTGACTTCAGGCTGACTTCAGTGATCATCAGAGCATGTGACAGTAGGGTTAGACTTTTCATGTCCCTGCATGTGAAGCAGACACATACTTACAGCACAGCAAGGGGGCAAAGCATACAGCACACAGCACAGGGGGAAAAGCATAGCAAGCACAGTACAGCACAGCCTAACTGGCAAAGCAAAGCACAGCACAGCCCAACTAGTAAAGCAAAGCAAAGCACAGTACAGTAGTAGTATGTATCGGGGATGCATCCTGGTGAAATATCTGGCCGTGTGTGACCCTTTGTCGGTAAGCAATCTTGTCGGAGCAAACGACAACGAGCCGATTTCAAGAAAGCCACTTGGGCAGTGTGAAATACTCTTAACGATCTGATGACTCGCCAACCACGGAATATCCTACAGTGAGTTCGAGCCCTAAGGAGCAAAGCAAATCACAGTACAGCACAGCACAGCACAGGGGGCAAAGCACAGCACAGCCCAACTGGCAAAGCAAAACACAGCACAGGGGGAAAACAAAGCAAAGCACAGCACACAGCACATGGGGGCAAAGCAGAGCAAAGCAAAGCACAGCACAGCCCATCTGGCAAAGCAAAGCAAAGTACAGCACATCCCAACTGGCAAAGGAAAACACAGCACAGCACAGGGGGCAAAGCATACAGCACACAGCACAGGGAGGAAAGCATAGCAAAGCACAGTACAGCACAGCCCAACTAGCAAAGCACAGTACAGCACAGCACGGGGCAAAGCACAGCACAGGGGATCCGTTCAATGTTGCTGCCGTTCAAATGCACACAGCACAGAGGGGGGAAGCACAGCACAGCACAGGGGGCAAAGCAAAACACAGCACAGCACAGCTAATGAGCAAAGCAAATCACAGCACAGACCAGCTATAGGGAGCAAAGCACAGCACAGCTAAGAAACAAAGCAATGTGTGATGATGATTTGTTAAAATTTATATTAGTATTGTTTTTTTTTTTTTTTTTTAAACAAATATCCCCCGGGTCGAAATGACCTGCGAACAGCATTAGAGGGTAAAAAAAATGAGGGGGGGGGGGGGGGGGGGTGTAGCATGGGTGTAATGCAAAAATATATTTTTTAAATGTTAATCACTGAAGAATATTTAAGGCCAGTGAGTTTCAGGTGAAAGAAATATAAACTTCTACATTTTTCTTTCAAATGAAAATGTAAAACGGGTCAAAAATGACCCGAACAGAACTCAAGGGTTAAGAGACCCGTTCCGGCTCACTTCCACCCCTGGGCAAAGCACAGCACAGCACAGCACAGCACAGCACAGCACAGCACAGCACAGGGGGCAAAGCAAAACACAGAACAGCACAGCTAGGGAGCAAAGCAAAGCACAGCACATCCCAACTGGCAAAAGCAAAGCAAAGCAAAGCAAAACAAAGCAAAGCAAAGCAAAGCAAAGCAAAGCCCAACTGGCAAAGCAAAAAACAGCACAGCATGGGTGGGTGTAATGCAGAGCACAGCACAGCACAGCACAGCACAGGGGGCAAAGCAAAACACAGAACAGCACAGCTAGGGAGCAAAGCAAAGCACAGCACATCCCAACTGGCAAAAGCAAAGCAAAGCAAAGCAAAACAAAGCAAAACAAATCAAAGCAAAGCAAAGCAAAGCAAAGCAAAGCAAAGCAAAGCAAAGCAAAGCCCAACTGGCAAAGCAAAAAACAGCACAGCACAGCACAGGGGGGCAAAGCACAGCACAGCCCAACTGGCAAAGCAAAACACAGCACAGCACAGGGGGCAAAGCATACAGCACACAGCACAGGGGGGAAAGCATAGCAAGCACAGTACAGCACAGCCTAACTGGCAAAGCAAAGCACAGCACAGCCCAACTAGTAAAGCAAAGCAAAGCAAAGCACAGTACAGTAGTAGTATGTATCGGGGATGCATGCTGGGGAAATATCTGGCTGTGTGTGACCCTTTGTCGGTGAGCAATCTTGTCGGTGAAAACGACAACGAGCCGATTTCAAGAAAGTCACTCGTGCAGTATGATATACTCTTAACGATCTGATGACTCGCCAACCACGGAATATCCTACAGTGAGTTCGAGCCCTAAGGAGCAAAGCAAAGCACAGTACAGCACAGGGGACAAAGCACAGCACAGCCCAACTGGCAAAGCAAAACACAGCACAGCGGGCAAACAAAGCAAAGCACAGCACACAGCACAGGGGGCAAAGCAAAGCACATCACAGCCCATCTGGCAAAGCAAAGCAAAGTACAGCACAGCCCAACTGGCAAAGGAAAACATAGCACAGCACAGGGGGCAAAGCATACAGCACACAGCACAGGGGGGAAAGCATAGCAAAGCACAGTACAGCACAGCCCAACTAGTAAAGCAAAGCACAGTACAGCACAGCACAGGGCAAAATACAGCACGGTTGACCCCTTCAATGTTGCTGCCGTTCAAATGCACACAGCACAGAGGGGGGAAGCAAAGCACAGCACAGCACAGGGGGCAAAGCAAAACACAGCACAGCACAGCACAGCTAGGGAGCAAAGCAAAGCAAAGCACAGCACAGCACAGCTAGGAAGCAAAGCAAAGCACAGCACAGAACAGCCAAACTGGCAACGCAAAACACCGCACAGCACAGGGGGCAAACATACAGCACAGGGGGAAAAGCACAGCACAGCACAGTACAGCACGTCCCAACTGGCAACGCAAAGCACAGTACAGCACAGCACTGCTGCCACCAGGACATGTCCAGCCAAAGCAAAGGCTCTGCTGCAGAAAAAATAAAAAATAAAAAACAGAATGTGGGCACAGTCATAAATTACAAATTCAAATTGTAGCTCTACTTAACTACTGTATCAATGTTAGCTAAACAGACATAAGGCTTGGTAATCTATTTTCAAGTAGATTGTGTTTTATTTTATTTTATTTTCCATCCCCATATATCTTTGTACAGGTCTGTAACTCTTAGAGTGTACAAATGGAACCAAATGGACCCTTACAGGTATGTAACACTGAGTGTAACAAAAGGAACCAAATGGACCTTTACAGGTCTGTAACTCTGAGAGTGTACGAATGCCTTTTAAATGAGTAGCTCTCAAACTTTTGTGTAATTTCATAAATCATTATACAAAGTTTTCAAACACTTTCACAACTTTTTCAAAATGTAATTGCCCATTAGGCTACTTGGTAAAGTAACCTTTTATTAGCCAACAATAAAATGTCAAATGTTTTCCTGGTTTAAATATTACTGACTTCAGGCTGACTTCAGTGATCATCAGAGCATGTGACAGTAGGGTTAGACTTTTCATGTCCCTGCATGTGAAGCAGACACATACTTACAGCACAGCAAGGGGGCAAAGCATACAGCACACAGCACAGGGGGAAAAGCATAGCAAGCACAGTACAGCACAGCCTAACTGGCAAAGCAAAGCACAGCACAGCCCAACTAGTAAAGCAAAGCAAAGCACAGTACAGTAGTAGTATGTATCGGGGATGCTTCCTGGTGAAATATCTGGCCGTGTGTGACCCTTTGTCGGTAAGCAATCTTGTCGGTGAAAACGACAACGAGCCGATTTCAAGAAAGCCACTTGGGCAGTGTGAAATACTCTTAACGATCTGATGACTCGCCAACCACGGAATATCCTACAGTGAGTTCGAGCCCTAAGGAGCAAAGCAAATCACAGTACAGCACAGCACAGCACAGGGGGCAAAGCACAGCACAGCCCAACTGGCAAAGCAAAACACAGCACAGGGGGAAAACAAAGCAAAGCACAGCACACAGCACATGGGGGCAAAGCAGAGCAAAGCAAAGCACAGCACAGCCCATCTGGCAAAGCAAAGCAAAGTACAGCACATCCCAACTGGCAAAGGAAAACACAGCACAGCACAGGGGGCAAAGCATACAGCACACAGCACAGGGAGGAAAGCATAGCAAAGCACAGTACAGCACAGCCCAACTAGCAAAGCACAGTACAGCACAGCACGGGGCAAAGCACAGCACAGGGGATCCGTTCAATGTTGCTGCCGTTCAAATGCACACAGCACAGAGGGGGGAAGCACAGCACAGCACAGGGGGCAAAGCAAAACACAGCACAGCACAGCTAATGAGCAAAGCAAATCACAGCACAGACCAGCTATAGGGAGCAAAGCACAGCACAGCTAAGAAACAAAGCAATGTGTGATGATGATTTGTTAAAATTTATATTAGTATTGTTTTTTTTTTTTTTTTTTTAAACAAATATCCCCCGGGTCAAAATGACCTGTGAACAGCATTAGAGGGTAAAAAAAATGAGGGGGGGGGGGGGGGGGTGTAGCATGGGTGTAATGCAAAAATATATTTTTTAAATGTTAATCACTGAAGAATATTTAAGGCCAGTGAGTTTCAGGTGAAAGAAATATAAACTTCTACATTTTTCTTTCAAATGAAAATGTAAAACGGGTCAAAAATGACCCGAACAGAACTCAAGGGTTAAGAGGCCCGTTCCGGCTCACTTCCACCCCTGGGCAAAGCACAGCACAGCACAGCACAGCACAGCACAGCACAGCACAGGGGGCAAAGCAAAACACAGAACAGCACAGCTAGGGAGCAAAGCAAAGCACAGCACATCCCAACTGGCAAAAGCAAAGCAAAGCAAAGCAAAGCAAAACAAAGCAAAGCAAAGCAAAGCAAAGCAAAGCAAAGCAAAGCAAAGCAAAGCCCAACTGGCAAAGCAAAAAACAGCACAGCACAGCACAGGGGGGCAAAGCACAGCACAGCCCAACTGGCAAAGCAAAACACAGCACAGCACAGGGGGCAAAGCATACAGCACACAGCACAGGGGGGAAAGCATAGCAAGCACAGTACAGCACAGCCTAACTGGCAAAGCAAAGCACAGCACAGCCCAACTAGTAAAGCAAAGCAAAGCAAAGCACAGTACAGTAGTAGTATGTATCGGGATGCATGCTGGGGAAATATCTGGCTGTGTGTGACCCTTTGTCGGTGAGCAATCTTGTCGGTGAAAACGACAACGAGCCGATTTCAAGAAAGTCACTCGTGCAGTGTGATATACTCTTAACGATCTGATGACTCGCCAACCACGGAATATCCTACAGTGAGTTCGAGCCCTAAGGAGCAAAGCAAAGCACAGTACAGCACAGGGGACAAAGCACAGCACAGCCCAACTGGCAAAGCAAAACACAGCACAGCGGGCAAACAAAGCAAAGCACAGCACACAGCACAGGGGGCAAAGCAAAGCACATCACAGCCCATCTGGCAAAGCAAAGCAAAGTACAGCACAGCCCAACTGGCAAAGGAAAACATAGCACAGCACAGGGGGCAAAGCATACAGCACACAGCACAGGGGGGAAAGCATAGCAAAGCACAGTACAGCACAGCCCAACTAGTAAAGCAAAGCACAGTACAGCACAGCACAGGGCAAAGCACAGCACGGTTGACCCCTTCAATGTTGCTGCCGTTCAAATGCACACAGCACAGAGGGGGGAAGCAAAGCACAGCACAGCACAGCACAGGGGGCAAAGCAAAACAGCACAGCACAGCACAGCTAGGGAGCAAAGCAAAGCACAGCACAGCACAGCTAGGAAGCAAAGCAAAGCACAGCACAGAACAGCCAAACTGGCAACGCAACACACCGCACAGCACAGGGGGCAAACATACAGCACAGGGGGAAAAGCACAGCACAGCACAGTACAGCACGTCCCAACTGGCAAAGCAAAGCACAGTACAGCACAGCACTGCTGCCACCAGGACATGTCCAGCCAAAGCAAAGGCTCTGCTGCAGAAAAAAAATAAAATAAAAAACAGAATGTGGGCACAGTCATAAATTACAAATTCAAATTGTAGCTCTACTTAACTACTGTATCAATGTTAGCTAAACAGACATAAGGCTTGGTAATCTATTTTCAAGTAGATTGTGTTTTATTTTATTTTATTTTCCATCCCCATATATCTTTGTACAGGTCTGTATCTCTTAGAGTGTACAAATTGAACCAAATGGACCCTTACAGGTATGTAACACTGAGTGTACAAATGGAACCAAATGGACCTTTACATGTCTGTAACTCTGAGAGTGTACGAATGCCTTTTAAATCAGTAGCTCTCAAACTGTTTTGTAATTTCATAAATCATTATACAAAGTTTTCAAACACTTTCACAACTTCAAAATGTAATTGCCCATTACTTGGTAAAGCAACCTTTTATTATCCAACAATAAAATGTCAAATGTTTTCCTGGTTTAAATATTACTGACTTCAGGCTGACTTCAGTGATCATCAGAGCATGTGACAGTAGGGTTAGACTTTTCATGTCCCTGCATGTGAAGCAGACACATACTTACAGCACAGCACAGGGGGCAAAGCATACAGCACACAGCACAGGGGGAAAAGCATAGCAAGCACAGAACAGCACAGCCTATCTGGCAAAGCAAAGCACAGCACAGCCCAACTAGTAAAGCAAAGCAAAGCACAGAACAGTAGTAGTATGTATCGTGGATGCATCCTGGTGAAATATCTGGCCGTGTGTGACAGAACAGCACAGCACAGAGGGCAAAGCAAAACACAGCTAGGGAGCATAGCAAAGCAACGTTAGATGATGATTTGTTATAATTTATATTAGTATTTTTTGTTTTAAACCAAATATCCCTTGGGTCAAAATGACCTGCGAACAGCATTAGAGGGTCCAAAAAAATGAGGGGGGGGGGGGTGTAATGCAAAAATATATTTTTTAAATGTTAATCACTGAAGAATATTTAAGGCCAGTGAGTTTCAGGTGGAAAAAATATAAACTTCTTTCAAATGAAAATTTGGGTCAAAAATGACCCGAACAGAACTCAGGGGTTAAGAGGCCCGTTCCGGCTCACTTCCACCCCTGGGCAAAGCAAAGCACAGCACAGCACAGCACAGCACAGCACAGCACAGCACAGCACAGCACAGGGGGCAAAGCAAACATCCCAACTGGCAAAAGCAAAGCAAAGCAAAGCAAAGCACAGCCCAACTGGCAAAGCAAAACACAGCACAGCACAGGGGGGCAAAGCACAGCACAGCCCAACTGGCAAAGCAAAACACAGAACAGCACAGGGGGCAAAGCATACAGCACACAGCACAGGGGGAAAAGCATAGCAAGCACAGTACAGCACAGCCTAACTGGCAAAGCAAAGCACAGCACAGCCCAACTAGTAAAGCAAAGCAAAGCAAAGCAAAGCACAGTACAGTAGTAGTATGTATCGGGGATGCATCCTGATGAAATATCTGGCCGTGTGTGACCCTTTGTCGGTGAGCAATCTTGTCTGTGAAAACGACAACAAGCCGATTTCAAGAAAGTCACTTGTGCAGTGTGAAATACTCTTAACGATCTGATGACTCGCCAACCACGGAATATCCTACAGTGAGTTCGAGCCCTAGGGAGCAAAGCAAAGCACAGTACAGCACAGCCCAACTGGCAAAGCAAAACACAGCACACAGAACAGGGGGCAAAGCAGAGCAAAGCAAAGCACAGCACAGCTGGCAAAGCACAGCTGGCAAAGATGGCAAAAGCACAGCTGGCAAAGCAAAGCAAAGTACAGCACAGCCAAACTGGCAAAGGAAAACACAGCACAGCACAGGGGGCAAAGCATACAGCACACAGCACAGGGGAAAAGCATAGCAAAGCACAGTACAGCACAGCCCAACTAGTAAAGCAAAGCACAGTACAGCACAGCACGGGGCAAAGCACAGCACAGGGGACCCGTTCAATGTTGCTGCCGTTCAAATGCACACAGCACAGAGGGGGGAGGCAAAGCACAGCACAGCACAGCACAGCACAGCACAGCACAGCACAGCACAGCACAGCACAGGGGACAAAGCAAAACACAGCACAGCTAGGGAGCAAAGCAAAGCACAGCACAGCTAGGGAGCAAAGCAAAGCACAGCACAGCTTGGGAGCAGAGCAAAGCACAGCACAGCTAGGAAGCAAAGAAAAAGCAAAGCACAGCACAGAAAAGCCAAACTGGCAACGCAAAACACAGTACAGCACAGGGGGCAAACATACAGCACAGGGGGAAAAGCACAGCACAGCCCAACTGGCAAAGCAAAGTACAGTACAGCACAGCACTGCTGCCACCAGGACATGTCCAGCCAAATTACAAATTCAAATTGTAGCTCTACTTAACTACTGTATCAATGTTTGCTAAACAGACATAAGGCTTGGTAATCTATTTTCAAGTAGATTGTGTTTTATTTTATTTTCCATCCCCATATATCTTTTTACAGGTCTGTAACTCTTAGAGTGTACAAATGGAACCAAATGGACCTTTACAGGTCTGTAACTCAGAGTGTAGAGTTAGAGCCTTTTAAATCAGTAGCTCTCAAACTGTTTTGTAATTTCATAAATCATTATACAAAGTTTTCAAACACTTCACAACCTTTTCAAAATGTAATTGCCCATTACTTGGTAAAGAAACCTTTTATTAGCCAACAATAAAATGTCAAATGTTTTCCTGGTTTAAATATTACTGACTTCAGGCTGACTTCAGTGATCAACAGAGCATGTGCCAGTAGGGTTAGACTTTTCATGTCCCTGCTTGTGAAGCAGACACATACTTACAGCACAGCACAGGGGGCAAAGCAAAGCACAGTACAGTACAGTACAGCTAGGGAGCAAAGCACAGCACAGCTAGGGAGCAAAGCACAGCACATTACAGCCCAACTGGCAACGCAAAACACAGCACAGCACAGGGGGCAAAGCATAGCAAAGCACAGCACAACTGGTAAAGCAAAGCAAAGCAAAGCACAGTACAGTACAGCACATAGCACAGGAGGAAAAGCAAAGCACAGTACAGCACAGCACACAGCACAGCCCAACTTGCTGTTGAGAATTTACAGCTGGCCTTCAATTCTCTACAGAATGCCCTGGTCAATCTAAGGCTTGTGCTTAATACAATTAAAACCAAATTTGTGTTGTTTTCTAGAGCTATTAACATTGATCTACTAGTGGTTCCACGATTGAGAGGGTATCTGAATATAGGGAAATATCGCTCTTTTGAACGTCCGTCATTTCGACAAAGGAGCGTCGGGAGGGTTAGCGACTCACCCCACAGAGGTTAGGTTTAGACACGCACCAGCAAAACGCTCCCTCTGAATATAAATAGCTTGGCATCTGGCTTGATGACAAACTCTCCTTTAAATTCCATATAGCCGATCTTGTTACTAAACTTAGACAAAAAATTGTTGGCTGGGCACAGCACAGCACAGCACAGCACAGCACAGCACAGGGGGCAAAACATTGTTGGCTGGGCAAAGCACAGCACAGCACAGCACAGCACAGCACAGCACAGCACAGCACAGCAAAGCAAAGCACAGCACATCCCAACTGGCAAAAGCAAAGCAAAGCAAAGCAAAGTACAGCCCAACTGGCAAAGCAAAACACAGCACAGCACAGAGGGGCAAAGCACAGCACAGCCCAACTGGCAAAGCAAAACACTGCACAGCACAGGGGGCAAAGCATACAGCACAGGGGCAAAAGCATAGCAAGCACAGTACAGCACAGCCTAACTGGCAAAGCAAAGCACAGCACAGCCCAACTAATAAAGCAAAGCAAAGCAAAGCACAGTACAGTAGTAGTATGTATCAGGGATGCATCCTGGGGAAATATCTGGCCGTGTGTGACCCTTTGTCAGTGAGCAATCTTGTCGGTGAAAACGACAACGAGTCGATTTCAAGAAAGTCACTCGTGCAGTGTGAAATACTCTTAACGATCTGATGTCTCGCCAACCACGGAATATCCTACTGTGAGTTCGAGCCCTAAGGAGCAAAGCAAAGCACAGTACAGCACAGCACAGGGGGCAAAGCACAGCCCAACTGGCAAAGCAAAACACAGCACAGCACAGGGGGCAAAGCAGAGCAAAGCACAGCACAGCACAACTGGTAAAGCAAAGCAAAGCAAAGCACAGTACAGCACAGCACAGGGAAAAGCAAAAAAAGTACAGCACATAGCACAGGAGGAAAAGCAAAGCACAGTACAGCACAGCACAGCACAGCCCAACTTGCTGTTGAGAATTTACAGCTGGCCTTCAATTCTCTACAGAATGCCCTGGTCAATCTAAGGCTTGTGCTTAATACAATTAAAACCACATTTGTGTTGTTCTCTAGAGCTATTAACATTGATTTTAATAGTCTACTTCTAAAATCTACTAGTGTTTCCACGATTGAGAGGGTATTAGGGAAATCTCGCTGTTTTGAACGTCCGTCATTTCGACAAAGGAGCGTCGGGATGGTTAGCGACTCACCCCACAGAGGTTAGGTTTAGACACAGACATAAAAAGGTAGACGCCTATTCCGGCTCTCTGGTACCCGTCTCGCCTTGGTGGGCCTTTTTGATTGACAGGCTTGACACGGAAGGTCGGTAGGCAAATCAGAGGCAGGTGGGGGAGGGTCTTTTCCTACGCAGCTCTTAAAGTCCCGGAAAAGACGCGTTGTGATTGGCCAGTAGTTTTTTGAGTGGCAGCCTGCCCTCGACACTTCCTCTTTTGAGCCCACCAAGGCGAGACGGGTCGCTCCAATCAACTGCAGCGGGTGGACGAGGTATCTAGCTTTTTATATCTGTGGGTTTAGACACGTAACAGCGAAACGCTCCCTCTGAATATAAATAGCTTGGCATCATTATAAAATGAATTTGTTTAAAAAGAACCAATAGATATTTTTCTATAACATCTCAAAGGAAAGCTGCTTTTTGCTGGGACCAGACCCCAAAAAAAATCACATTAAACACTGAATGAGCTAGGCGTTTTTACTGATAGCTGAAATTCATGTAAAATAAGAGCTGAACACACGTGAACACACATCAATGTCACATATGAATGTACACTTACTTGTACGTATACACTAGGAAGCATATGCTTCACAAACACGGATTGCATGTGAGGCACATATGAGCTTCTTGCACCTCCTGCAAGCAGTCTGCCTTCCTGTCTGCTGTTGTAGGACACACTGAACAGCGCTTTCTCTTGCCAGATGCTTCAACTCTAAGTTGACTGTTTATTTTACCATTTCTATCATTTGCATTGTTTGGAAATGAGACAAAGTCAATGTATGATGATGATTTGTTAAAATTTATATTAGTATTGTTTTCTTTCTTTAAACCAAATACCCCCTGGGTCAAAATGACCTGCGAACAGCATTAGAAGGGGGGGGGGGGGGGGGGGGGGGGGGGGGTGTAGCATGGGTGTAATGCAAAAATATATTTTTTAAATGTTAATCAATAAAGAATATTTAAGGCCAGTGAGTTTCAGGTGGAAAACATATAAACTTCTACCTTTTTTCTTTCAAATGAAAATGTAAAACGGGTAAAAAATTACCCGAACAGAACTCAAGGGTTAAGAGGCCCGTTCCGGCTCACTTCCACACCTGGGCAAAGCAAAGCACAGCACAGCACAGCACAGCACAGCACAGGGGGCAAAGCAAAACACAGAACAGCACAGCTAGGGAGCAAAGCAAAGCAAAGCACATCCCAACTGGCAAAAGCAAAGCAAAGCAAAGCACAGCCCAACTGGCAAAGCAAAACACAGCACAGCACAGGGGGAAAAGCATAGCAAGCACAGTACAGCACAGCCTAACTGGCAAAGGAAAACACAGCACAGCACAGGGGGCAAAGCATACAGCACACAGCACAGGGGGAAAAGCATAGCACAGCAAAGTACAGCACAGCCCAATTAGTAAAGCAAAGCACAGCACAGCACGGGGCAAAGCACAGCACAGGGGACCCGTTCAATGTTGCTGCCGTTCAAATGCACACAGCACAGAGGGGGGAAGCAAAGCACAGCACAGCACAGGGGGCAAAGCAAAACACAGCACAGCACAGCTAGGGAGCAAAGCAAAGCAAAGCACAGCACAGCACAGCTAGGAAGCAAAGCAAAGCACAGCACAGAACAGCCAAACTGGCAACGCAAAACACCGCACAGCACAGGGGGCAAACATACAGCACAGGGGGAAAAGCACAGCACAGCACAGTACAGCACGTCCCAACTGGCAAAGCAAAGCACAGTACAGCACAGCACTGCTGCCACCAGGACATGTCCAGCCAAAGCAAAGGCTCTGCTGCAGAAAAAAAATTAAAAAAAATAAAAAACAGAATGTGGGCACAGTCATAAATTACAAATTCAAATTCTAGCTCTACTTAACTACTGTATCAATGTTAGCTAAACAGACATAAGGCTTGGTAATCTATTTTCAAGTAGATTGAGTTTTATTTTATTTTATTTTACATCCCCATATATCTTTGTACAGGTCTGTATCTCTTAGAGTGTACAAATGGAACCAAATGGACCCTTACAGGTATGTAACACTGAGTGTACAAATGGAACCAAATGGACCTTTACAGGTCTGTAACTCTGAGAGTGTACGAATGCCTTTTAAATCAGTAGCTCTCAAACTGTTTTGTAATTTCATAAATCATTATACAAAGTTTTCAAACACTTTCACAACTTTTTCAAAATGTAATTGCCCATTACTTGGTAAAGCAACCTTTTATTATCCAACAATAAAATGTCAAATGTTTTCCTGGTTTAAATATTACTGACTTCAGGCTGACTTCAGTGATCAACAGAGCATGTGACAGTAGGGTTAGACTTTTCATGTCCCTGCATGTGAAGCAGACACATACTTACAGCACAGCACAGGGGGCAAAGCATACAGCACACAGCACAGGGAGAAAAGCATAGCAAGCACAGTAGAGCACAGCCTAACTGGCAAAGCAAAGCACAGCACAGCCCAGCTAGTAAAGCAAAGCAAAGCACAGTACAGTAGTAGTATGTATCGGGGATGCATCCTGGTGAAATATCTGGCCGTGTGTGACCCTTTGTCGGTGAGCAATCTTGTCGGTGAAAGCGACAACGAGCCGATTTCAAGAAAGTCATTCGTGCAGTGTGAAATACTTTTAACTCGCCAACCACGGAATATCCTACAGTGAGTTCGAGCCCTAAGGAGCAAAGCAAAGCACAGTGAAGCACAGCACAGCACAGGGGGCAAAGCACAGCACAGCCCAACTGGCAAAGGAAAACACAGCACAGCACAAAGGGGCAAAGCATACAGCACACAGCACAGGGGGGAAAGCATAGCAAAGCACAGTACAGCACAGCCCAAATAGTAAAGCAAAGCACAGTACAGCACAGCACGGGGCAAAGCACAGCACAGGGGACCCGTTCAATGTTGCTGCCGTTCAAATGCACACAGCACAGAGGGGGGAAGCAAAGCACAGCACAGCACAGGGGGCAAAGCAAAACACAGCACAGCACAGCACAGCTAGGGAGCAAAGCAAAGCACAGCACAGCACAGCTAGGAAGCAAAGCAAAGCAATGTATGATGATGATTTGTTATAATTTATATTAGTATTTTTTTTTTAAACCAAATATCCCCTGGGTCAAAATGACCTGCGAACAGCATTAGAGGGTCACAGCACAGGGGGAAAAGCATAGCAAGCACAGTACAGCACAGCCTAACTAGTAAAGCAAAGCACAGTACAGTAGTAGTATGTATCGGGGATGCATCCTGGTGAAATATCTGGCCGTGTGTGACCCTTTGTCGGTGAGCAATCTTGTCTGTGAAAACGACAACAAGCAGATTTCAAGAAAGTCACTTGTGCAGTGTGAAAAACTTTTAACGATCTGATGACTCGCCAACCACGGAATATCCTACCGTGAGTTCGAGCCCTAGGGAGCAAAGCAAAGCACAGTACAGCACAGCCCAACTGGCAAAGCAAAACACAGCACACAGAACAGGGGGCAAAGCAGAGCAAAGCAAAGCACAGCACAGCCCATCTGGCAAAGCAAAGCAAAGTACAGCACAGCCCAACTGGCAAAGGAAAACACAGCACAGCACAGGGGGCAAAGCATACAGCACACAGCACAGGGGGGAAGCATAGCAAAGCACAGTACAGTACAGCACAGCCCAACTAGTAAAGCAAAGCACAGTACAGCACAGCACGGGGCAAAGCACAGCACAGGGGACCCGTTCAATGTTGCTGCCGTTCAAATGCACACAGCACAGAGGGGGGAGGCAAAGCACAGCACAGCACAGCACAGCACAGCACAGCACAGCACAGGGGACAAAGCAAAGCACAGCACAGCTAGGGAGCAAAGCAAAGCAAAGCACAGCACCAGCTAGGAAGCAAAGAAAAAGCAAAGCACAGCACAGAACAGCCAAACTGGCAACGTAAAACACCCCACTGAGCAATAGACGGATATTAGACGTCTAGTTTTTTTCTAGACGCAATTTCAACCGTCTAGTTTATGTCTATATTTAGACCGAAATTAGACTTTGCATTTTTTCCCCACAATTCAATAACTATTTATCAAAAAAACTACAGTAAGCTGCATAACTGATCTCCTAGTATTGGATTATAATAATAATAACATGCGCTGGTCAATTTAAAGTATAGTTTAGACTTAGCCGTGATTTAGACGTCTAAATCAATACCGCGTATCAACGTCTATATCTAGACCAAATTTAGACGATTAAACTTAATCCATATTTCAATAAATATATAATTAAAAAATAACTGCACGTTGCAGAATGATCTCCAAATATTGCTTTAAAATTATTTTAACAGTCATTCGTCAATATAAGGTATCCGTCTAGATGTACACGTCTATTATACCGCTTTTCAATGTCTATGTTTAGACCATTATATAAGTCATTTGTTTTCAACCGGTGGTGCGTGGACCACTAGTGGTCCGCAGAGGAATAGCAGGCTATGCATTCATTAAACAAAAGGTAGGCCTACTTTAACTTTTTTAACTTTCCTTATATTTTAATTTTGAACTCTACTTTCTTTTTTGTATGTGAATATGAAGAAAGATCTTTGGGAATAAGGGTAATAATAATAATAATAATAATAAAAAACAAAAAAAAAAACTGATAGAATGATATAGGCTTATGTGCCTATCAATACAATTAGTTTCCTCAACAATGCGTACTACCCTAAAATTAACACAGGTGGTGTGAGTCTCATTGATTAAACAAAATAATTGTAATCGATAGGCTTATGCTGCGCCTATCAATACATTTAGTTTCCTCAACATGAGCACAGGTGGGCAACGTCACCTTCTAATAGGGCCAGAAAGACAATACTAACATATCTGCATTGATGGCTCAGTGGACTGTGCTTGGGACTTGTAAGCCAGAAATCGTCAGTTCGAACCCCGCTGACAATCTTGATTTTCACTATTTTCAACGGCCCGTTATGGATCAATATTGATCCATTTACCGTTTACAGTATATTTTTAGACCTCATTTAGACGTTTAATCCACATCTATAATTATACCATGTTAGAATTATTTTAAATAACCTTTTTATTCGTTGTTTTAAGAAAAATAAATGAAGCCGGAAACAGCTCTTGTCTATAAAGTGCTCCTCGTGTACCTATTCAATATATATTGATTAAATAAAATCATTTTAATAGCTATTCATCAATACAGCTAAAGTGGGTACTCGGGACCAGCCTGGTTCCCCCGGGGGGTCCCTGGAATGCCTGGCCGGGCCCCGGCGCTCGGTTGTCGGCTAAGGACCAGTGGAAGGCCCCCCTGGAGGAGCGGCGGCCTGGTTGTGCGCCGACAGCCGGCCAGAGTGCGTGGAGCCCCCGGCCGGGTCCGGGGCGGCGAGCCGGACGCGTGGGCGCTTGGTTCGAATCCGCACGGTAGTCGGAGAAAGCCTGGAGCTCGGAGCGTGTTCAACCGCTACACTTAGGCTCATTTTCCCACGTTTAGAATTTTTTACATTTTCTCCTGGGGACCGCGAACGGCGTGGCAGGGCACCGGCGCTCCATGGCCTGCCAGGGACCCCCAGAGAACCCCCCCTGAGAAGCGGACCCCTACCCGGCCGGGCCACGCCGCGTGGAGTGGAGCATTGGCTTGTAGATTGGCTACTTTTGGCTATTTTTCCACATTTTTTTCCAGGGGGTCCCCGGGGGCCCCGGCGGTGGCCCTGCCCCCGGGGACCCCCTGTGTGCCAGCCCCGTTCCTCCCGGTCACACGGGGGCCGAGTTACGCCCTTTTTAGCTGGCTGCAGTTCTCTGGGGCGCAGAGGCCAACGCGTGGGTACCACCCCCGGCTCTCCCGGCCGCTCCTAGCCCGAGTTTTGCCATCTTTTAGCTCTTTGGCGGTGCCGCCAGGGGGTCCCTGGGGGTCCCCGGGGGTCCGGGGGGTCCTGGGGCCCCCAGCCACTATGCGGCCCCAGGCCGAGGCCCCAAAGTCGGACAGGAGCGGAGCGGCGGCCCGCCTGGTTCTCCATAGCCATATCCCCAGGTCCAAGGTCATATCGTCAGGGGTCCCTGGAGGTGGTCCCCGACCGGGGGTCCCTGGAGGTGGTCCCCGAGCGGGGGTCCCCGGACTCTGCTGTCCGAGGCCGAGGCCCTGGAGTCGGATTCGAGTCGAGCAGCGAAGGACTCTCAAATCCTACTCCTGTTGTCAATGATGTCATATTCAAATAGGACGAAACACCCATTTTAACTAACAGGTTCCAGTGGAGCAGAGGATGAGTACAGAACTAAAGCACCAGAGGTAGTAAGTTCGAATCCCACTCACAATGTCAATGATAATGTCACAATCTAATATGGTCAAATACCCATGGAGCAGAGCATCAGAACATAACTAAAGCACCTGAGGTAGTGAGACAATCAGTTTTTCACGGCTGTTAAGGTCAGTTTTTCACTACTTTTGCTGGCCGTTAAGGTCTAAATATAGACGTCTATTAGACGTCTAAATTTAGACCCAGGTATAAACTTAGACGTCTATTAG
Organism: Nannobrachium achirus; assembly: GCF_963921795.1. Classification (NCBI taxonomy): domain Eukaryota; kingdom Metazoa; phylum Chordata; class Actinopteri; order Myctophiformes; family Myctophidae; genus Nannobrachium; species Nannobrachium achirus. Next base: position 215,926 of record NW_027665159.1, on the reverse strand, counting down.
ACGTCTGTTAGACGTCTAGTCTAAATATAGTCGTCTAATAAATTTTAATTTCTAGACCATTTTTAAACCATTTCTAGACGCGTCGTCTAGGTGACATATAGACGTCTAATAGACGTCTAATAGACCTAAAAATGCTCGGTGGGACAGTACAGCACAGGGGGCAAACATACAGCACAGGGGGAAAAGCACAGCACAGCCCAACTGGCAAAGTAAAGCACAGTACAGCACAGCACTGCTGCCACCAGGACATGTCCAGCCAAATTACAAATTCAAATTGTAGCTCTACTTAACTACTGTATCAATGTTTGCTAAACAGACATAAGGCTTGGTAATCTATTTTCAAGTAGATTGTGTTTTATTTTATTTTCCATCCCCATATATCTTTTTACAGGTCTGTAACTCTTAGAGTGTACAAATGGAACCAAATGGACCTTTACAGGTCTGTAACTCTGAGAGTGTACGAATGCCTTTTAAATCAGTAGCTCTCAAACTGTTTTGTAATTTCATAAATCATTATACAAAGTTTTCAAACAATTTCACAACTTTTTCAAAATGTAATTGCCCATTACTTGGTAAAGAAACATTTTATTAGCCAACAATAAAATGTCGAATGTTTTCCTGGTTTAAATATTACTGACTTCAGGCTGACTCAGTGATCATCAGAGCATGTGACAGTAGAGTTAGACTTTTCATGTCTCTGCATGTGAAGCAGACACATACTTACAGCACAGCACAGCACAGCACAGGGGGCAAAGCAAAGCACAGTACAGCTAGGGAGCAAAGCACAGCACAGCTAGGGAGCAAAGAACAGCACAGTACAGTCCAACTGGCAACGCAAAACACAGCACAGCACAGAGGGCAAAGCATAGCAAAGCACAGCACAGCACAACTGGTAAAGCAAAGCAAAGCAAGGCACAGTACAGTACAGCACAGCACGGGGAAAAGCAAAGCACAGTACAGCACATAGCACAGGAGGAAAAGCAAAGCACAGTACAGCACAGCCCACAGCACAGCCCAACTTGCTGTTGAGAATTTACAGCTGGCCTTCAATTCTCTACAGAATGCCCTGGTCAAACTAAGGCTTGTGCTTAATACAATTAAAACCAAATTTGTGTTGTTCTCTAGAGCTATTAACATTGATTTTAATAGTCTACTTCTAAAATCTACTAGTGGTTCCACGATTGAGAGGGTATCTGAATATAGGGAAATCTCGCTCTTTTGAACGTCCGTCATTTCGACAAAGGAGCGTCAGGAGGGTTAGCGACTCACCCCACAGAGGTTAGGTTTAGACACTTAACAGCGAAACGCTCCCTCTGAATATAAATAGCTTGGCATCTGGCTTGATGACAAACTCTCCTTTAAATTCCATATAGCCGATCTTGTTACTAAACTTAGACAAAAAATTGTTGGCTGGGCAAAGCAAAACAGAACAGCACAGCTAGGGAGCAAAGCAAAGCACAGCACATCCCAACTGGCAAAAGCAAAGCAAAGCAAAGCAAAGCAAAGCACAGCCCAACTGGCAAAGCAAAACACAGCACAGCACAGCACAGGGGGTCAAAGCACAGCACAACCCAACTGGCAAAGCAAAACACAGCACAGCACAGCACAGGGGGCAAAGCATACAGCACAGGGGCAAAAGCATAGCAAGCACAGTACAGCACAGCCTAACTGGCAAAGCAAAGCACAGCACAGCCCAACTAGTAAAGCAAAGCAAAGCAAAGCACAGTACAGTACAGTACAGTAGTAGTATGTATCAGGGATGCCTCCTGGGGAAATATCTGTCCGGGTGTGACCCTTTGTCGGTGAGCAATCTTGTCTGTGAAAACGACAACGGGACGATTTCAAGAAAGTCACTCGTGCAGTGTGAAATACTCTTAACGATCTGATGACTCGCCAACCACGGAATATCCTACAGTGAGTTCGAGCCCTAAGGAGCAAAGCAAAGCACAGCACAGCCCAACTGGCAAAGCTAAACACAGCACAGCACAGGGGGCAAACAAAGCAAAGCACAGCACACAGCACAGGGGGCAAAGCAGAGCAAAGCAAAGCACAGCACAGCACAGCCCATCTGGCAAAGCAAAGCACAGTACAGCCCAACTGGCAAAAGAAAACACAGCACAGCACAGGGGGCAAAGCATACAGCACACAACACAGGGGGGAAAGCATAGCAAAAGACAGTACAGCACAGCCCAACTAGTAAAGCAAAGCACAGTAAGCACAGCACAGCACGGGGCAAAGCACAGCACAGGGGACCCGTTTAATGTTGCTGCCGTTCAAATGCACACAGCACAGAGGGGGGAGGCACAGCACAGCACAGCACAGCACAACACAGCACAGCACAGCACAGCACAGCACAGCACAGGGGACAAAGCGAAACACAGCACAGCACAGCACAGCTTGGGAGCAGAGCAAAGCAAAGCACAGCACAGAACAGCCAAACTGGCAACGCAAAACACAGCACAGCACATGGGGCAAACATACAGCACAGGGGGAAAAGCACAGCACAGCCCTACTGGCAAAGCAAAGCACAGTACAGCACAGCACAGCACAGCACTGCTGCCAACAGGACATGTCCAGCCGAATTACAAATTCAAATTGTAGCTCTACTTAACTACTGTATCAATGTTTGCTAAACAGACATAAGGCTTGTTAATCTATTTTCAAGTAGATTGTGTTTTATTTTATTTTCCATCCCCATATATCTTTTTACAGGTCTGTTAACTCTTAGAGTGTACAAATGGAACCAAATGGACCTTTACAGGTCTGTAACTCTGAGAGTGTACGAATGCCTTTTAAATCAATAGCTCTCAAACTGTTTTGTAATTTCATAAATCATTATACAAAGTTTTCAAACTATTTCACAACTTTTTCAAAATGTAATTGCCCATTACTTGTTAAAGAAACATTTTATTAGCCAACAATAATGAGAGCGGCAAACGCTTCCCTGTTGTTGTGAATCCATCCGTCTCAAAATACAGGCAATGAAACATTGTGGTAGGCTATATAGAGCCATGTGCGGGTAAATCCATAGTTATTTATAAAAGGTTAAATCCTCCTCCAGACCGCCCGCTCTCATTATATTTCTGACCATTCTGGCCGCCTCCTCCCCTCATTGATTTAATTTCTGATCACCTCTCCCTCGATCGCACATGGTGTATTATTTGTGAGGAGTTGCTCACAGTTAGATAAAAGGGAAGTGCCACTGGAGTCACTTGTATATCATATATAGGATATAGGCCTAATATAATATAGGCAGATGCGTGGGTCTCTTGCCCTTTCTCGCGCGCGCGCTCTCTCCAAATGGAGACGCTTTGCACGTGGAGCGCAGAGAGGGAGCCAGCGGTGCGGAGGGCAAGACGAGGGGGGAGAGAGAGAGAGAGAGAGAGAGAGAGAGAGAGAGAGAGAGAGAGACGTTGACGTTCTACTCTTCGTAGATATTCATATCTTGCTAATGTATTTTCTGTCTGGTTTATTGCTGGTAGATTTTGCGAGTCCCTCCGGCCGCCGCTGTTTTTATTCTTTGATCGCCCGTTTACGACCATCGATCGCAGATAAATAGGCTAACGCCTGCGCCTCAATTTTGCGGCGGTCCTGCGGTTACATTGTGAGTTGAACTTGAAGAATTAATAAACATAGGTAGATGGAGGAGGCATTATTATGCAGCTTGGATACATACATGTCCCGTGGACAGACGGGGACTCAGTGATTCCTTGTTTCGGATGACAATGTGCAGTGTGAGGGCAAACGTATCAATTAAATATGCAAGAATGTAGCAACTTCACCCCTCCCATTCGCACGACTAAACCGAATTATATTATGAGAATGTGGCCTTAGACTCTTCATGTCCCTGCATGTGGAGCAGACACATACTTACAGCACAGCACAGCACAGGGGGCAAAGCAAAGCACAGTACAGCTAGGGAGCAAAGCACAGCACAGCTAGGGAGCAAAGAACAGCACAGTACAGTCCAACTGGCAACGCAAAACACAGCACAGCACAGAGGGCAAAGCATAGCAAAGCACAGCACAGCACAACTGGTAAAGCAAAGCAAAGCAAGGCACAGTACAGCACAGCACGGGGAAAAGCAAAGCACAGTATAGCACATAGCACAGGAGGAAAAGCAAAGCACAGTACAGCACAGCCCACAGCACAGCCCAACTTGCTGTTGAGAATTTACAGCTGGCCTTCAATTCTCTACAGAATGCCCTGGTCAAACTAAGGCTTGTGCTTAATACAATTAAAACCAAATTTGTGTTGTTCTCTAGAGCTATTAACATTGATTTTAATAGTCTACTTCTAAAATCTACTAGTGGTTCCACGATTGAGAGGGTATCTGAATATAGGGAAATCTCGCTCTTTTGAACGTCCGTCATTTCGACAAAGGAGCGTCGGGAGGGTTAGCGACTCACCCCACAGAGGTTAGGTTTAGACACTTAACAGCGAAACGCTCCCTCTGAATATAAATAGCTTGGCATCTGGCTTGATGACGAACTCTCCTTTAAATTCCATATAGCCGATCTTGTTACTAAACTTAGACAAAAAATTGTTGGCTGGGCAAAGCAAAACAGAACAGCACAGCTAGGGAGCAAAGCAAAGCACAGCACATCCCAACTGGCAAAAGCAAAGCAAAGCAAAGCACAGCCCAACTGGCAAAGCAAAACACAGCACAGCACAGCACAGGGGGTCAAAGCACAGCACAGCCCAACTGGCAAAGCAAAACACAGCACAGCACAGCACAGGGGGCAAAGCATACAGCACAGGGGCAAAAGCATAGCAAGCACAGTACAGCACAGCCTAACTGGCAAAGCAAAGCACAGCACAGCCCAACTAGTAAAGCAAAGCAAAGCAAAGCACAGTACAGTACAGTACAGTAGTAGTATGTATCAGGGATGCATCCTGGGGAAATATCTGTCCGGGTGTGACCCTTTGTCGGTGAGCAATCTTGTCTGTGAAAACGACAACGAGACGATTTCAAGAAAGTCACTCGTGCAGTGTGAAATACTCTTAACGATCTGATGACTCGCCAACCACGGAATATCCTACAGTGAGTTCGAGCCCTAAGGAGCAAAGCAAAGCACAGTACAGCACAGCACAGCCCAACTGGCAAAGCTAAACACAGCACAGCACAGGGGGCAAACAAAGCAAAGCACAGCACACAGCACAAGGGGCAAAGCAGAGCAAAGCAAAGCACAGCACAGCACAGCCCAACTGGCAAAGGAAAACACAGCAGAGCACAGGGGGAAAAGCACAGCACAGGGGACCCGTTCAATGTTGCTGCCGTTCAAATGCACACAGCACAGAGGGGGAGGCACAGCACAGCACAGCACAGCACAGGGGACAAAGCGAAACACAGCACAGCACAGCACAGCTAGGGAGCGGAGCGGAGCAAAGCAAAGCAAAGCACAGCTAGGAAGCAAAGCAAAGCACAGCACAGAACAGCCAAACTGGCAACGCAAAACACAGCACAGCACAGGGGGCAAACATACAGCACAGGGGGGAAAGCACAGCACAGCCCAACTGGCAAAGCAAAGCACAGTACAGCACAGCACAGCACTGCTGCCAACAGGACATGTCCAGCCAAATTACAAATTCAAATTGTAGCTCTACTTAACTACTGTATCAATGTTTGCTAAACAGACATAAGGCTTGGTAATCTATTTTCAAGTAGATTGTGTTTTATTTTATTTTCCATCCCCATATATCTTTTTACAGGTCTGTAACTCTTAGAGTGTACAAATGGAACCAAATGGACCTTTACAGGTCTGTAACTCGGAGAGTGTACGAATGCCTTTTAAATCAGTAGCTCTCAAACTGTTTTGTAATTTCATAAATCATAATACAAAGTTTTGAAACAATTTCACAACTTTTTCAAAATGTAATTGCCCATTACTTGGTAAAGAAACATTTTATTAGCCAACAATAAAATGTCAAATATTTTCCTGGTTTAAATATTACTGACTTCAGGCTGACTTCAGTGATCATCAGAGCATGTGACAGTAGGGTTAGACTTTTGACACATGCTTACAGCACAGCACAGGGGGCAAAGCAAAGCACAGTACAGCTAGGGAGCAAAGCACAGCACAGCTAGGAGCAAAGCACAGCACAGCTAGGAGCAAAGCACAGCACAGTACAGTCCAACTGGCAACGCAGAACACAGCACAGCACAGCACAGGGGGCAACGCATAGCAAAGCACAGCACAGCACAACTGGTAAAGCAAAGCAAAGCAAGGCACAGTACAGCACAGCACGGGGAAAAGCTAAGCACAGTACAGCACATAGCACAGGAGGAAAAGCAAAGCACAGTACAGCACAGCACACAGCACAGCCCAACTTGCTGTTGAGAACTTACAGCTGGCCTTCAATTCTCTACAGAATGCCCTGGTCAATCTAAGGCTTGTGCTTAATACAATTAAAACCAAATTTGTGTTGTTCTCTAGAGCTATTAACATTGATTTTAATAGTCTACTTCTAAAATCTACTAGTGGTTCCACGATTGAGAGGGTATCTGAATATAGGGAAATCTCGCTCTTTTGAACGTCCGTCATTTCGACAAAGGAGCGTCGGGAGGGTTAGCGACTCACCCCACAGAGGTTAGGTTTAGACACGTAACAGCGAAACGCTCCTTCTGAATATAAATAGCTTGGCATCTGGCTTGATGACAAACTCTCCTTTAAATTCCATATAGCCGATCTTGTTACTAAACTTAGACAAAAAATTGTTGGCTGGGCAAAGCAAAACACAGAACAGCACAGCTAGGGAGCAAAGCAAAGCACAGCACATCCCAACTGGCAAAAGCAAAGCAAAGCACAGCCCAACTGGCAAAGCAAAACACAGCACAGCACAGGGGGTCAAAGCACAGCACAGCCCAACTGGCAAAGCAAAACACAGCACAGCACAGCACAGGGGGCAAAGCATACAGCACACAGCACAGGGGCAAAAGCATAGCAAGCACAGTACAGCACAGCCTAACTGGCAAAGCAAAGCACAGCACAGCCCAACTAGTAAAGCGACGAGTAGTGTAACGGCACTACTCCTCCAAAATAATAATAACACTACAAATACTGCCTGGTCGCGTTACTCGCTACTCGCTACTTTCGTGCCAGCAGTTCCTGCTTCTGCCTTCAGCAGGAACCAATTGTAAACATCATCACATGTCTTTTAGAACATTGGAACTGCCATTTCCCTAAAATAACTAACCAAAGAAGAGGTAATCAAACACATTTGATTACACATTTGATTTTCAGCGCAGCAGCAGCAGGTCATGGTGACACTGTGGCAATCAAGCAGCAGCCACCCGACATTTGATAACCGTCGCATATAGATTAATACAAGGGACTAAAAACAGCAAAACCCCCAAATAAGGAGATTTATAATGTCAAGGAAAGAAATTAATTACCTTTTGCCTGTGTTTCAAGAGAGAGAGAAAGAGAGAGAGAGAGAGAAAAGAGAAAAAAAGAGTGGCACGGCAGTGCATCACGAGGTGCGCAAAGCCGACGTTTGAATCACAGCCTAGATTGATATCCTACATGTGACAAGATAAATAAAAACACCCTATTAAATATCCAGCGACTGCGAGCCACAGGAATGAATTAGCCTACTGGAAATCAATGCACGGTAGGCTGAGGGAGAGAGGGAAAAAGAGCACCTCACCTAGCTCTGAGACTCAGACATGACGCTCATGATGACGGACAATTAATAATTCCTTATGCAAAAACATCGCTGTTATGTTGCTTTTTTAAGCAAATGGGAAGTTTTCCGCTGCTAGAATCAGTTTGACATTGTTTTAGTGCTTCTGCTGGAGTCTGGAGTCATCTCCTTAGTTCATGCACTTTCGCCTGCTACAGTATGACCTGCTGCGCTCTGTGGGGGGAAGATCTCCGTCAGGTCCATCTCTGGACTGTAAAATTCATAGGAGCCAAATGGAATGAAATCTGCTTAAACTGACTGACATACGGATACAGAACTATAGGCTATATAATGTCAGGTGGAAACCTTGTATGTCCATAAATAAATGAATAAACTCATGAATGTATGTGAGCTGCACAAACCTAAATTACAACAAGGCCACAGGGGCTCAGAAATAATTACATTATTATAATTTTTATTTATTTTTCTTCTTATTATTATTAATAATATTATTATTACCCTTACCCTTATTATTATTATTCATCCAGTTTGAGGGTCCACAGCATAAAAGTGATCACAGATTAGTGAGTGATCCACAGCATAAAAGTGATCACAGATTAGTGAGTGATCATCAAACCAGTTGAGACTGCATTCCTTTAAATTGTGTCATACTTCATAAATGTCATCAGATACAGATCTGTTCCCATTGTTCCTCTACAAGCCATGCATCAACACACCTACGCTTAAGGCTTTCTCAACACAGAATATCTGTTTTATTAAAGCTATGAAACCATAAGTAGGCTAGCTATAGCCCGATCTCCTCTTGTCCTCAAGTAGCCCTGTTCTCTGCATACTAGCATGGTGGAAAGTAACTAAGTACATGTACTAGAGTAGTGTATTAAACAAATTCTGGGAGCTTTTTCTTTCTTTTCTTTTTTAATTTACTGAAGTGTTTCCAACTGTCAGTACTTTTACTTCTACTCCACTACATCTCAGAGGCAAATATTGCACTTTTACTCCACTACTTTAATTTAAAACTTTAGTTACTAGTTATTATTAGGGCCCGAGCACTGCCCAGTATTGCGAAGCCCTTTTGTATTTGTAAAGATTATTTTATCCAAAATTAAATGGGAAATGAGGGAGATGTGTGGCCTAAAGGGCTCGATTGCGCCATAGACTGTAGAAAATATGGATGGTGGGAAGTGTTGACGTCACCATTGGTTTCTATCCGAGCGAAAATTTAACTTTTTTTTTGCCCTTGTTTGGGTGTATTAATAGTACCCAAGAAATTCTATTGGCTGTCACGTGCAAACGCAGGGATACTTGGAGCATGTGTAAGTGGCTAAATATGTATTTTTAGACACAATAAGCCGGCAATTTTTGTATTACTAATCTGCCCATGAAGGATTGTGGAGCATCTTAGGGCTTATTGTGTCTAAAAGTAAAAATACATAATAGCCACTTGTACGCATGGCCCATGCACTCACTGAAATCAGAATCGCTGTAACGATAGAAAGAAGTAAATCAAAACTAACTAAGGACTTTTAAATAGCTCTATAATAAATACAATTGCAGATCCACAAGCTCACAACACCTCGAGGCATTGCAGTTTTTCACAATATCTGATCTGTCTGATCGGAATTTTTTAAAATTGAAACATTATTTTTTAATAATTCAATGAATGTCGCAGTTTTATGCAAATTATTCTTCTGCCTCTAAAAAATACATGCAAAGTCACATTTTCATGACGAAATAGCGTAGAGGGTTAGTTCAAATATCACTGAAACCAATCTTACCCCAAATGGCCAAAGCGCTCCCGCTATATATTTTTGAGCAGTTTGTAAAACGCTTAAACCCGTTTTAAGCCTGGGATTCTTTTGCAATTTGCATGAAACATTCTGCATGCAATCTAAGGACCTTTATCTAACATGCCTATGAAGTGCACAATCCTTTTTTAAATAATATTAATAATAATAAATATAGCTGCAAGCAGCGATAAAGTGGCCATAAACTCCTCAAATCATGAACACAGCCTGCGATGTGCGTGAAATTTTGCAAGCACATTCCCACTAGGTCAAGGGACAGATGCTACCCTTCTCACATTGGCCTGTTATAGCGCCACCAGCGTGTCAACTTAAGCACAACACATTTTTGGAACAAAATGCCTCAAATCACGCATGCAGTGTCCGATGCGTCAGTAATGTCAAAGAGAGCACTGCCTGCGATCTTGACATTTTGTACTTTTATAGCCATTGTTTTTTGGCCCACAATTGTTTCGAAGGAACAATATTTTCTAGTTGAACAAAAAGATTGTCATGTCATGTCATGTCATGTCATGTCATGTCATGTCATGGTTAATGATGAAATGATGTAGTTTCTTCTTTTGGAACAAGCAAAATAGCAACAAAATAAAGTGTAGTATACCAGTAAGACTCTCTAATCGGGAGATAAGCGACCGTCAGGTCACAGCGTGATTTTAGGGCAAAATGTGTAGGAGCAGTGTCCAAAAAATGTGTTTGAAAAAATATATGGGACAGATCCATGTTGATGACATGAGTGTAGACATACTGTGTACCGATTTGCGTAATTTTAGGGCAAAATCTGTAGGGGCAGTGTCCAAAAATGTGTTTGAAAAAGTCGGCCTGATGGTGGCGCTATATGGGACAGATCAATATTGATGGCATGAGTGTAGACATACTGTGTACCGATTTGCGTGATTTTAGGGCAAAATCTTTAGGAGCAGTGTCCAAAAATGTGTTTGAAAAAATGGGCCTGATGGTGGCGCTATATGGGACAGATCCATGTTGATGACATGAGTGTAGACATACTGTGTACCGATTTGCGTGATTTTAGGGCAAAATCTGTAGGAGCAGTGTCCAAAAATGTGTTTGAAAAAATGGGCCTGATGGTGGCGCTATATGGGACAGATCCATGTTGATGACATGAGTGTAGACATACTGTGTAGCGATTTGCGTGATTTTAGGGCAAAATCTGTAGGAGCAGTGTCCAAAAATGTGTTTGAAAAAATGGGCCTGATGGTGGCGCTATATGGGACAGATTCATGTTGACGGCTCTCTTGGCGCCACCGAGGCGGGTGCGTGGGTACCGGCCCCGGCTCTCCCGGTCGCTCCTAGCCCGAGTTACGGCATTTTATGTGCGCTGCAGTGGCGACCACTTTTGCATCCATTCTGGAGCACCAGGAGTCGGTGGTCCCTAGGAATTCCCCGTGAACAGCCCCGTTGGGGTGGTCATTGGTCATTTTAGCACTTTTTGGCGGCGGCGACAGGGGGTCCCTGGGGGTCCTTGGAGCTCCGGGGGTCCCGGGAGGGGTGGAGGTTGTGGATTGGCAGGCAAGGAGTGTGTGTGCAAAGTTTGGCATGGATTGGGGCAACGGTGGCGGAGATATGAGTTGGGGAAAAGTGTGACCTGGCACAAGCATTTCATTGTATGTCTGTACCTGTATGGATATGCGTGTGACAATAAACCTGAACCTGAACCTGACGTGGCGGGCAGACTGACAGACTGACAGACTGACGGACTGACTGACGGACTGACTGACAGACTGACAGACAGCCTGTCGAGGTTTTGGTAGTAACTGCGACCTGACGGTCGCAAAAACAAGACAAACATAGTTTCTTAGTGGTTTTGGAGAGTAACTGAAGTATTTACAAAATATATTTGTGTTGGTATGACCATGATGGGCCACATAGACATGCTGCAGGGGCCGCATGCGCCCCACGGGCCACAGGTTGAATAGTGCTGCTCTATCACAATGAACCCCAGCGATCTTGGCAACATGTTCAGGGCCTGTGTTGTGTTTTCCCCGTCACATTTCTGACACCACTGGATTCACTGATTAACACACCTCATAAATGTGTGTGGTCCCCCTGTCTGTCTGTCTGTCTGTCTGTCTGTCTGTCTGTCTGTCTGTCTGTCTGTCTGTCTGTCGCCAATGCCGCAATATGCATCAGTCAATTGATGGGGATTTTTTTTTTCAAAAAGATTTAGTTTTCATTTTTTTTTTTTTTTTTTTTTCAAAAGGATTTTGGGGGGGGGGTGGCGCAGTTCAGGCCAAAGGTGGTACTGCAGCTGAAATGCTCTGAGAGCCATTCAAAAATGAGAGAGGCTCTCTATTCAGGAGTGATAATTTAGCCTCAAACCTTTTGAAAAACGTTTTTGGGACATAAACAATATGACATAAATACTTTTTAAATGCATGGTGTATCACCTTTAATGTGCTGCTATGCTTGAACTGTTGTTTGATTATTTTTCATACATTTTGTTTTAAGTTCTAAATGTGTATAATCATTGTCTCCATGTGCATTACATGACATCTGTTTGTCTGTTAGTGACTGTAGTGTTGTAATATTGACCGTAGGCCTACTGGAACTCAAGTGAAGCAAGACGACAGTTGGTATAAAGGGGAACTTGGTCGAGATGAACAGGAAGCCAGTTCTCAGCAGATGGGAAGTTGTGGTTAGGTGCTTTCCACGCTAGCAGAGCCAACTCGAAACTGTTATTTCCTGTCAACAACACGAGCAGAGGAGAGAGATGATGTGCTGAGATATGCATTAATGTGAGGTCGTGCACATGGGTGCTTTGGCATGTATACCCTTCTGCTGAGCTTGTCCAAGTCATCGCTGTGATGTCAGAACATGGCATCCATATATGTATAGGGTGACCAGATCCAAACTGTTCATTTTAGTCAGGCGGAAATTCTGAAAAAAGGCCTTTAGTAGGGCAGGAGAGAGGGGTCTACCAGCACCCCAATGACATGTTTTCGAAACCTGTTTTTTTTGGACCCTTATGATGTCTAGTTATGATTTCTGCTTGTTGCCGTGGTCAACTAATGTCCCATGGGGTTAATTTTTAACCTTTTCTCACAACTATCCCCAATCTCAACCATACAATGGACATAACAGAAAATGCCATCACTCTTGATGTAAACAACCTACAGGGACAAATGAACACACTTTTCTATATGATTTTGACACAAGGAATTCATTTCCGGCATAATTTTTAACATTAAAGCACATCTTGACCCTATTTCAGGACAGAAACAGCAAAAAACGACCAGAAATGTTCAAAACACATCTATATTTCTCTTTGTACAAATACATTAACGTGTATTCTTTTTATACCACATCTTTTAGGACCCTTATGGTGTCTAGTTATGATTTCTTCTTGTTGCCGTGGTCAACTAATGTCCCATGGGGTTCATTTTGAACCTTTTTACATCTATCCCCAATCTGGACCATACAATGGACATAACAAAATGCCTTAACTCTTGAAGTAAACATCCTACAGGGACAAATGAACACATTTTTCTATATGATTTTGACACAAGGAATTTATTTACGTCATCATTTTTAACATTCAAGCACATCTTGACCCTATTTCAGGGCAGAAACAGCATAAAACGACCAGAAAATGTTCAAAAACATCTATATTTCTCTTTGTACATAAATATTAAGGTGTATTCTTTTTATACCACTTGTTTTTTGAACCCTAATGGTGTCTAGACAATATTGCTTCTTGTTGCCGTGGTCAATCAACGTGGCTTGGGGTTCATTTTAACCCTTTCTTACACCTATCCCCAAAACAAAACATAAGATGGAGATAATAGAAAATACCATAACTCTTGAAGTAAACAACATACAGAGACAAATCAACACATTTTCCCACATAATTTGCACCCAAGGAACTCATTAACGTGGTTATTATTAAGATTCAAGCACATTTTGACACTACTTCATGGCAGAAACTGCAAAAGATTTGCAGAAAATATTCAAATCACATCTTTATCTCTATATCTATATTCTCTTTGTACAACATTTCTAAGGTCACACGTCATGTTTCTTAGTACCCTAATGGTGTCTAGTGTCAAGATTTAGTAGTGTTGCCCAACTCATGTCCCATGGGGTTCATGTTTTTTCCCCAGATATGTTTTTGGGCTTTTATGCCTTTATTGACAGGACAGTAGACTGACAGGAAACAGGGAGAGAGAGTGACACGCAGCAAATCTGGACGGGCTCGGGGATCGAAACAGCGACCCACCGCAGGCTACACAAAGCCTACTGTATGTGGGATGCGGCCCAGACCATTTTGAATCGATGTCCGTAAGTTATCAAAGAACAATTTCACTGGTCAGTGTCTTCCATCTCATCAAACTCCACCTCATCCTCTTCCGATATCATCATCATTATCATCACTGAGGACAGCCAACAGGTCAATGAGAGATTGGGGAAGAATTGGCCCACAAGATCAGACAGGCTCCAAAGTCCATCCTTCCGTCTTCTGCCACCCCTGACCTTCGTCATAGGTTTAGGCCCCCACAAGATTGGCTCAGCTGCTGGCTTGTAACAGGCCACTCACTCTATAGTTCACCCGCTGGATGTGGGGGATGAGCATATTGGCAGAGGGGCAGGTGGGCAAAATGCACTCTAGACCTGCTGAAGAGGGTCTCGTCTTCTCCCACCAGTTTATTCAGCATCTTGCTCCTACCATGGTTCACTGATGTATCACGTGCTTGATTTTACATCACACACGCGAAGGCTTCCAGCTGCTCCTGCACTTCCGGCTTCAACTTACACTCATCGCCAAGCATTTCTCTCAAAATGTTGCATTATGTATAATGCAACATTTTGAGAGACCATATTTAGCAATAATCGAAACAATCATTCTACAGCCGGCTGGGCAATGAGTGTAAGTTGAAGCCGGAAGTGCAGGAACAGCTGGAAGCCTTCACGTGTGTGATGTAAAATCAAGCACGCGAGACATCAGTCGACCAGGCTAGGAGCAAGATGCTGAATGAACTGGTGGGTGAAGACGAGACCCTCTGCAGCAGGTCTAGAGGGCATTTTGCCCACCTGCCCCTCTGCCAATATGCTCATCCCCCACATCCAGCGGGTGAACTATAGAGTGAGTGGCCTGTTACAAGCCAGCAGCTGAGCCAATCTTGTGGGGGCCTAAACCTATGACGAAGGTCAGGGGTGGCAGAAGACGGAATGATGGACTTTGGAGCCTGTCTGGTCTTGTGGGCCAATTCTTCCCCAATCTCTCATTGACCTGTTGGCTGTCCTCAGTGATGATAATGATGATGATATCGGAAGAGGATGAGGTGGAGTTTGATGAGATGGAAGACACTGACCAGTGAAATTGTTCTTTGATAACTTACGGACATCGATTCAAAATGGTCTGGGCGCATCCCACATACAGTAGGCTTTGTGTAGCCTGCGGTGGGTCGCTGTTTCGATCCCCGAGCCCGTCCAGATTTGCTGCGTGTCACTCTCTCTCCCTGTTTCCTGTCAGTCTACTGTCCTGTCAATAAAGGCATAAAAGCCCAAAAACATATCTGGGGAAAAAACATGAACCCCATGGGACATGAGTTGGGCAACACTACTAAATCTTGACACTAGACACCATTAGGGTACTAAGAAACATGACGTGTGACCTTAGAAATGTTGTACAAAGAGAATATAGATATAGAGATAAAGATGTGATTTGAATATTTTCTGCAAATCTTTTGCAGTTTCTGCCATGAAGTAGTGTCAAAATGTGCTTGAATCTTAATAATAACCACGTTAATGAGTTCCTTGGGTGCAAATTATGTGGGAAAATGTGTTGATTTGTTTGTATGTTGTTTACTTCAAGAGTTATGGTATTTTCTATTATCTCCATCTTATGTTTTGTTTTGGGGATAGGTGTAAGAAAGGGTTAAAATGAACCCCAAGCCACGTTGATTGACCACGGCAACAAGAAGCAATATTGTCTAGACACCATTAGGGTTCAAAAAACAAGTGGTATAAAAAGAATACACCTTAATATTTATATGTACAAAGAGAAATATAGATGTTTTTGAACATTTTCTGGTCGTTTTACGCTGTTTCTGCCCTGAAATAGGGTCAAGATGTGCTTGAATGTTAAAAATGATGACGTAAATAAATCCCTTGTGTCAAAATCATATAGAAAAATGTGTTCATTTGTCCCTGTAGGTTGTTTACTTCAAGAGTTAAGGCATTTTGTTATGTCCATTGTATGGTCCAGATTGGGGATAGATGTAAAAAGGTTAAAAATGAACCCCATGGGACATTAGTTGACCACGGCAACAAGAAGAAATCATAACTAGACACCATAAGGGTCCTAAAAAAGATGTGGTATAAAAAGAATACACGTTAATGTATTTGTACAAAGAGAAATATAGATGTGTTTTGAACATTTCTGGTCGTTTTTCGCTGTTTCTGTCCTGAAATAGGGTCAAGATGTGCTTTAATGTTAAAAATGATGCCGGAAATTAATTCCTTGTGTCAAAATCATATAGAAAAGTGTGTTCATTTGTCCCTGTAGGTTGTTTACATCAAGAGTGATGGCATTTTCTGTTATGTCCATTGTATGGTTGAGATTGGTGATAGTTGTGAGAAAAGGTTAAAAATTAACCCCATGGGAAATTAGTTGACCACGGCAACAAGCAGAAATCATAACTAGACATCATAAGGGTCCTAAAAAACCTGTGGTATAAAAATAATACACCTTAATTTATCTGTACAAAGAGAAGTATAGACGTGTTTTGATCATTTTTGGGTTATTTTTCGCCGTTTCTGTCCTGAAATAGGGTCAAGATGTGCTTAAATGTTAAAAATAACCACTTTAATGAATTCCCTGGGTCAAAATCATATAGAAAAGTGTGTTCATTTGTCCCTGTAGGTTGTTTACATCAAGAGTTATGGCATTTTCTGTTATGACCATTGTATGGTTCAGATTGGGAATAGTTGTGAGAAAAGGTTAAAAATGAACCCCATGGGGTATTAGTTGGCGACGGCAACAAGCAGAAATCATAACTAGACATCATAACGGTCCAAAAAAAACAGGTTTCGAAAACATGTCATTGGGGTGCTGGTAGACCCCTCTCTCCTGCCCTACTACTTCTATAAGCAGGTTAGAGGCATTTGGGGGTAAAAGTGGGGAACCAGGCCATTTTACATAATTCAGGGGTGCAGAATCTGAAAAACCTGGTTACCAATCAAAATTTTGAGTTTTTGACCTTCTAATTTGCATAACAAAGTGGCTACCGAATTGTACATTTTGAACTATTTATTCAAGCAATATTTCTCTTTCAAAAAATGTTTCATCATTTTATCATATAATCAGGGTTTTGCGAACACCCAGGACAGTTTTTGAGTTGCTTGATTCAGTTTATATATAGATATTTGATATTCATTTTATCAGACACGCCCCCTTCCTATACAAACCCATTGTAACTTCAAACTCCATTTTAACCATGATAGATTTAATGAAAACACCCGTCCTTTTTTCTGGTGACTCCTGACGCCCTCCTAATACGTGAGCAGGTTGTGTTCTTTCGATAACTCCTTTCATTTCTTTTTAATAATTTATTTTTTGTATTTATTTATTTTTCATTTTCCCAAATAATTATTAAAAAGAAACTAAAAAAGTTATCGAAAAAACACTGCCTGTTTGTGTATTAAGAGGGTGTCAGGAGTCACCAGAAAAAAAGGATGGGTGTTTTCATTGAATCTATCATGGTTAAAATGTTTTTGTATTTAAGTGAAATATCCCTTTTAAATAAAAATAAAACATTTTAACCATGATAGATTCAATGAAAACACCCATTCTTTTTTCTGGTGACTCCTGATGCCCTTCTAATACACGAACAGGCAGTGTTCTTTCGATAACCTTTTTAGTTTATTTTCTATAATTATTTGGGAAAATGAAAGAAATAAAATACAATTAAGATCGTATTAAAGATAAATGAAAAATGTTATTGACAAAACATAACCTGCTCACGTATTAGGAGCATATCAGGAGTCACCAGAAAAAAGGACGGGTGTTCTCATTAAATCTATCATGGTTAAAATGGAGTTTGAAGTTACAATGGGTTTGTATAGGAAGGGGGCGTGTCTGATAAAATGAATATCAAATATCTAAATCTAAACTGAATCAAACAACTCAAAAACTGTCCTCGGTGTTCCCAAAAGCTTGATTAGACGATAAAATTACTAAAGGTTTTTTGAAAGTGAAATATCCCTTGAAGAAATAGTTTAAAATTGACAATTGTGCAGCTATTTTGTTATGCAAATTAGAAGGTCAAAAACACAAAATTTTGCTTGATAACCATTTTTTTCAGATTCGGCACCCTTGAATTGTGTAAAATAGACTGGTTCCCAACTTTTACCTCAAAATGCCTCTAACAATCACATTTTTCAGAAATTCCAACAGACTATTTGAGGGACAGAAGTACCGCTTGTGTGTGACAATGTGGGACGGGCGGGCGATGGGGTTAATAGCAACTTATTACTTAAAACTCCTTGATGTCATAGGCTATTAGTCGACCATAGGCCTAATATACCTACTGCCTATACTTTTTTGTATTAACCTGCTATATCCTGAGGATATTTCTATTGTTATTTTTACAGGTTTAAAACATATCTTGTAGGAAAAATGCAGCAATTACATTGTTTAATTTTTAAAACTAGCGTGTAGGCCTAAATGTGTTCTAACTTGATTCTACACTACTCCACCTAGATCAACGATGCTGCAGCGGCAGCGCCTTTGAAATTTGTCTCTCAACAAAATAAAAGTGTCCAGATTTATTAGAGCCTGACAGTCACAATGTGGGACAGTGTCTCAATTTGGGGGACGCCTGAAATGTCAGGGAAATGTGGGACTGTCCCACCCAAAGGGGGACATCTGGTCACCCTATATATGTAGTATGTGAGGTCAGATGTAGAGGTATTGACCAGTTCCATATATGGAGACATAGGTGATGATCCAGCCGTCTCAATGTATGGATATCGAGAGTTTGATGAGGTTAGTAGTGATCTTCAATTTTCATATAGATCACTACATAGTCTTGATTTGCAAATGATTTCTGTCTTGGCCATATATGGCGCATCCGTATGGGCATTGCCAAATATGGCTTAATATATGGGTATTCCCAGATATGGGCTTAGAATTGATGGCATCAGGGATCTCCATATATGGGCATGGATATCCAGGTGATGATAGTCGGGAGAGTGTTTTCTGCTGGTGATTCAGTCCGAGTGTATCAAAGGGTGCGTTCGGAAATGTGGACCGGGTGTGGTTAGGGTTAGGGGTTAGTCTTAGGTTTAGGTTTAGGAATAGTTTTACTGAGGTTAAGGTTAGGGTTAGAGTTAGGCATAGTTTTACTGAGGTTAGGGTTAGGATTAGGGTTAGGTTTAGGCACTCACTACACTTAGAGCACACACCCGGTGCACATGCAATTAACCACTGTGTACACAGGCAATAGTTTTACACAAGTTTGTGTACACGGCCAATAGTTTTACATGAACATGTCTAGGCTTTAGTACAGTACTCCCAACAGAGCCCAGCACAGTCCACGAGAGCCCAATACAGCCCACCAGAGCCCAATAGAGTCCAGCAAACCTAAGTCCAGCCCAGTCCTGCCCAGTGGCAGTATACTGTAGTCCAGAGAAGGGGGGTAGTTAGATGGCTGCACCAGTCCATTACAGGCCAGATCCGTCTGGAATAGGCCAGACCAGGGTGCACCAGACTGCACCAGACTCCACCAGGCTGCTCCAGGCTCCAGCCAGCCCTGTAGCTCCTTTCACATGCGATTAACCCCTGTGTACCGGGCTGGATTCCAGCTGAATCCGGCCTGTAATGGCCTGGTGCAGACATAACTGCACCCCCTTCCCTTGTCTATACTCCCACTGTGCAGGACTGGGCTGGACTTAAGTGTGCTGGACTCTATTGGGCTGTATCGGGCTCTGGTGGCCTGTGCTGTTATACTATTAAACCTATTACACTATTACACTATTACATGTAATGCACTATTACACTATTAGACTAATTACACTATTACACCTATTACACTATTAAACCTGTTACATTATTACACATATTGTGCTATTACACTATTAAACTTATAGTGTAATATATACGTTTTACCCCCGGGAGACCCTCCTGAGAAGCAGGGGTCTGCGGACCCCCTCCCCACTCGGGCCTCGGCCCTTGGAGTGGAGCAATAGCTTGTAGATCAGCTACTTGAGTATTTTCCATATTTCTTTTCCCGGTGGCGCTGGGGTCCCTGGGGGTCCCTGGAGCTCTAGGGGTCCCTCGGGGGCCCGGCGGTGGCCCTGCAGCCAGGGACCCCCTGGGTGCCGTCCCCGTCTCTCCCGGTGGCTCCGGGCCCGAGTTACAGCCTTTTTAGCGGACTGCAGTTGCAGGGTCCGCCACTAGGTGGCGCTCTATGAACGAGGCCCCAAAGTCGGACAGGAGCAGAGCAGCGGCCCGTCTGGTTCTCCAAAGCCATATCCCAGGTCCACAGTCATATCGCCAGGGGTCCCTGGAGGTGGTCCCTGATCGGTAGTCCCCGGACTCTGCAGTCCGAGGCCAAGGCCCCAGAAACCCCTCAGGGACCCAGAGAGGTCCCCGAACCACACTTTGGGAACCAGCCAAGGACCCCCTTTGAAACCCTGTAGGGCCCCCCAGAGGTCCCCGAACCACTTTGGGAACCAGCCATGAATGTACTAGGCTGTTGTGAACCAGCCATGGAAACCCTGGGGGTCCCCAAACCACACTTTGGGAACCAGCCATGGACCCCCTGGAAACCCAGGGTCCCCAAACCACACTTTGGGAACCAACCAGGCAGTAGTAGGCTAGACTATGGCTCTCTGCTGCCCCCCATTGATAAAACATAGTCGGCACAGAATTGTACACGAAAGGCAGCCAGCGAGTGATCACGCACCATGGTCACTATGAGACGTGTACAATGACTGTACACCGGCTCCAAAGTGTACACGGGCCATGGTCATTTACATTGAAACTGCCTGCCGTAGACGACAAAAACAATTCTTATTATTAGACTCATTCAAATGACCACCAGTGAGCCCTGGGACTCACTTCATTGAACAACATAACTGTATTGTATTAGATATTATAATAATATATAATAAATATTTAATACATCTATATGGCAATGCATCTCAGGCTTTTTTATGGAGTAACTCAAAAGTAGTGTAACGAGTAGTGTAACTAGTTACTTTCTCCGGGGAGTAATGAAGTAGTGTAAGGCACTACTTTTTTCAAAGGTAATATGTAATATGTAGTGCATTACTTTTTTGAGTAACGGATCCCAACTCTGATCAGGGATGCATCCTGGGGAAATATCTGTCCGTGTGTGACCCTTTGTCGTGAGCAATCTTGTCTGTGAAAACGACAACGAGCCGATTTCAAGAAAGTCACTCGTCAAGGGGGCACGGTGGCGCAGTGGTTAGCACTTCGCCTCACAGCTAGAAGGTCCTGGGTTCGATTCCCGCCGGGGGACGCTGTGGGCGCTGGCGGCGTGTTCCTCCTCCGCGTCATCAGCGCCCACACCCTAGGTGGGGTTGGCAATAGGGCCTTTCTGTGTGGAGTTTGCATGTTCTCCCCGTGTCTCCTAGGGTTGATACCCTCACAAAAACATGCACGTAATCCTGGTCTCAATAATGCCTCCCCCTGGCCAGCCGGGGCGCCTGATGGAGGGGAAAGGAACTGGTTGGAATAACGTGTTCCTTCCACGTGCTACGTCCAAACCAGGGAAATCTCCACTGTCAGGTGAAAAGAAGCAACTTGGACTCCTCATGCATAGAAGGAAGCATGAGGTCAGTCCGTTGTCTCCCCAGGCGCGGCAGAGGGAGAGCAGAGGCCAGGATTACATAGGCAATTAGCACTGGGTGAAAAAATGGGTTACAAAATTGTGGGATAAAAATCATTTAGAAAAAAAAAAAGAAAGTCACTCGTGCAGTGTGAAATACTTTTAACGATCTGATGACTCGCCAACCACGGAATATCCTACAGTGAGTTCAAGCCCTAAGGAGCAAAGCAAAGCACAGTACAGCACAGCACAGCCCAACTGGCAAAGCTAAACACAGCACAGCACAGGGGGCAAACAAAGCAAAGCACAGCACACAGCACAGGGGGCAAAGCAGAGCAAATCAAAGCACAGCACAGCCCATCTGGCAAAGCAAAGCAAAGTACAGCACAGCCCAACTGGCAAAGGAAAACACAGCACAGCACAGGGGGCAAAGCATACAGCACACAGCACAGGGGGGAAGGCATAGCAAAGCACAGTACAGCACAGCCCAACTAGTAAAGCAAAGCACAGTACAGCACAGCACAGCACGGGGCAAAGCAAAGCACCGGGGACCCGTTCAATGTTGCTGCCGTTCAAATGCACACAGCACAGAGGGGGGAGGCAAAGCACAGCACAGCACAGCACAGCACAGCACAGCACAGCACAGCTAGGGAGCGGAGCGGAGCAAAGCAAAGCAAAGCACAGCACAGCTTGGGAGCAAAGCAAAGCACAGCACAGAACAGCCAAACTGGCAACGCAAAACACAGCACAGCACAGGGGGCAAACATACAGCACAGGGGGAAAAGCACAGCACAGCCCAACTGGCAAAGCAAAGCACAGTACAGCACAGCACTGCTGCCAACAGGACATGTCCAGCCAAATTACAAATTCAAATTGTAGCTCTACTTAACTACTGTATCAATGTTTGCTAAACAGACATAAGGCTTGGTAATCTATTTTCAAGTAGATTGTGTTTTATTTTATTTTCCATGGATGGAGTCACCGGCTTCTACCCTTGTCTACACTGTGTGGCTTGTAAATATTCCAAGAAAATGAACACATTTAAGAGTGCAGTCACTAACAAACAGTATACTATCAAACAATTTGTGAACTGCAGCACCTCTAATGTAGTTTACATGATTTACTGTAAATGCAATCTCCAGTATGTAGGAAAGACTTCCAGACCAGTCCGCACACGCATCATAGAACATATGAGTGCCATCAGACGCAAGGATATCAAATCCCCTGTTGCCAGACATTTCATGGAAGCCGGTCACTCCATAGCAGATATGTCATTCACAGTTATTGAACAAGTTAAAAAATCTAGAAGAGGTGGTGATCTAGAAACTAAACTGAATCTAGGTGGATTTATTATTTACGGTATGTAAACCCAGGGGGCATGAATGAAGATCTTTCCCTACAATGTTACCTTTAGGACTTATACTGATTTTATGAAATGTTTTTGACTGTATAAGAAATGGGAACATATCTATGTATATAAAAAATGTGTAAAAAATGTGTGAAATATTGTGAACACAATCTACTGAATGAGAGAAATGTTTAACCTATCCTGCATTTGTCCACACCCATCGCCATGTAAATGGGTTTAATTGATGATTGTCAGCACCTGAGCTGATCTAGAACCTATAAAATCATCATTGTCTGTCTGAATTCCCATGTAAAGCACTGACGAAGGTCCCAGGACCGAAACGTTTGCTTTTTTTATTTTTGCACTGAGCACCTTGAGCACTATGGGCTAAAAATAAAATAAACTATATTTAAGTCTCAGTCTAAGGAGTATTCCTTAAGTATATATGTAGTGTGCGAGTCCTCTACCAGCCTTCCTTCATTTCCTCCAGACCTCCGCACCTGCAGTTAAACCAAGACAAAGGACAAACAAGGGCGCAGCAGTTTTCTCTAAAGTTCAGTGTTTCTCTCCCTGCTTGCAGCCGCCACGTACACTACTGTGGCTCAATATGTCCTCATTTGCTGAGATAAGAGACTTAACTAATGCCCAGCCACAGACCCGTACCTTCACAGACGAAGACATCCAGAGCATCCTATTTCCAGCGGATGGAACCCTATCCACACCTGTGGCCCAGACAGAAGACCTCTCACGCAAACTCAACCATCTAATGATGAAGGAGGTTAGACTACATCTACATGGAGTCACTCTTAGTGAGTATGTGAGAGCAAAGAGAATCCCACTAGGTCTACGACTTCAGAAAATCCCAACTCTGGGGCGCAGCAGTGAAGAATTCTGCACAAAGTGGTGTGAGATCCTTAATAAAGCATCCCTTGACTTGATGGTACTCATCATAGAACACACACAACAAGATTTGACAAAAAACAAAAATGAAATAGAAGAAACCAAGGGTGAAATCACCAAGATTATGGATGCTCCTGCTCTTCAAACCCTACAAGACAACATCACCATGGCCACGGACAAATACAGAGATCAAACGCTTAAGATGAAAATCAGAAAGTTAAAAAGAGACACTATTGATTATCGTGACAATAAGGTCTACCCATGGAGACTCAACAACTCTGATGTGAGACACAACAAGCAAGTACACTTCCGGGAGGCAACATACACCTCAGAATCCAGTGCATCAGAATACCCCACCGATTCTGAACAGGATTTTTTAGAAGACGACCAGGCCTCAGACCGTCGAGGCCCACCGAGGCTCCACGTCAACGCCCCAACTCACCGAGGCCGACCCAGGCCCAACGAGACTCGGCGACAGACCAGACCAGGAAGAAAAGACGCCGGGGCAAACGAGAGGACCTAAGACGATCCAACCGACGACCCAAGGGCAGGGACTGATCTACAACATGTCGGACAGTCCCCTTTCAGCTCCTGAACAAAGCCTCCTCAATAAAGGTCTGTCTTATGTACCCACTCCCAAACTTGATCCTTTCAAACTTAACGTTGAAATGTTTAAATTCTATAGATCGATCAAACTAAAGTATTTCTATAGAAAAGACAATGTGCAAGTATATTCACCATCTAACGCTCCCCCCTTGAGAGTCAAAAGTAAATTTTGTCCTCCAGTCAATAACTCTACCATTGATACTTTTATCAAATTGGTAGATAAAGATATTGACAATCTAACAAAGACCAACAATCAGAGAGATGTGGGGAAAACGGAACGTGATATGCTTATGACATTATCCAAAAATCATGATGCAATTTATCGTCCAGCTGATAAAGGTGGTGGTCTTTGTGTACTAAATAGAACAGACTATGACAATGAAGCTCTGTCTCAACTGTCTAACACTTCATGTTATGTGAAATTGGACAAAGATCCTACGGTTACCTATAAGAAAGAAATTGACAGCTTCCTCCAAGATTCAATGCTATAGGGCTGTATAACACAAGCAGAGTGTAAATTCCTAACTAAAGATAATCCTTCTGTACCTCTTTTTTACTGTGTTCCGAAAATTCACAAATCTCTTTCTCACCCTTCAGGCAGACCTATAGTGGCGTCCAATGACAGCCTTACAGAGCCCCTCTCACAGTTTGTTGATCGCCATATGAGACCCATTGTAACCAAATTGCCCTCTTATTTAAGAGACACAGGAGACTTTATTCAACAGCTTTCTGAGGTAAATATCCCTAATCCCACAGCCGAAATCTTTTTGGTTACCCTAGATGTGGTCTCCCTTTACACAAATATTCCCCATGATTTAGGCATGGAAGCCTTAAGATTTTTTCTAGACTTAAGGGATGAACTGATACCCCCTACCAACTTTTTGGTGGAAATGACATCCATGATTCTGCACAAAAACTATTTCCTATTTGAAAATGGTTACTATCTTCAACTGCAGGGGGCACCAATGGGTTCAGCATTCAGTCCAGATTATGCAGGCATTGCTCTGGGCTTTCTAGAACACAATTCAGTATGGCACAATAATCCCTTTATTCATAACATGTTGTTATTTAACCCTTAAGTTCTGTTCGGGTCATTTTGACCCGTTTTACATTTTCATTTGGAAAAAAAAGGTAGAAGTTAAAAAATGTTCCACCTGAAACTCACTGGCCTTAAATATTCTTCTGAGATGAACATGTAAAACAAATATTTTTGCACTACACCCATGCTACACCCCCCTCATATTTTTTGAACCTTAAGTGCTGTTCGGGTCATTTTGACCCGGAAGCACAGATGCACAGACATACACAGTATTATGCCAAAACACAGACACACAGTCACCCCCACTTCTAACACCCCCCTTCCGAAGCCCCATACCCTTCACCCCCTCTCCTCCTCACCCCTCCCCTCCTCACCCCTCACCCTCACCCCTCACTTATCTGAAGTTTTCCTTGTGACTGTACTGTATCTTAGGGGAAATTTTACATTATTTTACATAAACATAAAGTGCTGTAAAGTAACACTGTAATTCAGGGGTGCTGTGGATGAAAATGTTGTTTACAGGGGTGCCATGGGACCAAAGTGTTTGAAAACCTCTGTCCTAGTGTATACGTTCAAGTGTATATTCATATGTGACGTTCATGTACAGCTTGGGAGCAGAGCAAAGCAAAGCACAGCACAGCTAGGAAGCAAAGCAAAGCAAAGCACAGAACAGCCAAACTGGCAACGCAAAACACAGCACAGCACAGGGGGCAAACATACAGCACAGGGGGAAAAGCACAGCACAGCCCCCACTGCTGCCAACAGGACATGTCCAGCCAAATTACAAATTCAAATTGTAGCTCTACTTAACTACTGTATCAATGTTTGCTAAACAGACATAAGGCTTGGTAATCTATTTTTTTTCCCCATATATCTTTTTACAGGTCTGTAACTCTTAGAGTGTACAAATGGAACCAAATGGACCTTTACAGGTCTGTAACTCTGAGAGTGTACGAATGCCTTTTAAATCAGTAGCTCTCAAACTGTTTTGTAAACTCATAAATCATTATACAAAGTTTTCAAACAATTTCACAACTTTTTCAAAATGTAATTGCCCATTACTTGGTAAAGAAACATTTTATTAGGCAACAATACAATGTCAAATGTTTTCCTGGTTTAAATATTACTGACTTCAGGCTGACTTCAGTGATCATCAGAGCATGTGACAGTAGGGTTAGACTTTTCATGTCCCTGCATGTGAAGCAGACACATACTTACAGCACAGCACAGGGGGCAAAGCAAAGCACAGTACAGCTAGGGAGCAAAGCACAGCACAGTACAGTCCAACTGGCAACGCAGAACACAGCACAGCACAGGGGGCAAAGCATAAGCAAAGCAAAGCAAGGCACAGTACAGCACAGCACGGGGAAAAGCAAAGCACAGTACAGCACATAGCACAGGAGGAAAAGCAAAGCACAGTACAGCACAGCACACAGCACAGCCCAACTTGCTGTTGAGAATTTACAGCTGGCCTTCAATTCTCTACAGAATGCCCTGGTCAATCTAAGGCTTGTGCTTGATACAATTAAAACCAAATTTGTGTTGTTCTCTAGAGCTATTAACATTGATTTTAATAGTCTACTTCTAAAATCTACTAGTGGTTCCACGATTGAGAGGGTATCTGAATATAGGGAACGTCCGTCATTTCGACAAAGGAGCGTCGGGAGGGTTAGCGACTCACCCCACAGAGGTTAGGTTTAGACACGTAACAGCGAAACGCTCCCTCTGAATATAAATAGCTTGGCATCTGGCTTGTTGACAAACTCTCCTTTAAATTCCATATATATTTTTTTGGTGTCACTCTTAACTCTTTTACTGCTACGGACGTTCCCGTTCGCCCCATTTTTCACGGTGGCGCGATGCCAATACGGCTCGTTCTTTCTTACCTTGTTTTGATGTCTGTATAATGGGGGGTCGCGCGGATGTGTACAGTGAAAACATCTCCCGTAACGCTGCTCTCAAAAATCCACTTCACGTAAACATCGATGTAGTCCCAAATCACTTCCTGGCTTTTTTCTATGGACAGGAGCTAGACAGCGTATTCCTATGCTGTGAACCATAAAATGAATTTGTTTAAAAAGAACCAATAGATAATTTTCTATAACATCTCAAAGGAAAGCTGCTTTTTGCTGGGACCAGACCCAATAAATAAATAATAACATCTGGCAGTAAAGAGCCTAGACGGTGTCTACAACTCTGCCTTGAGGTGGATTACTGGTGATTCTTTTGGTACCCACCACTGTGCACTCTATGAGAATGCAGGCTTATAGAGCATCGCAGTTGAAGCCCCACCCCGTCTTCACTCTGGTGTCGGAAGCGTTTTCCCCATTCATTTCTTCCATAGACATTTCATAAAGTATTTATTTAAACGTTTTTAAGCCTTGGACAAAGCCACCTCAGCAGGTGAGGAATCATGACAATATTCATTTTTTTTAATGCAACAATTAATTAGAAAGCTGAAAAAAAGGGCAGGGCACAAGACTACACTCCCAGAATGCATTGCGAATGGCACTTGTTTCCTGAAATATATCCCTTAAATCACGCTCAGTTTAGTTATCCAGGCCAGCATATGGCCTGACATGATGATTGTCATCTCTTAGGACGCTCTTATCGTCATCTTTAACACAGTGCATCATTTTTGTAAAAGAAAGACACTCGCCCACGGAGCAATAATCTGCCGGGCAGACAGGGGGCAGTAGCTATTCTCGCGGCAACCGCAAGATATAGAAAAAGAAGAAGAATCTACACCAATCACAGACGTCGATTTCACCGGATGTATAGTTTTAGCAGTATGTGTAATGCAGTTCTTCTCCGTGCGATCTTTATTAAAACATGTTTTTACCAAAACTAGAGTGATTGCATACATACTCGGGGGTTCTACAGGAGCATATATAACCATTTTACAACCACCAGCCTAGTGGTAAGTGTACATTGAATTGCTACGACTTTGTGGCTGATAATGAAAAACCCTATGGTAAAAATGAATGGCCAGTTAGCTTCCGACACCTCACTGCGATGCTCTATACTCTCTGACCAAGCTTTTTTTTTTTCGTGACGCATGATTTTTTTTGTGTGACTTATAATACATCACTTGTGGTGGTGGTGGTGGTGGTGGTGGTGGTGATGATGATGATGATGATGATGATAATGAACATTAAACACTTTTATTTGTATTCTTTTGTAAATTTGATCCTACTTCATCATACAACAGTTTCGCACACAAATAGCTGCAAAACTAGATCGTCTATTTTCACTAATTTAAACATATTTTGAAAACAACAATAAAAAAGGAACAGTTTTGGGACTTATAAGGTTATGCAAAACAGCAACAATATGTTAGAATCCAGCTCAGTGTTGTACAATGTGCAAAGTGCAAAGTGCAAAAAGGGGCAATAAATATCATCTTAATGTAGATCAGTATACTGTAGGACTCGCCTCCTTCCTGTGGTCTGTATATAAACTCTAATGAGCAGAAAAGCAGATTCTCATAATTATAATTATATCATTATTAAGTATCCTTTTTTCAATTTGATTAATTGTAATTCAGTTGTCAATGTTGTAACATATTTATGTATCATATCTTATCAGGCAGAAATATTTCACATTTATCCACGGCTTTCCATCGCCCCATAGTGCATTGCGCAGACGTTGTACCGAGCTTCCGGCGCCGCAGCCGAGTGTGATTTACAAGCTCACAACGGGTTGTATCTGCGACGCGACGTGAGCTTGTATGTCTGCTGTTAAGCCGGAAGTGTGGTCCAAATAATATCCAGTAAACACCCACGGAAAGAGGTGGATACAATATATATATACTGTATATATATGTGACGGAGGTGATCCGAACCTCCCCACCCGGCTTCGAACCCGGGTCTCCCGCGTGAAAGTCCAATATCTTAACCATTACTCCAAAGGGATATCCTTATGGAATGAGTAAAAGTAAAAGTGTTTGATTGATTGATTGATTGATTGAATACTTTATTAGAAGTTTGCATAGGAAAAGGTACAGTTTCATGACGGTACAGTTCACTGGTACAAGGTCTACTAAAAGGAGATCCATGAAAAGACTAAGCTTATTTCCACAGGAAACCATTTAAGTATCTCATATAACATTGAATGACAGACGAATAGAACACAGTACTATGCAGTAGATATGTAAAGAAAAGAAAAATGAGAGAACAAAAAAAAGAGTCTAAACAGTAAGTAAGTAAGTATATACAAAGAAGGGGCAGGGGAGGGTAGGGTTGGGCTAGGTTCGTTTTTTTACCAGTTGCGAACGGCTGCTGCCTGTAAGTGGTTTTTCAGGGCAATTTTAAAGGATGCTAGTGATCCACACTCCTTTATGGCCTTCGTTAAGGCTTTCCACATTTTGGTGGTATAGCAGAAAAAAGAGTTTGACCCTTTGTTGGTTTTGACTCTGGGTTGAAAGTGATCTGTGGCGCTGCCTCTGGTGTTGTAATTATGGACATCCTTAATGTTTATACAGTATTTTGACAGGTATAGTGAAATTGGCATGATAAATTCCATCACAATGCATTGAGATCTGTTATCCTCTCTATTTTTGAAAAGTCTCTGTGGGTTTTATAAATATTGAACCATTGAAAAGTATTAACAAGAGATTATGAACAGAGTGGATCCATTGGAACACAGCATACAGCTTCACAATAACCTTTACCCCTTTATCCATATTAAATATGGTGGCTATTCAAAATGGGCTCACAGTGCCTTGTCAACAGCTACTTGTATTTGTACATCTGCTAGTTTTGGACATTTAACAAAAATACCGGTATTCTCTTCTGGGGTCCCTGGAACAAACCATTTTAAGATGGGGGTCCTTGGCACGAAAAAGTTAGAAAATCATTGCTTTACACCACTTGATTATTATTACATAACATCCATAATGGACCATTAACCACTTGAATTCAGCACTATTTGAAAATGGCAGATCTAAAAGCTCACAACACGTTGCGGTGTGATGTGAAGGATTAACAGGCGACACCATTTTATACAATAATAGAGCAGGGGTCCCTGCTTCATCTCTCTCTCTCTCTCTCTCTCTCTCTCTCTCTCTCTCTCTCTCTCTCTCTCTCTCTCTCAGCTAAGGGGTCCCTGGCCTAAAAAAGAAAGCAAAAGCTCTAGAGTTATGCAACCATAGAACTTTCCACCTTCCATCTTGAGAACAACAAATTAAAACCATGTGTGTCCTGGTGTTCCTTACAGTTTTTGTTCATTTTTGGCAGTTGTGACTGCAACAGTGTAAACTTATACCCTAACCCTTACTTACTATAAATACATTTATTTACTTACTAGGGCATTCAACATTCAACATTCAAATATCAAAGTCACTATTCGACATTGTTCACCGAAGTCAAATATTCGCTTATTTACATGTTTGTATTGTTTTCTCTTTAAAAAATCTATAGTTTATAAAGCTTGGCTAATGGCTAGATAGGAAGTCATAAGAATGAGTTGTCAATGCCGCTGGTGGATGAATTTGTTAATGCTCTATACCAGGGGTTCTCAAACCTTTTTAGGCTGTGACCCCCAAAATAAACATATTTGAACTGGGGACCCCCACCCTGACAAGCACTTGGAATTGTAGGTATTAAATTTTTTTTACTCGGTTCCGCAGATAAATATGTCTCACTGAGAGCCAGTCATCTCGGAAAGTACAGCTTTAGACAGGGACTGAAAATACCTTTTTTCTCACTAAAATGTGATAAAGCCACTAAAGCATTTCATAAATTTCAGGCTACATTTCACTTAAACGCCAGAGCTTAACTCTGCATGTAAATAAGACTTTTTTTAATTAATGTGAGAGATCGTCAGGTCATTTGCAGGTTAGAAATGTATTTAGAACTTGAATATCTCAAAAGTAGTATTTCAGCATGGCATCATTCTATAAGCCATATCTTCAAAACTGTTGGGTCAATCTCCACAACCAATATATCATTTTGTAGCTATGATCCCCAGCTTTCAAATGAAATGAAAAAATGAAAATGAATAAAAATCCAATGACTGGCTCCCCCCAAATTGGGACACATATTGTGAAAATAGCAGATCTACATGCTCACAACACGAGACGTTGACATCAACAATTGATAAAAGGGTTTACCAAACTTTTCTCAGTTGATCCAGTTGATTCCTGTAGAATCCATTTCTGCAAAGTATATTGTTGTATTGTGCATAATTATCTCACATATTGCAGCAATGGATTCTACATGAAAAAAATACATAGGAATCAATTGAGAAAAGTTTGGTGCACCCTTTAATCAGGTTTTTACAGCGTTCTCCCTGTCTCGGTGCCATTCCCTGGCAGAAATACATAAATTGGGTTCTCAGAGATAAGGGGTCCGTAGCCTAATGCATGTCAAATAGGGGGTCCTTGACATTAAAATGTTTGGGAATCACTGCTAAAGCCATACAAATATTATATCTTATAGGGGTCCCTGACTCCCTGGGAATGATATTCTACACAATCTACAGTGAATTTGATTGAAATGAGTCCAGTTATTTTTATATGATTTTAATCTATCCATACAGGATCTTGTTGGTAACATGCTACGCGTTGTGAGCTTGTAGATCTGCCTTAGTATAAAATAGGGCAAACGTGGGTTAATGTATGGATTAAAAGTACAATATTTATATACAGTATATTTACTTGTACTTAAGTACAAGTAAATATACTTTGCTACTGCACTCGAGTACACACATGCTTAACCTCCTGCTGTTTTTACGACACGTTCCCGTAACCCCTCTCATCTTCTACTGGCCCCCTGTGGCCCACTTTGTTTTTCCATGCCCTACACCAGTGTTTCTCAACCACTGTGCCTGGGGACCTTTGGTGTGCCCCTGAGAAGGGTCAAGTGTGCCCCTTGAAACTGCTTGAAAGCCAGTATTGTATTTATCATTTTAAAAATGATTTAAACTAGTGAAAACAGCCGATCTACAAGCACTGCGAGGCGTTGTGTGCTTGTAGATCTGATGTTTTCACTACTTTTGTGCGACGGCCTTGTATGATGAAGCAGGGCTTTGCTTTGCGAGAAAAATTATAAATTTGAAACTTGGAGATACAAGGTTTCTGCCCGAATTTTTTTTCCTAATGGCTGGCCTGGACCGGCCGGGAATGAACCGGCCGGCCGGGAGTTGTCCCGCTTTTTCCAATGGCCAGCACGTCCTTGAGTGTGCCCATGCAGAAAAAAGGTTGAGAAACACTGCCCTACACAGAGAGCCTAGCCCTTCGAACCCTGTCAGGCAGATGTGACTTATACATTCCAATCCTTATGAGTCACATCTGCCCATGGCAAGTGTTGGGGAAGTTAAAGTTACATGTAACTGAGTTACGTAACGAAGTTACATTTTGCTGTAACTTGCTGGTAACTGAGTTACATTCATATTTCTGTAACTCGTCAAGTAACTGAGATACTTTTTTGGGTAATTCTTTGCTCAAGTTACAAGTTACAAGAAGTTACAAGCGAAGTTATAATTTTACATTTAAGTTTTGTTAAGATTGACGATCAAATGTCCTCAACAGTTCATCATTTTCTTATTTGTTTAACTTTATTTTAGGAACACAGATGTTTACTAAAGAAAATGTCAACCTTTTTGAAATAAAACAAAACTCAGTTGAGAGGCATATTTCTGCTGGCATGTGACCTTTTTATTGGATATTAAACTTTATTAAAAACCTACCTTTTTTCCCTAGCGTTTAATGGCACCTAAATGCATTTCAGCATATCGATATTTTCTTATTAGCTGCCTGCTGTTGTTCCCTTGCTTTGCTGTTTGTTGCTGAACTGTTTATTTCTGCTTGTATTGTTTTGAGTTTTTACCTGTACAGCACTTTGGTTCAGCTCGACTGTTTGTAAACGTGCTATATAAATAAAGTTTAATTTGATTTGATTTGATTTATTTTTAATAATTATTTGGGAAAATGGGAAAAAAAAAGAAATATAAAAAATAATTAAAAATAAATTAAAAAGGTTATCGAAAAAAACACGGCCTGCTCACGTATTAGGAGGGTAGTATGAGCCACCAGAAAAATTAATGGGTGTTTTTAATTAATCTATCATGGTTAAAATGAAGTCTGAAGTTACAATGGGTGTGTATGGGGAGAGACCCTGGGCCTGGAGGGCCTGCTAACATTTACATCAAATATCTTAATATTGAATCAAGCCAATTAAAACCTGTTCAGGGTGTTCATAAAAGCCTGATTAGACGATAAAATTACCAAACGCTTTTTTTAAAAGTGAAATATCCATTATATACCATAATCAAACGGTTTATCGGGCAACATCACTGTATACAATATGTAAAAATAACACAACACAATTCCATGCAAAGAGAATTCACAAAGCTCACTACAGTTTACAGTTTACAGTTTAGGCATTTAGCTTTTAATCCAAAGTGACTTACAATAAGCAGGTAATACATCACTATACTAAGCAAAAACAAGATAATATGTCAGTACACCAACAACAATATATAACACATGCATAGGAATATCAATCTAGAAATAACATAGGTAGACCATGCACCTAGTCAGTAAAAACGCCTAAAAATGCTAACTAGCTTCATGTATGGTCAATGAGTGTTATTAAGGGGCTGTGGGAACACATGGTTTGGTGAAAAGCTTGTTTCCCCCATACAGTGGCGTCAGTTGGTATGGCACGCCTTGCATGTGCATGAAACTAGTCATGTTGCCAAACTTGCCATACCTTACCAGTTTGTCAAGATAGGGGGACTACAAGTGTTGTGGAGAATATAATACCAGCGGCGTCAGTTCAGAAAAAGCTAAGGTATGGCAACATGACTGGTGTTGCGAGATTAAAAGTGTGGAAAATACAATTATAATACCTTGTTAAAGTGACCATTTTGTTAAATTTTTCATTTGTAGTTATTTTACTGTAATTTAACAACATAATAACCAGCACAGATAGACAAAGAGAAATTCACATTTATATTTAAAAGTAACTTTTATTTTACCCCCTGGATCCAGGGTATGGCAGCTGCATACCCCTGCCATACCCAATTGACGCCCCTGTATAATACCTTGTGAAAGCAATAATTTTGTTCTAATTTGAATTATAGTCAAGGCATTTAATCATGGATGGAGACATTCGTGAATGTATTTATTTTCCCAGCGGAGGTATGGTAGCTGACATACCTTGCCATACCCAATTGACTCCTCTGCCCACATACAGTATATATTTCAGTCTTTTAGACAGTCATTATATATTTCTTTATAACTGTCAACATAGGAGATAGAATATGGGGTGGAATAACTTATCCTTAATGCAGTCATTACCAGACTAATATTCCCACGAAAATCAAGCACACCATTTCCTTTGCTTGTGTGTCATTTTAGGTATTTATGATGTCTTTTTTTAGTAGTATTCTGAAAAAGATATACATAAGGAACATATTTGGTGCATTTGAATACCAGCTTTAACAAAATGCCTCAAATATCCTTTTCCAATTTGACAAATAGAAACATTTGCACATAAACTAGTGATATGTTTGTGTTAAAATAAGTGTTTTGTATGTATACATACAAAAGAAATCACTAGGCTTAAAATGACAACAAAAATGCATTTGCGCTAGTTCTTTGGCACCCATCTACCCCTCCAGTTGAACTTTCCATATCCGTTGTAGAACGTAGAATCGTTGTCGCAGAATCTAACCGCATTGAACATATGGGTATGTCCTCCTGATGTCCGTGCAGGACATGTGGAACTCTCCGCGGCGGGTCATCAGCTCGTTCAGATTGGAACTGAGATCAGTGAAATATGTCGTCAGCCCTGACATTTGCGGGCCGGAGAACAGGCGCTCCATATACTCATTGATATAATCAGGGATACGTGACGTATAGCAGAAGAATTGGCTCTTCTTGCACCTTCGGCAGCTACCCCCATAGTCCATTATCTCTTTGCAAGGTAGTGTCACCTGCTTGTTTATTTCGTCGTCAGCAATAAAGCAATATTGGGGAAGATATCTAGACTTTGGTACAAAGTTCATTCTGGTGGTGGAAATCTTGTACTGCTTGTACGCGTCCAGCAGCGCGGGCAGTGACGTGTAAAGGTAGAGATTGACGGTGCTGTGAGCGACAGAGCGTGGATCTTCGGAGGAGTCCATCCCGTTCGTGTGCTTGATGTTGGCCATGTGCGCGTGCAGCAGCACGTGGAACGCCGCTCCGTTCGCCCACTGCTTCAGATAGCGGCCCCTCATCTCTCCCCTCATCATGACGTTGTAGAGGGATCTCAACTGTAAGCTGAGTTTCTCTGCCGTCTTTCGCGCCTCCTCCATGTGCCAAGCTGCAGGGTAACTGATGTGCGTGGCCGTTCGCTGCAGGTAGTTGTCCATGGTGTCGCGGATGGCGTAGGACTTCTCGTCGTTGAAGACGCGCTGCAGCATTTCGACCGTGTCCTTCGTCCCCCCCGCGGGCACAAACATCTCCAGGAAGAATGAGAGGATGAACGCTCCGAGCCCCACGGCGTTGGGTACCTTGGTGAACGGCCCCACTGCTGTGGCCAGACTGCGGATGTAAGCGGGGACCTGCCCCCTCCGGTCTGCGTCGGCCAACTTCTCGTTGAAGGACCGCTCTAGAACCATGTTTGAATCGGGAAAGGAGAACTTCATCAACGAATGGTCTATGCTCAAGTCGGCCAGCAAGCTGTTTCCCACGTTGCTCTCTAGTACTTGTTGAATGTGACACGGCAAAGCTTGTGCCTGCCCCATCTTGGCTCCCGGCCCGCACCAGTCAGTGTTCTGTGCTTGTCAGACAGCTCCTACATATACCGGTATACGCTGAAAACCAAAACCTTGCCCCCTCACATTCACTTCCCAGACCCCTCCCAGTGACGCGCACACACGCACTCACACACACACACACACACACACACACACACACACACACACACACACACACACACACACACACACACACACACACACACACACACACACACAATCCTGTTTCCCAGAAACAGGATTGTGCCAAAGGTCATGTCACACACACACACACAAACACACACGCACACACACACGCACGCACGCACGCACACACGCACACACACACACACACACACATGCACGCACGCACGCACGCACACACGCACACACGCACACACACACACACACACACACACACAGTTATTAGTTCTGAGGTTTTGTTTTCAATTACAGTTTAGTTTTAATTCATTCCGTTTTTATTATGTTTGGTGTTAGTTTTAGTATTTTACGTAATATGGGGTATTTGTCAGGGGTGAGATTAAAAAAGCTCCAGAAAAAGTATTGTCTAATAAAGAAAATCAACAAAACATCCCATTGTGGAGAGTGGCATAGGAATGTTGAGACATACAACTTCTCTCTTTGACCACAATTTCCACAAAAGACAAAAGACGAAAACTAAGGAGATTTTCTCTATAATTTTAGTTTATTTTAGTTCGTTTTGTAAACACACAATACCGTTTCAGTTAGTTTCCCTTTTTTTAAGCGTAGTTTTTATTTTTATTTCAGTTAACTAAAATGTTTTTCCATTCTAGTTTTAGTTTTTTAGTTAGTTTTCGTTTACTATAATAACCTTGACACACACACCCTTGTTCCTGTTGCCCATATTTGGCTGTGGTGGAATGCAACAGTGTACACTTACGCTTGAATACTTTATGTATGAGATGCATAAAGTGGTTCCTGTGTAAATAAGCCGAAAAGCTTACTAGGATCTCCTTTTAGTGGACCTCGTACCAGTGATTACAAATAGCCTATACTGTCATGACACTGTAGTCTACTTTTACCAGCCTTCTAATGCATTCTTCAATCAATCAAAAATAAATAAATAAGAAACGTCACAAACAAGGGTCTTCAATGTGTTCAGGCCAGGGACCCTCAACATGATGTGTGGATGGAGCACACATCCCTACCACCAGAGGCTACAACCAGGGGCGTCACAAGGGGGGGAAGTGGGACTGAGTTACCAGGGCCCAAGGTGGAGGGGCCTTATACTTTAGCTATTGAGAAATAGCATATACTGTATACAAGCTCACAGAGTATGTAAGCTTGTAGATCTGCTATTTCTTAAAAAGTTGTAAAAATCTGTTCAAATCTTTGAATATATGTATTTTTTAAGCAAACCTTTGTAACTCAAATTTTGCTTCCGGGTGGTCCCTGGAACTAAATATTTTGAGATGGGTGTCCGTGGCCAAATACATATCATTTTGTGGGTCCTTCACATGAAACGGTTTGAGCACCACTGACATAGAAACATAGGTTTAAAAAAAAAAGAAAAAAAAAACCTTTGAAGGATTTGAAAATTCAAAGACTTGCACACATTTTCATATTTTTCAAAAAT
Source organism: Nannobrachium achirus (assembly GCF_963921795.1). NCBI lineage: Eukaryota > Metazoa > Chordata > Actinopteri > Myctophiformes > Myctophidae > Nannobrachium > Nannobrachium achirus. The sequence goes on along the minus strand of NW_027665159.1, from coordinate 178,428 downwards.
AGCAGATCTACAAGCTCGCAGCACGGCACTCGGTGCCGCGCTGTGAGCTTGTATATCTGCTATTTTTCAATAGTTAAAGCATGGGGGGCCCGCAGTGAATGTACCCAGGGCCCAGAATTTGGTGCGACACCCCATGGCTAGAACATTCATACTTTTATGTTAAAGGAACCGTGCAGTGTACAGTCCAATTGTACACTGATAAACTGTAAATACAACAGCTGTCCTGGAACAGTCATATCTTAGCACGTGAAGTAAATTGCTACACATTATTACATGATAATACATTTGTACACACACTAGAACAATCTGTACATTGCCAGGCCGTACATCAGGGGCGTCAATTGGGTATGCTGCCATACCCTGGGTCCAAGGGGGAAAAATAAAAGTTACTTTTAAATATAAATCCATGAATGTCTCTTTGTCTATCTGTGCTGGTTATTATGTTGTTAAATTACAGCAAAATAACTACAAATGCTACATTTTACAAAATGGTCACTTTAACAAGGTATTATAATTATATTCTCCACACTTGTATTCTCCCATCTTGACAGAATGTTATACCAGTAAGACTCCCTAATCGGGAGATAAGCGACCGTAGGTGGACGAATAGGTACCGGCCCCGGCTCTCCCGGACGCTCCTAGGCCGAGTTAGGGCATTTTATGTGAGCTGCAGTGGAGGGGGTCCTCCACTGGGGGCGCCACCACTTTTGCATCCGTTCTGGAGCACCAGGAGTGGGTGGTCCCCAGGAATTCCCCGTGAGCAGCCCCGTGGGGGTGGTCATTTGGTCATTTTTGCACATTTGGTCATTTTTTACACCTGGGGGTCCCCCAGGGACCTGGGGGTCCCTGGAGCTCCGGGGGTCCTTGGAGGTAGTAGTTTGGCAGGTAAGGAGTGTGTGTGCAAAAGTTGGCATGGATGGGGGCAACGGTTGTGGAGATATGAGCAGGGCAAAAGTGTGACGTGTGACGTATGACTCACGGACGGACATTTTTTTACACCTGGGGGTCCCCCAGGGACCTGGGGGTCCCTGGAGCTCCGGGGGTCCTTGGAGGTTGTAGTTTGGCAGGTAAGGAGTGTGTGTGCAAAATTTGGCATGGATGGGGGCAACGGTTGTGGAGATATGAGCAGGGCAAAAGTGTGACGGACTCACTGACTCACTGACGGACAGCCCGTGGAGGTTTTGGTAGTAAATGCGACCTACGGTCGCAATTACCAGGTTCCGCAGGTCAGCTGCACAGGTGCAATGCATTATTGTTAATTGTGGCACGTTTACTAACATGCCGAGTTCCAGGCTGCCATATCCAGCCCAGGGGGGGGGGGGGATTAAATGTACTTCTTAAAGTAAATGTATCATGCCTGTTGCTAAGGTATGGCAACATGACTGGTGTCTTGCTTCGCTCACGTGAAAGACACCAGTCATGTTGCCATACCTTAGCTTTTTCTGAACTGACGCCACTGCCGTACTTTCCACAAAAACACTACGTGACAGGTCGACCTGGGCCTCAATTAATGGACATGTGAAGGGAGTCAGGACATCTGGATTTCATCCAGAGTAAACATGCACTCGCACACACGCACACACGCGCACGCGCACACGCACACGCACACGCACACACACACACACACACACACACAGCACACACACAGCTAGCTCCCTCCTCCTGTGTTTAGGTTAGGCTTCAGCGCACGCACACACATAACTTTGTGCATACCCAACAAACATGAATGCTTAATGTGCAAGTACGTAGAAACCCACGTTAAGACTGAATATAAACACTGTGGTTGAACAAAGAGAGGGGTTCTGTTCACCATGGAAGCTATATCTGTCTAACCCGTACTCCCCGTCTCTTCAATAAAACCAACTATTGAGGGACAAATGACTGGACTTTTACATTTGTTTCCGTGGGCAGAGAGCCCCCGGACCCCCACAATATACAACATACACATTCAACAGATAGTGGTCCCTTTAGCAGGCATGACACTAAGGCTTGCCCACCTGCCCCCGGCAGGTAAATAAAACTTTTGGGCAGGTGAAGTTTGCTTTCAGGTTGCCTGACCGGGCAAGTGCTCATTTGAGAGGGGACGCAACAACCGTCTACTATAAACACAACACCAAACATTTTTTTTATCGCACAGCCACAGAAAGTTAAGAAATAAGAGTTAAATTGAGTGGTAATTAAAATAATTTTATGATGGGTGATTTAAAATTCGGGGCGAGTGGGCATGACCCTTGGGCAAGTGGAACATGAGCTGTAGTTGCCCGTCGGGCAAGTGCCTCCTTAGTGTCAACCCCTGCTTGAGGGTGAGCTTATGTAGCCTATAATTAACCATGGCTGTCGGTTTTACTCCAAATTGCTCTGACTCATTCAGTTGCTGCAGAGGTTACACAGAAGAAGTGGGCCAGGAGAATGTGAGAACAGATGGCCCACAGAAAAATACAGGATTTAACTATAAATGTACCGGGGTCTGGGCATTTTGGTATCGCATCTGAAATGGCTTGGGATTGGAGACAAACAAAACATGGAATTTCAATATCTGAGTGGTTGTTTAGGCTAAAACCTGCTAAGAATTGTCCTGCTAGGATTTTAAACTGCCTCACAATATCTGGAATTATTACAGTTTATCTGATTACTTTATCTGATTAGAACAATAGCGGTCATAAATGTTTAATGCATTAAACCAGGGGTCTTCAACAGGGGTCCGGAACCCCTAGGGAATCCTCAGTGTTACTACAGGGGGTCCTCCAAATCTGTGTGTGATAGAAACTTTTTTTCCTCCTTTTTTATATTAACCAATTGAACCCTATAGCGTCCATATTCAGAGAACTGCTCAGCTTGTAGATCGGCTATTTTTGGCAAAGGGAGGGGGAAAAGATTAGACTAGTACAGAGTGAAAGTTCAAGTTTATTAAGTATTGACGGTTCAAGTGGTTAAACATCTGAAAACACAAATTGACATGAATCCAAAATAAACTAGAACAAGTGCTCTTCCGAGCACAGGTCTCCACCAGCCACGCGTCCTGGTGGTGCTATAATGGGCCAATGTAAAAAGGGTGGCATGTGTTCTTCACCAATCTTAGACCTTTCATGGCGCCACCATGAGGCTGATTTGAACATTTTGTAGTGTCATTTCTTCCTTGGCCTTTTGTGAATGTGCGTGCACAATTTCATTACAATTGCACGCTGTGTTTGATTTGAGGCATTTTGTTCGAAACGGATCAATCCTGCAAAGTTTGGAGGCCAATCAGGATTGAATATTTAATACGGGACAGATCCGTCTTGATCATATGACTGTAGAGATACTGTGTACTGATTTGTGTTAATTTTGGTTAAAATCTGAAGGAGTAATATCCAAAAATGTGTCTTACATAAGTCGGCCTCCTGGTGGCGCTATAAAAGGCTGATGTGAAAAATACAAGGAAAGGGTTTTTCTGTGGGAGTGCGCTTACAAAGTTTGAAACTGATCGGTGGAGTTATAGGTAAAACCACGAATAGTTATAGTGCCACCATGAGGCTGATTTCAAAAATTTGAAGTGGCATTTCTCCCTCGGCCTAGTGGGAACGTGTGTGCGCGATTTCATGTTAATTGCACTCTGCGTTTTTGATTTGAGGCATTTTGTCCAAAACGGACCAATCTTACAAACTTTGAAAGCCAATCTCAGCCAATCAGGATGGAATATGGACAATCAGACAGATCCATGTCGATCACATGACTGTAGAGATACTGTCTACGATTTGCGTGATTTTTGGACAAAATCTGTAGGAGTACTGGCCAAAATGTAGTTTTGCACAAATTGGCCTCCTGGTGGCGCTAGAACAGGCCCCTGTGAAAGATGTGGGGCAGAGGTTCTAAATTGGCATCCAGGGAGTGCGCTTACAAAGTTTGAAACTGATCGGTGGAGTTATAGGTAAAACCACAAATCGGCCTGTTATAGCGCCACCATGAGGCTGATTTCAAAATTTTGAAGTGGCATTTCTTCCTCGGTCTAGTGGGAACGTGTGTGCGAGATTTCATGTTAATTGCACTCTGCATTTGTGTTTTGAGGCATTTTGTCCAAAATGGACCAATCTTACAAACTTTGAAAGCCAATATCAGCCAATCAGGAAGGAATATGGACAATCAGACAGATCCGTGCAGTGTTGGGCAATATTACTTAGGAGAGTAATCGTTACATATTACTTATTACTCCTTGGAAAAAGTAATAATATTATATTACTTATTACTTGGAATCAAGAGTAATATATAATATATTAAGTTATATTACTTTTTTTCTTTTTTCTTTTTTTTTACCCCGCAAAAGAAAAGAGATGTAGGGTACAATGACACAATCTGTTAGCCAGCTCCTTTTAGAACATAATCCAATTTATTGTAAAAATAAGTCTCCAATCAGCCAAACATGTTATTTGACAGAGCATTTACAAGCCTAATACAAATTTAAAACTGTCAGTAATTTTGACCCTATAGGCTCTGTATGGTGTTTCCCTCAGGCTCAGAATAAAGGGATATAGTCAGAAAGCAGCCTACTTTATTAGGAGTATCTGTAAATTGAAAAACAATCCAGCACCACGGAGATGAAGAGAAACTACTTCTCCCTGTGTGTGAGATACGGGAGCTTGTGTCTTTGTGTGTAAATGAGAAGAGGTCTCTCTCTGTGTGTGTGTGTGTGTGTGTGTGTGTGTGTGTGTGTGTGTGTGTGTGTGTGTGTGTGTGTGTGTGTGTGTGTGTGTGTGTGTGTGTGTGTGTGTGTGTGTGTGTGTGTCGCAACGCAATCTACGACTCGCTGCGCTACTGTGTCAAGCAGGGGCGTAGCCAGGAATTACATTTTGGTAGGCGAAATGCCAACCCCCCCCCCCCCCCCCCCCCCTTTCAAAAAGCACAGTATGGAGCATTACAAACAAGGCGAACATTGCTCCCAAATAGTGACATATAGGCCTATTTCAACTTGTGATTACAACACTAGCTAAATTAGTTCAAAGTAAACTTGTGTCCCTTAAAATACATGGCTCACAACAACATGCGGCGGGGCTTGAGCTTGAAAATATCGATAATTTTGAGAGTGAACTACTCCTTTAATGAAATACATTTTATTTTTTATTTAAGTCCCATTCCCACTGGGCCAGATAACAGATAAAAAAAAACTCTTTCTTTAGATATTTTTCCATTCAAAGTGGATGGTAGATACAGATAAAAAAATATATATATCTACCATGCACAGATATTTGCCACAGGTACTTCTATCTGTGGTAGATATTATAGATATATTTTTTATCTGTTATCTGGCCCAGTGGGAATGGGCCTTACATTTATGGAAGAGGCTTGCTTAATGAGTTTTAATATGCTACAGCTGGAGAGACAACAAGATGTCAATTCTTAATCCAGCAGTGCTGGATTTAAACAACACAATGATCACGTATTGTGTTTGGAAGCTGTTTACCTACTACATTAAGGACTTTATTCATTTGGAACAGAGGATATCCTACAGGTAGGAGGAAAGCAGAATGGACTTTGTTCAGTGTGTTATTGTCTCTGTTGTTGCGACTTGAGTTAAATAGCCCGGCAGCCCAAATTTACATATCTCTAAAAGGGTAACACTTTCTCAATGGCCAGGCCGCCTACTAGTCAATGAATGGAACTGGTTGAGCGACATTCTATAGGCCTATGGTCCTCTCCACACTGTAGGACTACTGCCCAGTCAGGCCTTTACACAATGGAAATAAGAGACTTTTTTTTTTTTTTTTTTTGGAGATTTTTTTTTTTTTTTTTGCCAGATCATTTCTCAGTTGGTAGGCGGTCGCCTCGTTCGCCTACCGCTGCCTACGCCCCTGGTGTCAAGTTGACCTAGGCTCTCAGAGGACTTCAAAAGAAGTTAACGACCATCAATTAAGCAGCTGCATGCGCATGATGCGCTGCTCTCCTCTCCTGCCAGAGAGGCACAAGTAATATAGTAACTAGGTGTTTTTTTGGCAGAGTAAAGCGTTACATATTACCGTTTTTGGCAGAGTAATACCTTACACTACTCGTTACTGGATAAAGTAATAATATTACAGTAATATATTATTAGTAATTCGTTACTGCCCAACACTGGATCCGTGTCAATCACATGACTGTAGAGACACTAGCTGAATTCCAATCCGAAGGGTGCACTTTGAAGTGCGCATTTGAAGGGCTATGACGTCACTTGGCCGTGCCATGTGTAGGGCTTGTCCTGTGAAGTGCACTCCACAGTGCCTGTGGAATGGGACAGCTACCAAGTCCATAGCCGAGAACTTCCGGTTGCAAAAATCATTCCTCCGCCATTTCTTCCTCCGCGGTGCTTTTAAACTACGTATTTTACCTTCTTAAACGTCCAAACTTATTTTTTTGTGAGGCGGAATTAACTTTTAAGACATTTTAGGATATTTTGAACTTTTTGGGGGGTCACCTAATAATTCACAGCTATTTTGACGTTCGAGGAGAATTGAGAACCAGCATCACTCGAACCGAGGCGGGCAGTGAGAGTCATCCGTCCAAGGCATTCGATCTTCGGCTTGGGATGAGCGTTGCATGTCCTGTTGCTTACCTGCTCTACAAGCTCACAACGCGGTGCACGCGTTGTGAGCTTGTAGATCTGCTGTTTTCACTAGTTTGGATCCAGGGCAAACTAATTTATTTTTTGGGTCACGTACAGGCTAAAAGGTTTGGGAAACACTGGCTATAGACCTATACATGATTGTGATATGATTTATTGTGGCTACAACTTTCAGACAACCCGTTTCAAATAGTTTTCTGTTGATTAGATATTAAAGAAACTTCTGTTTTTGGTTTTGTCATAATTAAAGGTCTGAGGTCTGACAGTCACATAACTGTATGATGAGATTGTTCTGAAGCACAAGATCATGAAATCAAATAACAGTTTATTAACACGCTCTATTACAATTCACACTGTAACAACATGTATCTCATGATATTCATATTATGCATAATGTAAAAGCGGCTTCGGAATTAACATCATTTCAGGTAATTTATTGACAGAGAGAAATATGAAAAGCCCGACCTTCGTTTTAAACAAAATAAAATGATTTGTATATTCTGTGATATGTTTGTGGTTGAAAATGTGTTTGCCCTGCCTTTCTGTCACATCACCGTAACCTGATCATCATCATTAATAGCAGCAATTTTAAGCAATACAAGCCCCAAAATAAAAATGCAACATTTCATATCATGGTCAGGCATAATTCATAGTAAATCATAAAGCAAACATTCAAATGGCTTCAACGCATAATGTACCGGTAATTCTTTTTACGGAAATATGACAAAGATCTGAAGCTTTATTTAGTTATTATAGTGAAGACTGAATGCCGAGTTCTAACCCACAGATATTACACTAGGATACTAGGCCTATAATCAAATGGACCCTAATACAGTATTTTCTCATTCTGAAGTGTGTGAAGGTGAGAGAATAAAACATTTCCACTAAATGTCATTTAGCTAGAGTTCCGAGCCTCTGTTTTGTATATTACAGAGCAGTGGAGAATAAAGCAAAAATAATTGTTCCCCCATCGTTAATGTTTATTTATTTATAGCCTATGCGAATTTAGGACTAAATCACACATAGCTATAGCTATTATTGTTTCACGTAGCCTATTCATAACATCTGTAATTAAGGGAAATACTCTATTGCCGATTTGATGTTGCCATATAGCCTAGTAGGCCTACTCTCTATCCATTTCTATTTACAGTTCATTCTGATGTTTGATTATATTCTGAATTGGTTCCTCGTTTATTAGTGGACACGTTCACACGTTGTTATAGGCTATAGACCTATGTTATTTTAAACAACACTCACATACCAAACCTGAAGCTCGAAGTTCTTTGCCACGGGAACTCAGTGGTAGTTAGATTGTTTATTTAATTGGAAATAACATAACGCACATATACAATACACTGGACAATTTGAATTAATAACGGTATGCTCAGTAGAATATGCAATGAATGGTATAAACTATATAACATGAGTTCGTCATGTTACTTGAAAACATTGAAAACAAAACATTCAACCAAGCATTATACAGAGGCAGTTTCTTTCATATCTAATCATATTAAGAAAACAATTTGATGGATTGCCTGTTAATTAAGCCACAACAACAAATCTGTCAGTCATGTTCCACCACCAATTCCAAGGGAGGGGAGCAGAGCCGTGGAGCCGAGAACAAGTTGCCTTCAGAGGGATTCGATGCGTAGAGCTGCCCGCCCCGAGACGAGACACTGCGGTTCTCAGAACCTTCCGACAACGCCGATCATATTTTTAAATAGGCTCTGTCATGATTAATTATGAAGTTTATACAACTAAATACTATACCTAAAACACCTTACAATTAAACTCTGTGGCACCAAACAAGAAGTTAGAGAGCTCTTTTGTGGATAAAAGTTTAATGCGATGGACAGCAGACACTGTTGTTTTTGTTTTGATCCGGGTTGAATCGTGGAGGCGCGTTGCATTGTGGAGTAGTGCACATTCCAAGGGTAGGTTACCCTAGGTTAACGCGGTCTACTAAATGGGACAGCACTAGGCGTGGCCCAGTGACGTCATAGCCCTTCAAATGCGCACTTCAAAGTGCGAACCCTTCGGATTGGAATTCAGCTACTGTCTACCGATTTGCGTGATTTTTGGTCAAAATCTGTAGGAGTAGTGTACAGAAATGTGTTTTGCAAACATCGGCCTCAAGGTGGTGCTAGAACAGGGCCATTAGAAAAATGTGGGGCAGAGGTTCTGAATTGGCATCCAAGGAGTGTGTGTGCTCATTTTGGCAGCGACCGGGCCAACGGTGCCGGAGATTAGCTGGTAACAAACTTGGAGGACGGACGCACGCACAGACGGACGCACGCACGCACGGACGCACGCACGCACGCACGGACAGGGGCGAAAACATACTCTCCCCCTGCCTTCGGCTGGTGGAGACAACAAAATTAAACTATATGGAATCTATGAACAGGTTGTGGGGCTCCCTGCTTCATCTCTCTCTCAACTAAGGGGTCCTCGGCCTTAAAACGTTGAAGACCCCTGCATTAAACATTTATGACGTTTATAACATTTATTAATGCATGATACGCGGGTGTGTAAAGTGATTGAATTTGGAATGAAAACAGTTTGAGCATATTGAATTGCACAAATAGATTTATTTGCAACAGCATTGTGTGTGCGTGCTGCATGCATGATTTCTCTATAATGCTGATGAAACATAATCAGTTTATGAGAATACATTTTCTACAGCAAAGACTAACCAATATCAAAAGGTAGGCAAGGGCACAGAAACTTGCCACACACACACACACACACACACACACACACACACACACACACACACACACACACACACACACACACACACACACACACACACACACACACACACACACACACACACACACACACACACACACACACACACACACACACACACACACACACACACACAAGGTCCAACTAGGGAACAGAAAGGAAAGAATGAAAGAAACCTGCCAAGGCAGATGCTGCCCCCTTGAGGTTGGTGATCGTTGCTGCAGCACTTAAAACCTTTCATTAATCCACCACTGAACATCTTACTGTACCATGAGCTGTTACTGTTCTGACTAATATAGTAATCAATCAATCAATCAATCAACCAATCAAAAACAACACACACACACACACACACACACACACACACACTCGACTCCCACCAGAGAAAGTCAAAAGTCAAAGTTGAAAAAACAAAACAAAAAACAAACGTTCTATTTTCACAATTTCTGCCTCTACATATTTGATAATTCCTTAAATTGGCACTTTAGAAATGTGAAGAAACCCTCTATACTTTATGTTGGTTTGTTTACAGTTGAGTGAGAAAACAAAGTCTCACATTAAGTTAATCATCTGGGGACCCCCCAAAATAATTGGGAGGGTCGTGTGTGATGTGATGACGTCATCAAACTATAAGTCGACTTCAACTCAACTTTTTACTGAGTCGAGTCAACTTGCAAAAAAGGAAAAAAATTACTCCCAAAAGAATCTGCTTTAAGTGGGATGTGAGGGGTCTAACTAGGTGTTTTTAATTATTCTGAATCCATTGCAAGCATTTGTTTTGCACAAAAAAACATTCCTTGGGCTAAAAATGGACCCGACAAAACCGTGAAAAGTGATGACTCATCACTAAACCATCATTTGGGGGGCCGTTTTTAGCCCAAGGAATGTTTTTCGTGCAAAACGTTTCAGTCTCATTCGTGCAAGTGAATGAGACTGAAAATTACCATTACCATCAAAGATTTTCCTAGAGATGTTGAATTTCAATCTTTTTTGCAGTAGGTATAGACACCTTTAAGAACACATTGGTGAACTACAGTTATAGGATGTAAATGCCACACACACACACACACACACACACACACACACACACACACACACACACACACACACACACACACACACACACACACACACACACACACACACACACACACACACACACACACACACACACACACACACACACACACACACACACACACAATAAATATATTTATTATCAATCACATAAACATTTGGAAGCATTATTACAGTACGATGGATTTCACATAATTTTTTCGAAGTTTCGCCTTCCAGGTAACTGTGTGACTGTTAATAAGGGGATTTCATAAGATATTTGACCAGTCTGCAAAGTAAATCGTTACCAAGAAATGTCTTCACCAATGTGTTTCTAAAGGTGTGTAATAATATGTACTAAAAGGTTGAAATTCAACTCCCGGGGGAAACCTCATGAAAATGTGTTTTTGTCCCATTAACTTTACTATACAGGAAAAAAAACAAATGCTTTAAGTAGCATGTGAGGGGTCAAACTAGGGGTTTTTCATGATGCTGAATCATATTAGTACATATTATTACACACCTTTAGAAACACATTGGTGAAGAAATTTCTTGGTAACGTTCGCCGATTTTCTTATGTTTCCCTTATTATGTTAATCGATTACTGTGTTACATACAGATGGAAAAAAGCAGCACAACGTAGTTGGTATCCGTGCCCCCTGGAGCCTCGGCCTCGATGGTTAACGTGACGTCACTTCCAGACAGTGTGTTCGGGGGGACCGTGAGGGTCACCGTACCCTTGGCACTGCCTCCGTTTGGAAGGAGGAGGCTGGTGGGTGAAGTGGAGTCAAACCCACGGTCATTGGTGGCTCGGATGGTGACGTTTCCCCCCGTGCCGTTAGTCGCCACGGTGAAAGGGACCAGGATCGGAGTTCCTGGCTCTAAGATGCCATCTGAGTCAGCCTGAATGGATGGAGGAATGATAAAACAGTTACTGTGAGTCAGTGGTGTAAAGTAGTACAAAGTACATTTACTTAAAGCTATAATCTGTAACTTTTCCAATAAAACAAATCTTAAAACTGTCCTAACTATTAAATCGCTACAGTTTTAGAATACCCACTCCGTGAATTTCAGCCCCTAAAGCCTTCTGTAAATATGTTTTCTATGATCCTGGCCGGGGACCGGATTTCGCGACAAAATTACGTCATCTGCATCTTTCCGTATACGTTGTCTCCAGATCATACACTACCGGCCAATCACAGCGCGGATCATACACTACCGGCCAATCACAGCGCGTCTTGCCGTCTTTTCAGGAAGTAGCTTGCCCAGCAACAGTGTTTACGCTGTTGTAGGAGTCTAGCCTGTTACTCCCCTGTTACTGGTCGCAGAGGAACGCAAGACCCCTCTACGGATTCGTCTCGGCGAGACACAGGCGTCGCGGTGGTCTGCGGCCCCGCTCCGGTTCACCTGGCGACCCCGGGTGAAAAACAGCAGAAAAAAGCAATACCGCTACTGAACAGTAGTTGAGCAACTTCCAGAGTATAGCTTTAAGTACTGTACAACTTTGATGTATCTGTACTTTACTTGAGTATTTCCAATTTCCAATACTTTTACTTCTACTCCACTACATCTCGGATCCAAATGTTGTACTTTCACTCCACTACATTTATTTGAAAACTTTCTCAAAATGCGTGAAAGTTTTCACCTTGAGTATCTTTGGTCTGCAAATATTTTCTTTAATGTTGCTGAGATCAAATCTAGAGTTGTCTGCATGTATCTGTTCTTCATTAGTTTACATCGTTTTAACTTGCTATGCATGTTAGTTCTGTTCTGTAGGCAATGTCAAAGCAGGGGTGCCAAAACGGTTCAATTGTAACACAATTTAACATAAATATCATATTGACATATTTGACATATCGGCCAGTCAGTCAGCTGACATTCAATTACAGTGTATTTTAAGTCAGATTAGGAATGTATAACATGTTGCATTAATCACGCTTGCTATTTATTTAGGTAATCAATGTATTTTCCCATGTAATTCACTCAAAAGCTCTGGTAATATTTAATATTTTCCTAAAGTATGATGATATAGTATCTTATCACATCCTTGGTATGTAAACAATGCAAAAGAGTTGCTTGAATGAAATATAATTGATTTAAACTAAAAATGATTTGTTTAATGCGGTTCACATGTGTTACATGTGTAAATCATGCCGTTACAATTAATCCCATGTGGGCTTCAAATGTAACATCAGAACAGTGTCCAGTTTCGGTTTAATAACTCATGACCTGTTTTATCAATTGAAAAACCTTAAGTGGTTGATGATAGCAAACATGTGTAGGTCCTTTGCCTGAAAATATTATGTAGGTAAAAGAATCTCTGAGTAAAATATTGAAATGTGAAAAAAACTTTACAATTGTGCAGGCTCTCCACTTTTTACAACACTGCCGTGAGTTGTGACAGTCAAGCGCTTTTCAAACAGGATATTGAATCTAACCAGAAAGGTGCAATTCTGGGAAATTGCAAGTATAGTTGCAAGTCGCATTGATGGAGTCTCAGAGAATACACTGAGAAATCATTTCCGTCTTACATTTAAAATACATATTGTGATGACACGTGAAGCATGACCAATCCTGTCAGATTTGGACATTATGTTGACCAATAAGAAAGGGACAGAAAAAGGACTTCTGGGGTTACAGAAAAGGTTAGAGAAAATGTCCTTTGAACTCAATGGACTTTTGGGGTTACAGAAATGTTTACTCTAGGCGAAAGGGGGGGTGTTGTCTGGCCCTGTTGTCCAAAAATCATGCAGATCGGTACACAGTATGTCTGTCTGTAGCCATTAAACGAAACAGGTATTTCTTACATTGATGCTCCTACATATTATCATGCAAGCACCAGTTAAAGTTACTTTCCATCCCTCATATACTGTGTGCACAGTGGACACCCCATAACCCACACACTGCACATCATTTCGGAGCTCATATCTTTGAACGGGTAAGGGCTATGTACACAGACAGACAGACAGACAGACAGACAGACAGACAGACAGACAGACAGACATATATATATTTCCTTTTCAATGCTTCTATAGCAGGGGTCTTCAACAGGGGGTCCAGGACCCCTAGGGGGGCCTCAGAGTTACTGCAGGGGGTCCTCCAAATCTTTGTGTGATAGAAACCTTTTTCTTTTCTCTCCTTTGTTATATTAACCACTTGAACCCTAGTGTCCATATTCTGAGAACATTAGGCACTGATGATTGTGCTGTCAAACAAGGTTGTGGGGGTCTCTGCTTCATCTCTCTCAACTAAGGGGTCCTTGGCCTGAAAAGGTTGAAGAGTTTACGCTGGTGTTACTGACCACCATGATACTGACCACAACCAGCCCAGTGGCCTTGTGGTTAGCGTGTCCGCCCTGAGACTGGGAGGTTGGGGTTCCATCCCTTGCCGGGTCATACCAAAGCTCGGCAAGGCTTACTTGCTGATGGATGATAGTATTGTGTCAGTGTCCCTCACTGACCAAACACATTTCACTTTTATCATTGAAATGGGAAAACCATTGATTTATGGAGTGACGGCAGGGACTCACTCACCGTGACAATGAGGCTGGAAGCCTTCAGGTTGGTGGCAGACTGTCTCTGGAACGGAGCGGAGGCTCGGTACTCTCTGCTGCCGCCCAGCCTCCCCTTCACGCGCACCACAAACTCTGTTGACGGGACCCTGTCTACCTGGACCAGTGGTGGGAAAAGTACTCACATTTTTGACTTAAGTAAAAGTATCAATACTGCAATGTAGAAATACTCCTAAAAGTCCAGAATTCAAAATGTACTTGAGTAAAAGTACGAAAGTATTGGCAACAAAATGTACTCAAAGTACCACAAGTAAAAGTACAAAATGTTTGAAAATAGCAGATCTACAAGCTCACAACGCATCGTGACACGTTGTGAGCTTGTAGATTGGCTATTTTCAAATGGCCATAGTATAGAATAGGGCTAATTAATGTATGTTTTATTATAATATAATAGCTAAAGTGATTAATGTATGTTTCATAATAATATCATTTATATCTGCAAGTAACTAGTAACTTAAGTTTTCAAATAATTGTAGTCGAGTAAAAAGTATAATATTTGGATCTGAGATGTAGTGGAGTAGAAGTATTGCAAATTGGAATGACTGAAGTAAAGTACAAATAACTCAAAAGCGTACTTAAAGGGATATTTCACTTTCAAAAAAAACTTTTGGTAATATTATCATCTAATCAGGCTTTTATGAACACCCTGAAAAGTTTTTAATTAGCTTGTTTCAATATTTAGATATTTGATGTAAATGTTACCAGGCCCTCCAGGCCCAGGGCCTCTCCCCACACACACCCATTGTAACTTCAAACTCCATTTTAACCATGATAGATTCATTAAAAACACCCATCATTTTTTCTGGTGACTCATACTACCCTCCTAATATGTGAGCAGGCCGTGCTTTTTCGACAAATTCTTTCATTTATTTTTAATAATTATTTTTTTGCATTTAATTTTTTCCATTTTCCCAAATAATTATTAAAAATAAATGAAAAAAGTTATCGAAAAAACACGGCCTGCTCACATAGGAGGGTAGTATGAGTCACCAGAAAAAAATAATGGGTGTTTTTAATGAATGGTTTAAGGGAAGTTTGAAGTTACAAAGGGTGTGTATGTGGAGAGGCCCTTCCACTGCTCCCCGTTGAAAGTGGAATATCCCTTTAAGTACAGTATTTAAGTAAATGTACTTAGTTACTTTACGCCACTGTCTACCTACCTGGACTAGGTAGTCTCCATCCTCCTGTAAGGTCACACTGCCGCTGACCTCCCCCGCCCCTGACGTTTCCACCAGAGACACCGCAGTGACCTCTGCTGAGTCACTCCCAGTGACCGACACCACCAATGAACCACTAACACCTGCAAAAGGGTGCCAAAAGGACTATATCAATAAATTGTTGTATTTTGAAGAGAGCAGACAAGGAGGACAATACAGTGAGCATACCATCCTAGTGGCAGCTTTCCAAATCTCTCTCTCCTAAAACATACAGTATATGAAGTACAATATCACCGTGGGTCTCGTTGATTGGTTCACAGATCATAACAAGAATACAGAGACACATAGGGTCCTGGTAACTTTACACAGTGACATACAGTATAACCAAAACATGATTTCGTAGTCAGAGTAATCAAAGTCGCCATGACCTGTACTGTAATTCCAGACAGTATTTCAAAGAATTTAACCTTTATGGCCATATGAGCCTCATGCATGAATCATACATTTATGTATCATAATTCATATCTACCACAGTCAATGTTGATTTTGTCTTTTGAATACAATGTTATTTCGTTTTACTCACGTTTTAGTCACCTGAAAGGTTTTAGTTTTAGTCTAAATATCAAGATTAGTCGGCCACAGTTGATTTTGTCGTCAAAGATGTATTTTGGGCAAAAACAATTGGCGGGCCTTGATGGTGTCGAAATGCATGATTTTACACTTGATTGCATGCTGAAAATAGATCTACAAGCTCATTTGTACCTTTAATGCCTATATACTGTACTGTCAGTCCTTGTCCCTTTTATGCCCATATTTGGAGATCCCTGATGTCATCTATGATGTCAGTCATCTCCATATTTGGGAAAGGTTAAATGTGGACAAGTACTAAATATATTGTGTGCAATGTGTAAATATTGGTCTAATGGTGGCGCTATAGGAAAGGCTTTGGAGTCATCAAAATCGATAGGTTGTAAGATGTCAAATCCATGGCAATCTTGTGAAATGTAATGAGAGTAAAGCATTGAAAGATTGAAAGAACGGACGGACGGAAAGACAGGCATCGCCATCCTTAGAAAGTTATGTGATGGGCTCAGTTCCTGAAAAGTGACACCAACAACCAATACAGAAAATATATAAATATAACTTTCTAAAAATATAACATATTTCACCAGCCATTACCAGCTCTGGGACGCGTCTCTAGAACATCATATCCTTTGAAAGGGCCCTGGGTCAATTCCACAAAGTCAAACAGAAAGTCAATGTCACTCTGACCTGAAAAATAAAATAAAATACAAATAAATAATAATACATGAAAAAAGTATGTGCTTGTGACAGGTGCATAGGAGAATTCGACAGAGACAGTGTGTGGGAGTCTTGAAAGATTCTTGAGAACACTGATAAAGCATGGAGGCTCACTTTAATCTTGGGTAGACCAAGTAGAGTGAGTGTAATGGCCCTACTGTAGAAAAACCCTTAAGGTATGCCTCCAAACAGCCATGTGATGTCTTGCATAGCATAATTTCACAAACAATTCATCAAAAACAATGCATAACAGCTAACTCACCAACATTCCTTGGAAAGCTGCTGCTTATTGCGACCGAAGGTCGCAGAATACCATCAGAAATGTCGCAGCTTGTCTCCGTCTGTCTGTGTCAGTAGTTCAGTCAGTCAGTACACATTTTACAGTATTGGTTCCCTTGAATGGGTTTGCTGCTCTGACATCACGCTCTGGCTTCATGTCCCTTTTATGCCCATATATAGTCGACAATGTGATGTCAGAACATGCCCATATGGGCATTCACAGATCACACTTGCAAATTAATTACATCCTTGTCTGTTCTATGCCCATATATGGAGATCCCTGTCCTGATGTCATCGATATTAAGGGCATATCTCGGAATGCCCATATTTGGTAATGCCCATATATGAGCATGTTCTGCCAATCTCAACAGGCACTGTTGAGATTGGTAACCGGTCCGATATACATCACTGGTCAGATAGCCAAGAATTGGCGCGACCTCGCCCTTCCACATGTCGCCCTGAGGCGTCTTACTAGTTTATTAAGTTCTCAAAATAGGTAAAAGCCTCTGCACGTCACCTATGACCTTCAGAGTGTAGGGCTTTGTGGACACCATTCGTATCTCCCAGGATCCCACATGTTTGTTTAGCCTCATGGTTATGAAGTTCCCTACAGTCTGGATGGAGCCCAGCGGTCCTGTGGTATCAGCACTGCTCTGAGACGCTCCTGTGAACACACACACATTGGAAACAAACAGAGTGCAGCAGGGGCGTCAATTGGGTATGGCAGGGGTATGCAGCTGCCATACCCTGGGTCCGAGGGGTAAAATAAAAGTTACTTTTAAATATAAATCCATGAATGTCTCTTTTTCTATCTGTGCTGGTTATTATGTTAAATTACAGTAAAATAACTACAAATACAACATTTTACAAAATGGTCACTATAACAAGGTATTATAATTATATTCTCCCCATCTTGACAAAATGGTATATTCCCAGGTTCCGCAGGTCAGCTGCACAGGTGCAATGCATTATTGTTAATTGTGGCACGTTTACTAACATGCCAAGTTTAGCTGCACTTGAACAACCGTTCCAGGCTGCCATATCCAGCCCAAGAAACTGTAGAAACAGGGTGGAAAAAAATAAAATTTACTTCTTGAAATAAATATATCATGCCTGTTGCTTTAAGGTATGGCAACATGACTGGTGTCTTGCACGCGACACCAGTCATGTTGCCATACCTTAGCTTTTTTCTGAACTGAAGCCACTGGAGTGCAGTGAGTGGAAGCAAAGAACTGACCCTTTTCACCGCAGCCATATTGACGTAAATAAACTTGGCACTGCCCCTGCAGCCTGAAATCACTTGCACACTGATCTGGACCTGATCACACAATGAATGAATGACCTTTATTTATATAGCACACTTCACAGCACAAATGCACAGAGTGCTTTACAGAGATACACAGTAAAAAGTAAGCTCTACAGTTGCAGAGAAGACACCAATCAATAAAAGAGAATAAATTGAAAACACCTAACAGTAACAGAGAATACACAAGAACAAAAGAACAGTAAAATCAGGGATGCCTATAAGTGACCAAAGGCCTGTCTGAACAGGTGTGTTTTCAGATGCCTCTTGCTCATTTAGTGGCCGGCCTAAGCCCCATAGGCGAACTCTCTATATGCGCAAGCCCTGCGCAGCTGTGACGTGCACAATGACTTTCGTTTTGTGCGTGTCATCACTATGCGCCGGAATGCCTTGGCTTCCATTACCTCTAGGCTAATGTTATTGCTAGAAGCATTTTTCGGCTATTTTGCCGCGAATAAAGGCTCTTCCAGAAAAGCATAGATTCAGAGAAAATGGGCTTTAAAGTTGGCTGATTGCATTGGATTCAACAGAATATATCGGCAAAAAGAGACGGTAATAACGTTTCCAAACGTAGGCGGCCGTCGGATAGGGTGGCCACCAGCAAGACCTCAGAAAGGAGGACACTTTTCCGGGGCGCGCTGTATGGGACCCCCAAAATGATATGTAGGCCAATTTAGTCACGGACCCCCTTCTCAAAATATTTTGTGCCAGCCAGGGAACCACATATTAATCCAGATTTGTACACTTTTTGAAAAAACTAGATCAAGCTCATAGCTTGTAGATCGGCTATAAATAGGTTAAGTGGTTTAAACTTAGACTGGGTAGCCTTCCTCCCTTATTTATGCACCCAAAGACCCTTCATGAATTATGTTATTTTATGATGGGCCTACACTGTATATAAATAGTTTTTTTGCAATTATTCTTGGGTTAAATTGTTCCATTAGAAATCGAATCCATGTGACTGGCATATCAGAAATAATATAACCGAGAGAGGGGAAGAGAAGGGGAGACTTGTGGATATATTGGGTACTGCTGCAGCTGCAGTTATTTTGTTCACAATTGGGGAACAGGCTAGGGATCCCACGGGGGATATGCTTTGACTGCCTGTCAGGCAGTCAAAGCATGTCATTGCGTCCTACATGTCATTGCATATGGCATTGCGTCCTACTGTACCTTCCCAGCTTCCCTTTGCTGACATCAACCCGTTACCACAGCAGTGCAAAGTGCATAATAATCGTCAAGTATGTGCTTCTTTATTAACTTATTGACCTTGTTCCATTGTTGGCTAAATTTCCTTCCATTTCGGCGTCTTTGGGCAAACCTTGACGTCGGTTTGCATCTAACAAGTGTGGGAGGAGCGAGCGACTGTAGCGTCCAGTTGGGAACGAGCACTAAACAATGCACTCACGTAGCACGCGACATGCTGCGGTGCGGTGTCGCGCTGTGACCGTGAGCTTGTATATCTGCTATTTTTCTATACCAATGAATAGGCTGGCTGCAAGCTGTTTTAGACCAAAGAAACGTGAGAATTACCGTGATATGCAAATGTAAGCCAGCAGGCTGGCTGGCTGATAGTGGCACTGCACTGGCTGCGCAGAGTCAGACCTGTATTCTAACGGGAGATTTACAAAAGCCGGACAATAATGCGTCCGGCCACAGGTTGAGCTGGGAGGAGGACAGCAGGGTCAAAAACCGGACTGTCCGGCCAAAATCCGGACGTATGGCCACCCTACCGTCGGACCACCTACGGATTCAAGATGGGCTCACTGTAAGGACCGAGTTACAAAAACAACGCTGCACGCTAGAGCCGAAGTAGTTCGGGATCGGCACCTCGGATTGCGTCGCTAGCCGACAAATTGAGCCGAACTAGTTTGGGATAGGCACTAGAAGAGTTAAAGGAAGCCTCTGAGTGGGACGTTTTTAGGTCCAGGGGGAGGGCGTTCCGGAGCTTTGGGGCTATCGCCTCAAAGGATCGGTCGTCCTTTGCTACTAAATTGGTCCAAGGGACCTCAAGTACTTCCACATTCATTTCTAACCATACTGTAGAATTAAGTCATACATTCTCAAAAGTGGGTTTACTTTACCTGATGGGTTTCTGAGAGTGAAACTCATGGAGCGTCCTGTGATGTAGATGATTAGGTTTGTAACCGATTCATCTACTGAGAAGGTGAAACTATCTGGCCTTCCTGGGGTTCTGGCAGCTTGCAGAAGGGTCACCTAGAGTAGTATAGAAACAAAAAAAAACGATTCATCTATTCCATTTCCTAGTAACAAGTAAAACGCCTTAAAGGGCCACTTCACCTCTGGGACAACTAGATCTTATTTTATTGTTGTTTGGGACACAATCAACACAATCCTGAGTTATGTTTTGTATTCAATCTGTGTTTTGAGATATTTTAGTATTTCAGCTGTGCTAGTGATGCATTTTGCATCATATGATGCATTTTGCATCATCATACTGCATCATATGCAAAATGCATCACTAGCACAGCTGAAATACTAAAATATCTCAAAACACAGATTGAACACAAAGAATAACTCAGGATTGTGTTGATTGTGTCCCAAACAACAATAAAATAAGATCTGGTTGTACCAGAGGTGAAGTGGCCCTTTAAGGGCGAGAAGTGAGGGTAAACAACAGAATAAAAAAAATAGTCAGTGTAAATCTGACAATGTACACACACACACACACACACACACACACACACACACACACACACACACACACACACACACACACACACACACACACACACACACACACACACACACACACACACACACACACACACACACACACACACACACTAGCCCCTTTCGGGACCCAGTTTACCTTTTTGAGCGGTGCAAACCGCTCCTATACATGGCTGTGCGTGTGTCCGTAGCCTTTTTCCTCAGCGTTATGCCATAGTAAAATGTGTGTGCGTAGCATCATGTTTGTCTAGTGATGTCATATGTCTTATGTCTGTAGCCTTTTTCCTCAGCGTTTTGCCATAGCAAAACGTGTGTGTTTATAGCCTGTACATCCTAGACTTAAATCCTAGTCTGAAGATGTTATGCAAGCACGACCACCGCTCACTTCACATTGGGTGTGATTTTTTTTGTATTGGGAAGACGGTAACCTGGGTCCCTTGCTCTTTAGTCCGATATTTAGCAGAGTAGAGTTAACACAGAAATCGCAAATTTAATGCAATTTCCGAATAGTAAAATATAAAATATGGCTAGCATGATCAAGAACACAAGATAGTAAAAGGCACAAAGCAAAAGGCTTTAGGTCCAGCTATTTCTGTTATAGTTCCCCTTCAAAACTGACGTCAGCACCAGGACGTTGCTGAGAAATTTGCTGAGTGGGCGGGCCTTGAATAGGGCTAATTGATCCTCAAAAAATTACGTAACTTTCATCATCAATGATGTAACTTTATTAAATACTAGGGTAACGTTTCCACTGCCATTGGAAATTGATGGAATCAATGGGAATCAATAGGGAATCAATGGGATAGGGAATCAATAAAATAGGGATTAGTGTGGTTACCTGACAGGGCAACACATTATAGTTCTATCTAGGGAAACTTCATAGACTTCTAGGGTAGAAGCGATATGGAATCAATAGGGAATCATTAGGAAATCAATGGGAGTGGGAATCAATTGGGAATCAATTGGTGGAGCTTCACCTGACAGTTAGCTTACTGTAGAATATAGTCAGCAACCGTCAGCAACCACACTTGCAATTTCCATTTGCATCTTCCTACTTTACAGTTATGTATGCGATAACGTCTTGCTGCGCGGCCATAATGACCAAGCAGCAAGACGTTATAGCACTTATTACCCGGCTAACACATGAAATTTATAATTTGACTCAAAACAAAACAAAGTATTTCCTTGTTTACAGACGGCTGAAAGTGCGTCCCTCCCAGCGCAACACGGTCGCCTTGGAAAACAAGGAAGTGCTGATCAAATAGAATCCATTTCTTTTACTGCGTCATCTATTTCTCGCCTCAAATGTTTTTAAAAACATTCTTCAGAGCAACGTTTAGTTGTAAATGTCGCTGTGTGTGTGTTTACATGGCAGACATGTTGGATACGGCACTAAATCCACACAGTGCAGCCTGAATGCAGCAGGTGTCCTGAGCCTTTGATTAGGCAGCGGTGAATTATAGAGCGGAGCGGTCATTATACGCCTATAATTCACCGCTGATTTCAGCGCTCGACCAATCAGAATCAAGCATTCAACCAAGCCGGGTAATAACATTCATTATGAACCAAGTGTCGATATATCAGTGATAAGTATATGCCATGAGAGTAGTTTAACACTCAAATGTTGGAGATATTCTGTTTTCTTTCACATTTAATAAATAATGATTTTTAGAAGATTACAGTACCAGTGAGGCAATCTGAGTTCCCAGAGGTTCTTTTTCTCGCCACTAGGGGGGCGAGAAGAACCTCTGGGCCAAAACTATGATATTCCTGGGCAGGAAGTTGTCCCAGGCTCAGAATCTGAGCTGGGACAATACAGGAAGTAGAGCCCTGTGCAAACCTTCAAAACATTCAGAACAGAAACCAACCAAAAACACTACAACAATATGCAGCCCATGTTTCAAGGTGAATCCTACCAGACTACCAGTGAGGAAGCAGAGGACTCCGTAATGATTCTCATGGCCTTTGGCAGCTCACTCTTGGTGACTTCAATAGCGTGTCCCCCAGACGCCTGAGCCAGGTCTCTGTAGATCTGGGCACCTGAATCACAATCAGCGTTATCGTCACATCACAGGTTCAAAGTGGGATTTGTTTTTGTTCTATCGTATTGTTATTTCCATAGTAACCGTGGTGGAAAAAGTACTCACATTTTGTACTTAACTAAAATTATCAATAGGCCTACTGCAATGTAGAAACAAGTAAAAGTGCGGTTTACACATAGTACCTGAGATAAGATAAAGATATACCTGCCCGGCTCTTGTGAGCCATCTGTACGCCACTGTCAGACCGTCTCCGGCGACGGAGCCCAAACACGCCGGTTAGCATGAAGTTCACCTGCAAGCAATTATTCATGTAGATTAAGATGTGATAGCTCTATTTTAACCCAAACAAGACAATACTTAATACAGGGGTCTTCAACAGGGGGTCCCGGACCCCTAGGGGGTCCCCAGATTTACTACAGGGGGTCCTCTTTATATTAACCACTTGAACCCTAGTGTCCATATTCTGAGAACTGTAGCAAAAAAAAAGCAGATCTACAATCTCACAACACCTCGTGCTGCGAGGCATTGTGAGCTTGCAGATCAGCTATATTCGTCAACGAGGTCTGGTGTAGAGGGGAAAAAGAGCAGACCAAGTACAGAGTGAAAGGTCAAGTTTATTAGGTAATGACAGCTCAAGTGGTTAAAAATCTGAAAAGTGAAAACACAAATTGACATGAATCCAATAGCCTATACACTGATGATTGTGCTGTCAAACAATGAAATTATATGGAATCTGGGGATCCCGGCTGCTTCATCCCGCTCTCAACTAAGGGGTCCTTGGCCTGAAAACGTTGAAGACCCCTGACTTAATACTTAAAGAAACTTATAGGAGCTTTGGCTTCAGTTGGGGGGGTTTAAAGGACAACTTAGTTTTTTTACAACAAGGGTTCATATTTTAGATGACTTATGGGGGCTGGTGTAAATAGTAACAAAGACATTGCCGCCTTATTGTGTCTAAAATGACATATTTAGCCACTTGTACGCATGCCCCCAACCACTGAAATCAAAATACTAAAATTGCTAAAACAACAGAAAGCAGTAAATGAAAACATGTTAACAGTCATCTTTTCTTTTCTCTAATTACAATCTAAAATATGAACCCTTGTTGTAAAAAAAAAAGGTTTTCCTTTAAAACCAAAAATATGACACACACACACACACACACACACACACACACACACACACACACACACACACACACACACACACACACACACACACACACACACACACACACACACACACACACACACAGTATCTATGGCACACACCACTGTCTTGGTGCTCTCAATCAACGCGGTCAGAGTGCTCTTCAGGTGGCCATCCTTAGCGGCGGCATCAGTAAACAGGAAGATCTCAGAGGTTGGAGGGGAACCGGTTATAGCCAGCTAGATGAACAGAATACAGGGTATAGCAAGGAGCATCTTCAGTTTAGCCATGGTTCATAGAAATACAATCTGCAGAAAAGTGTTGATTTCGTCGACTAAAACTATGACGAAAAATGTTTGTCGACTGTTTTTTTTTTACTGATGAAAACTAAATACAATCTGCAAAAAAAGTGTTGATTTCGTCGACTAAAACTATGACGAAAAATGTTTGTCGACTGTTTTTTTTTTACTGATGAAAACTAAATAAAAACTAAGCTGTGATGACTAAAACTAAGACTAAATATGTTGACAAATTGTTGATGTTGACTAAAACGGGAGGGACTAGTGGAGAAGAGAATCATTTTATGTTTGGTTGCTCTCAGGTGTTGCGTGCTGAAAACAGCCGATCTACAAGCTCACTTGTAGATCTGCTATTTTCAGCACACAACCAAGTGTAATATCTGTCATTACGATGCCATCAAGGCCAGCCAAAATACATTTCAGTTGACTAAATCAAATGTAGATTTAGCCGCCTGAAATCTCTAAAATTATATTTAGTCGACTAAAATTAGACTAAAACTAATACTTTTCAGGTGACTAAAACTAAATTACATTGTATTCAAAAGACTATGACTAAAACTAAAACTAAATTTGCTGTCAAAAACAACACTGCTGCAGAACAAACAGTGAAGCAGTCCACACTCTACCTGAAGCCCTGAAAGACTCATCTCAGGTAACTCATTGTTCACTCCTTGTAGTGTCTGTGTCAGTCCATTAAGGTGAGTTTTGAAGACGTTTGGATCGGTGGTCCTTATCAGTGGCCCAAAGTCTAACGTTCAGAGTAAGGAAGAAAAGAAAGTAGCATTTTTATTCAAGTTGTCTCAACTCTTGAGGCGTGAATTATGAGCTGTGTTAGGAGGACAATTGAATACTAACACCACTGTCAGACCACAGCAAAATCAAAGCCTACCAGAACAGATCAACCCCCAATCACGAAATGTCAAAACCAAACAAGCTACACAATATTGACAACTTTACAAATGGAAGGAACAAAGTGCAGAAGCTTTCCAGCACGCGATTCAACAAAAACAAGTGCAATCACTATTAGACAAATTCCTAAAAAGAACCTTCCTCGCCACACCTGAAAGTGTAAACGGGGCAGTAAAAGCCTCAATAACATATTCGACCTTACAGCCTCATTAGCAAAGCTAAAAACCCTCTCAGAGGAAAACAAAGACAACACTGACAATTGGTATGATAATGACTGTAAAAACCTAAGGACATTTATCAAATCAAAAACAAACAGAGAGCCAGACAACCAAAATACACACCTATAATACTGTGAAACATTGAAACAGTATAAAAACACTAAGGGAAAAAAAGAAACCAGCTACAAGATATAGAGGACTCAATAATGACAAACAACTTCTGGGAAAATTGGAACAAACTAAACAAACAACAACGGGATGAGCTACCCATCCAAAATAGAGACATATGGGTAAACCACTTCTCAAAACTCTTTGGCCCAATAGAGGAAAACGAAGAACAAAGGCAAACACAAGATAAACTGAGTCAATCATAAGACTAAAATATTGTAGAATTACTGCAGTACAGCTTGTGCAGCAGCATTCTTCTGAACTTATCTGAAGAAAAACATTGTTTACCCTTTTTGTAACTCAAATAACTGGTCACCATTGACTAAAGTTGTTTTGGAGAATTCCGGAGGAATGCTTTTCTTAAAGGACAATTCCTCCCTAAAGATCACTTCTAGGCTAATTCTCCTACGTATATTGATCCAACATGACTGTCCATGGGGTCTATTAGGCAGAAATGTCCCTATTGTCCAGTTTCCCCAGCAGAACCCAGCAACTCTCATAGCATTTTACACTATTTGTTGCGGTCAAAAGTGATTTCTTTTTTCATGAATGTGTTATAGCCGGGGATCCAGTCCCTCAAAATGGGAGAGGACCTGTGATGTTCTGCCGCACTTTTTATTTCTGTTTTATCTATTAGTTTGGTCATTAAAGGGCCACTTCACCCCTGGGACAACCAGATCTTATTTTATTGTTGTTTGGGACACGATCAACACAATCCTGAGTGATGTTTTGTGTTCAATCTGTTTTTTGAGATATTTTAGTATTTCAGTATGTACTAGTGATGCGTTTTGCATCATATGATGCAAAACGCATCACTGATGTTGATCGCGTCCCAAACAACAATAAAATAAGATCTGGTTGTCCCAGAGGCGAAGTGGCCCTTTAAGTTCCACAGAATGACAGGCCTGCTCTGCCAGAAACATTCGTGAAAAAAAGTTATGGCCATTATTTTGTACCATTGACTCCACTACACAGGAATGGACATATATTATAAAAAAGAAAATATCTGCTTTAAGTAGCAGGTGAGGGGTCAAACTGGAGGGTTTTCATGATTCTAAATCCATTGCAAGCATTTGTTTTGCATGAAAAACATTCCTTGGGCTAAAGTGTG
Source organism: Nannobrachium achirus (assembly GCF_963921795.1). Lineage (NCBI taxonomy): Eukaryota > Metazoa > Chordata > Actinopteri > Myctophiformes > Myctophidae > Nannobrachium > Nannobrachium achirus. Next base: position 151,851 of record NW_027665159.1, on the reverse strand, counting down.
AAAAGTGATGACTCATCACTTTTCACAGTCATCACAGTGATGAGTCATCACTTTTCACACTTGTGTTGGTTATTTCTAGCCAAGGAATGTTTTTTGTGCAAAACAAATGCTTGCAATGGATTCAGAATCATGAAAACCCTCCAGTTTGACCCCTCACATGCTACTTAAAGCAGATTTTTTTTTATATATATATTTCCTTTTCGTGTGTAGTGGAGTCAATGGTACAGTGAATATACAAATGGCCCTAACTTTTTTTTGCGATGTTTCCGGCAGAGCAGGCCTCTCATTATGTGGACCTTAATGACCAAACTAATAGATATAACAGAAATAAAAAGTGCGGCAGAACATCACAGGTGAGCTTTTAGGCATGTGGATCCCCGACTATTACTAGTTGTCATTACAAACACATCCATGCCTTGGTTAGCAAGCTACTAAAATCTCATAAAATCATGTTTTGGGGTGAGCATTCGGCACAAAACTGCCAATCAAAGTGACTGTACTGGCCAATCACAGGGCATCTTTTCCAGGACTTGGTAAAACATATACAAGCATAACATCTGTTTAGCAGAGTGTGATGGCTTTTGTGGGACAATGATGGCATGGATGTGTTTGTAATGACAACTAGTACCACATTCATGAAAAATAAAAATACTTTTGACCACAAAAAATAGTGTAAAAGTGATAGGCTTATAGGCTCCACTCTAAGCTATGAGAGTTGCTGGGTTCTGCTGGGGAAACTGGACAACTGGGGCATTTCTGCCTAATAGACCCCATGGACAGTCATTTGGGATCAATATAAGTAGGAAAATGAGCCTAGATGTGATTTAGGGAGGAGTTGTCCTTTAAGGTAATCTAATGTTATTCCATCCATTAACCAGTGGTGGAGAAAAAAAAGAAAAAAAAATCCATTTCTAGCGAGTTTGCTCTGATCAGAGGGGTGGGATTTAACGGCAGTTCGCCTCCTTACGGCAGTCCATTATTGACAACACAACACGCCGTGGATATATCTCTGCCATTATGAACAGGGACGTGCTGGGCCCCTGATTCAGCCCGGGAAAAAGAGTTGGAGAGGCCCTCATTGCGCGCTATAGCGCTGCTGCTACTCAAAGATTTGGCATTTCAGATCATGACAAGTGACAAGCCAGTGGGCCAATTACATGAGTTATATTTCGTCATTGTCGGGTGGAAATCTTGTATGTCCAAAACCATTTAAAAAATTATTTCAACTAGTGAAAACAAGCACACAAGCAAACAAGCACTGCTGTTTTCACTACTTTTGTGCGACAGCCTTGTATGGTGAAGCAAGGCTTTGCGAATTTGAAACTTGGAGATACGAGGTTTCTGCCCGACAGTGACAATTTACTTTGTTGGCCGCCCAGCCCCCAAAATGGAACGAAGGCCGACATATTATTTTTTATTTTTTCCTAATGGCCGGCCTGGACCGGCCGGGAATGAATCGGCCGTTCGGGAGTTGTCCCGCTTTTCCCAATGGCCAGCACGTCCCTGATTATGAAGGACATACTGTATGTAGACCAGAAAAAGGAATCGCAGAGCGATACAAATTAGCCCTTAAGTTCTGTTCAGATTCACTACACCTTCGTTCTGTTCGGGTCATTTTGACCCGGTGGATATTTGGTTTAAAAAAAACAACACTAATATAAATTTTAACTTAACAAATCATCATGATACATTGACTTTGACTCAATACCAAACAATTCATATGATATATTTGGTAAATGTTTGCATTTCTGCTTTGCTATATCACATTAAACACTGAAAGAGCTAGGCGTTTTTACTGATTTAGCTGAAATCCATGTAAAAAAAACTACTTCATTTAATACTGGGCAATATTGCTCATGCTTATAGGAAGGGGGGGAGGGTTCGGAATGGGGCTTCGGAAGGGGGGTGTTAGAAGTGGGGGTGACTGTGTGTCTGTGTTTTGGCATAATACTGTGTATTTCTGTGCTTCCGGGTCAAAATGACCCGAACAGCACTTAAGGTTCAAAAAATATGAGGGGGGTGTAGCATGGGTGTAGTGCAAAAATATTTTTTTTACATGTTCATCTCAGAAGAATCTTTAAGGCCAGTGAGTTTCAGGTGGAAACATTTTTAACTTCTACCTTTTTTTTCCAAATGAAAATGTAAAACGGGTCAAAATGACCCGAACAGCACTTAAGGGTTAACGATTTGGGTAAAATCACGCTCGCGGTCAGAGCTGCCGAGGACTCGAGATGAAAAAAATAAAAATTTACCGATTGTTCTGGGATATCATAATATCAGATTAACGTGGTAAGACAGCTATAGCCGGATGTCTCCTTTAAACTACTTTTTTTCGTCATTTCATTTAATTAAAATGTTTTACTTTAAAATAGGCTTTTATAACTCATTCCTCAGCACATGCATTCCCTGGATTCTGGAAGAGAGACAAACTAAAATACAACTCCAGCTATGGCTTAAAGATCCTACCCGGATCTCGAAAAGGAACAAGGATGTACAACGAGGGCTCGTCCTGTGTTCCAACTTTCCTGTCAATAAGAGAGAACGTCTCCGTCTTCACCGCCTCAATGTCATCTCTCATGCTTGGTGTGGCGTCGATCACAAAACAGAGAGCTTTGTTGGATCCCTTGGAGATCCCCATCAACCTGACAGAAGGGGCGAAAGAAAGACATGAAAACACTAGTCTAGTAGGAAAGGGGGGTCCACGCGCCTAGGGTGAATATCTTTTCACCACCTGTTTTTATATTTTAAGATTCTGCCAGGTAACAAGCTGAAATATCGTCCCAAGGGGTTCATTTTTAATGATTTCTTGCACCTACCCATTCACTTAGGCCTACAGGAAAAGACAACCCCAAAAGATCTTCTTTAAGTAGCATGTGAGGGGTTTAACTAGGTGTTTTTCATGATTCTGAATCCATTGCAAGCATTTGTTTTGCACAAAAAAAAAAACTTTCCTTGGGCTAAAAATGGACCCAACAAAACTGTGAAAAGTGATGACTCATCACTTTTCACCACAAAGTTCTGTGGGTCCATTTTTAGCCCAAGGAATGTTTTTCGTGCAAAACAAATGCTTGCAATGGATTCAGAATTATGAAAAACCTCTAGTTAGACCACCCTATGCGCGTGGACCCCAGCCTGCCTATTCTGGAGGCTTGTATGGGTCTACAGGACGGCATGAGGCAGATCACCCCCCGCTACCCCCGCCTCCCCGTTTTTCGCTCCCAGACCACGCCCCCCGACCGTCGCGATTGGCAGGCTGTACTTCCTGGCCGTGTCCTGTGTGTTCCGTTGCTGTCACGTCGCTCTAGTGTGTAGAAGGCTACGCATGCCGTAATACTTGCTGGCGACAATGCTATAGTACTAAAAAGGATGTATGAATACGCGGAGACTTGTCAAAATGAAAATGTGTGATTTACAACGCGGCCGACCGACCAATGAAAATGTTGTTGGACCGTCGCTAAATACCATCCAATGATGTATAATTCGATTACTGTACCACATAAATAGCGTGGCATTACTGCCCACAGAAATATGATATCGATGTTGCAGTATGCAGTTTATAGCTTCATGTTTGGGGTTTATTTTCAGTTAACACAGTGTGACTGCAGGGCAAATTTTGGGAAGAGAGGGAAAAAAAAAACGTCTGGAGACTCCAAGTAGCCAGCGTGGGAAAAGTAGTCTCCTAAATGTATTTCTAAAAACTAAAAGTAGGCTACCGATAGCAGTTCATTCATAAGGCTGTACTAGTCCAACTTTGATCGGCTGGTCCAAACAGATCCAGGCTATTTCGAGTTTATTTTATTATTATTTTCATTCAAAGGACCAACTGTGGGAAGCGCTGTCTTTTTTTAGCAACGGTCGGGGGCGTGGTCTGGGAGCGAGAAATGGAGAGGCGGGGGTAGCGGGGGGCGATCTGCCTCATGCCGTCCTGTAGACACATACAAGCATTCTGGAGGGGAACATTTTGTCAAACAAAATATCTGACCTACAAGCACAAAACTTTTCACGAAGAGGGTTTACGTTGAGTTGTTCACCCAAAAGAACATTCTTATTTTCTATCAATTAAATCGAAGTAATTGTGATTTTTGTGTTTTTGTCACATTTTTGAGACAATAAGTTTATGACCAGGACCAGACTCTTGCCGGTCGGCTTAGGAATGCGACAAACACGTCTCCATGAATTCAAGGCTTGTGTAATTGATTACACACCCCACAAGTCATTGTTTGGGTGAACTACTCCTTATAGCGGTACAGATGTTTCCTGTTGAGATGGGCACATTTCACCCAGGTTTTTTTTTTCATCTCACTCACTTCACTTTGTCTGCTGACCTCACTCAGCAACAAAATAAACATAAAATAAACAAAAATTTAAAATTAAACAATTCACAGGAGGAAAGCACCAGCTTCGACTGCTCTCTTCGCATTCAATCAGACTTTTTCACCATTTCTCAGACGTTTGAATGCAGAGAGTATCCACAGGGTATCCACGGAGTATCCACAGGGTATCCTGTTTCCGTGCACTTTGATGTACGCATGCGCCGATATCTGTCGCCTTGAATATTATATTCCCCTCACGGGAATCGAACCCAAGCCGTGGGTTTGTTGCATCCGTGCTCTACTGACTGCGCCAGGGCTGGGGAACAATTGCCTACCTAGGGGGGGAAGGGGGAAAAAATGGAAGGGGGAGAGGGGGAGAAGGGGGAAGAAGGAAAAAAGAGGAGAAAGAGAAAAGGAAAGAGAAAACGAGCGTGGAAGGGATGAAAAATGCAACAGGCCAGTCTTCGTGTGCATCTCCCCAGTGATCTGTCCAAGTAGTTTATGAGTATATATGATAGATTCATGAAAATTGTGACTTTTGTCGATTTTAGGTATGGTTGGTGAGGATCCGAAGGTCGTGGGTTTGATTCCCACCTACGCCGGGTCAGGTGTTCGATTCCCACCTACGCCATGCAAAAATAAAACTCAATGAATGAAAGAAACGTCCTCATTGTTTTAACCATCTCTAAATGGACCACAAAATCAATTTTCTCACCATCATCTAACCTATTTGTACTATTGTATTACTACAATACAACATGTAGGCCTACGGTACATTGGCACATATTGACAGATGCCTGTTAAGTATAACCCTTGTGAGACTGTACTTCATTCATAGATGTATTGTACATCTATTTATATTCACTGGTGATAGATGTACACAGTATATATGTATTATATATTCACTGTACATTTTATGTATTGTTACCCTTATAATTATTATTATTTTATATAATTATATAACATAATAATTATTTTCTCTTATTCAGAGATCCACTGCAAATGCAGATCAGTATTTCAATGTATCTATTATTTCATCTTGGTTTGAAACAAATTCACTTAGAAGTACCTTGTATTTCATTCTAATGCTGCTGACATCTACACACATTTCTTTTAAAATCTTACTCTGTATGAGTTACAACAAACAAACAAACATCAACAATATTATGACATCTGGACTTATTTCCAATGGGGATCAACAAAGTCAGTGTGTTTAGAGACGCTGAGGAAGGCCACACGGCCGAAACCGGTCCGTCTATTCGGTGAGATGCTGTGAAATAATGATTTAATAAATCTACAAGAAACTACTCCAGAGAGTGCGGATATTCCCTTTTTTCCGATCAACAAAGTCAACCATTGAGGTAAAAGCACAACATATTTCATTAAGTAAAAAAATGCAACTGCATGAAAGGTAAATACAATTTTAATCTAAAAGATTCAAATACAACAGGGTATTAATCCCACATACAACATAAACATGGTGACAACAAATATATATGAATACATCATCACTCTTGGATGGAAACCCTGTATGTCCAAAACTTATTACTTATCACTTATTTCGTATCACTATTTAAAAAGTATCTAAAATAGTGAAAATAACTGATCTACAAGCTGACAACATGTCAACATCTTGTGGGCCTATAGATCTGCTAACATGGTGAAAATAGACAAATCTACACGCTGACAACACTTTGATGTGTTGTGGGCTTGTAGATCTGCTATTTTCACTACTTTTAAGCAACACTCATGTATGATAAAGTAGGGCATTCATTTACAATAAAATAAAAGGAATGGGACATGGTTTCAGCCTGACAGCGACAATATGTTGATGGCTCTGGTGGCATCACACTTTGCACAAGAATAATAAAACAAGTCTCAACGACATCACAAATTTAAGTAAGGGAAAGGCAAACATCTGCTCATTTATTTTTTTGTTGCCTGCTAGCGACTCCTCCTTTGATATGGTGTCTGTATTTTTGGGCAGTTTACAGTATTGTGTCCTGGTTCCTGTGTTCTGAACTGGCCACTTTCTGCATGAATTTGCCTGCACTGTCCGCTTGTTGAATCTGGCCGTGGAGGCACATCGCCTTTGGTGAAGAGGTGCAGAGAGAACAGCTGAGGTCTGGGAGACAGCAAAGGAGAAATAGAGAGAAATATGTATAATCAATACAAATTCATTGTCACAGTGTCACAGTTTATGTTTGCCTATGTGATAATACAGTATGCCCATCACACATCAGATCCCACCATGGCATTATCTTTTTTTAGCAGCCATCATGCAGGGGCCATCTATGTCTGTACACAGACATTTGTATGTGGCAAAGATTTACACACTATTATAATGTTCTTATTTTGATCATAAGATCCAATTACAGAATGTCAAGTCTCCATGCAGGTTTTCTTCGGAATATGTATGACACTGATATACTGGTTCTCAAATGTTTTATTTGCACAGACCCTTAACTCTGAGTGTCTTTATGTTTCTGGGTTTGATTGAATACTTTGTTAGCAGTTCACATAGGAAAAGCACAGTACAGTTCAGAATCAGATCCAAGGTCTACTAATAGGATTTAAACCCAAGAAAGCACAATGGCTTGTTTACATGTGGGTCCTTTTGTACAAAATTCATAAGAGAAACACATAGATCTATATAAACAAATAATATGTTTGTTATGCTTTGTTGATGAGCCAAATGTAGTCCCCTTTTCACTTTCATTAACATACTAGGCTACTACATGTAAAGTTGTATATAACTCCTTATCATTAATGTTTCAATGACACTGAAAATAGCCTACCTTAAAAAAATATATAATAATAGCCTAATATTGCAATAGCAGGACAGTAACTTAGCTATGTAATCCATATGATCTATTAAACTGTCTTTACAAATAAAGCATTAACTAGATAGTATTGGCCAGCCAAGGATCAAATGAAAGACAGTAGCAGACACCATCACCATGCCTATTGCCTACTTGTTATTGTATGTATGGTAATGCATTTCCTGCAGTCTGCAGATGACCAGACCATTACCATAGTAATTTATAGAAGTCACGAAACTTACCTTGAGTGTTAGGATAACAAAGCCAGTGTCAGCAAGTGTCCATTCATCCAAAGGTCTCTGAGTGACAATTGTTTGTTTTTAACGTCGGACGCTGCATTAAGAGAATGTGGCTTTCAACTTTCAACCGCTGTTCATAGCCCTCCCGTGTGGTTTCTATTTGCTGCTCTGTGCTCAGATGCGGTCTAGAGCCCGCCTACTGTATCCGGTAATGTGTAAGCCCACATTAAAGCAAGTAGCGTTTCCATATCCGCTCTGGCCCCAGACCGGAACAGCGACCCGAAAAGACGGAGTGTGATTGGTTGGAATCCAGCAAGGGACGTTGTGTTTTGATCGGGGGGGAGAGAGGGAGGGGAGGAGAAATGAAAAAGGAGTGCGGCGATTTTATTGGCAGACGGACGGACGTGCGACGGGAGGCGTTCTGATTGGAAAGAAACCACCGCGGGGGAGATCTTCCATTGGCGACAATTGAACTCTGCCTCTTTTTATTTGGACGCGAGGAGCCCCGCGGTTGGCCAGTAAAGGAGGAAGCGAGGTAGGCGAGCGCTCGCCGGGTAGCGCCAATGAACGGATGATGTGACTCCTTTTTTGTGCATTTATCTTTGACGTGGATAGTGGGGTAGACGTGCAGTGGGGTAGACGTGGATAGTGAGGGACTGAATATTTACTATTCTGTCCATAACGGCACATATCTCGGTAACGCGGCTGAGTGGGATTGGTTGCCGTTCCCACCGCTCGTCGCGACAACTCGGCTCGCTAGCGCTCGCCTCGGTAGCGACTCACGGGGGTCATCGGCGCCCAATACCGCGCCGCTCCGTCGGGGTCTGTGGCGTGGAGCATTACACCGGGGAACAGAGAATCTATGGCCTCTAGTTCGATGCTGGGATTCAGCTCAGGTTTTATTATCGTGTACCTCTGAGGTTGACCACTAGATGTCGACATTTTACTACTAATATCTCTGCATTGGTGAGATACTTGGATACCTAGTATCCAGTATCCATGGATACCTCTGCATTGAAGCGTCTGAAAGCACGTGAATATTTCGCATTAAGTGCGTTGATATCATTCGAAACAGGTGCGGAAAGCAGTGATCACCCCATGATGTGCCCTGCAATGTAGTTTCAAATGCATTACATTGCAGGTGCTTTTTGAGAGTGAAAAAATAAGAAGACGCGTGTGACGTGTGATCTGGGCAGCTTGCCCCAGGAAATGTGCCAATCTCAACAGGAAACAACGGTATGTTATGTGCACTTAATAGATGCTGTACTGTAGGAAGTCTGTGTCTCCGGCTGCAGCGTGAATGTCCTCCAGCAGCTCTCTGCTAGCAGCTGTGGCCAGATGTGCTGCTTCAAAATGGAGATGACCGTGGCTGGAGGTCCTTTTGTCCTTGTTGATGCCACCTTTTGGCTCTATTCTACTCGTTTGGTCAACGGGGCCTCCGTGGCTGCATTTCCCTGTTTGCCGTTAGACAAGTGGTGGAAAAAGTACTCACATTTTATACTTAAGTAAAAGTATCAATACTGCAATGTAGAAATAGGTAAAAGTCAGAAATTCAAAATGTACTTGAGTAAAAGTACAAAAGTATTGGCATCAAAAATCTACTTAAAGTACCAAAAGTAAAAGTACAAAATGTTTGAAAATAGCCGATCTACAAGCTCGATGCGACACGTTGTGAGCTTGTAGATCGGCTATTTTCAAATAGCTATGTATAAAATAAGGCTAAAGTGGTTTATGTATGTTTTATAATATTATAATTTATATCTGAAAAGTAACTAGTAACTAAAGTTTTCAAATAAATGTAGTGGAGTAAAAGTACAATATTTGGATCCGAGATGTATTGGAGTGGAAGTAAATTGGAAATACTCAAGTAAAGTACAAATAAGTCAATATTGTACTTAGTACTTAAAGGGGTATTTCACTTTCAAAAAAACTTTTGGTAATCTTATCATCTAATCAGGCTTTTATGAACACAGTTTTTAATTAGCTTGATTGAATATTTAGATATTTGATGTAAATGTTACCAGGCCCTCCAGGCCCAGGGCCTCTCCCCACACACACCCATTGTAACTTCAAACTTCATTTTAACCATGATAGATTCATTAAAAACACACATTATTTTTTCTGGTGACTCATACTACCCTCCTAATATGTGAGCAGGCCGTGTTTTTTCGATAACATTTTTCATTTATTTTTAATAATAATTTTTTTGTATTTAATTTTTTCCATTTTTCCAAATAATTATTAAAAATAAATGAAAAAAGTTATTGAAAAAACACGGCCTGCTCACGTATTAGGAAGGTAAAATGAGTCACCAGAAAAAATAATGGGTGTTTTTAATGAATCTATCATGGTTAAAATGGAGTTTGAAGTTACAATGGGTTTGTATGTGGAGAGAGGCCCTACCACTGCTCCCTGTTGAAAGTGGAATATCCCTTTAAGTAAATGTACGTTACACCGCTGCCGTTAGATTTGAGAACATACTGTAATACGTAATGACATGATTTCAAATGCCTTTAAATACAGGTGACTGTACTGAGTATGGTACCTTTTGGTTTTTTTGAGAAGAAGGGCCAAATGCCAAAGTATCCTGAGGTCAGTACTTTCTCCCGTATGATGTCTTCCAAAATATTGTTCCTACAGTCCTCTCCATCTTCTCCACCACAGTTCCGGCAGGTTGCCCTGTTCACACCTGTAGAAAAGCAGTTCCACAAAATAATCTTTGCACAAATTATTAAATTATCACTTCAATTACGCAACATATAATCTTAGCATCTGATGTTTTTAGTTTCTCAAGACAGACAGTTTCTATGAATAATGTTCATATCGTCACTGTCGGGCTTCAAATGTTCAAAGTTTCAAATGTGTAAGTTTTTTCGCAAAGCAAAGCCCTGCTTCATCATACAAGGCCGTCGCACAAAAGTAGTGAAAACAGCCGATCTACAAGCACACAACGCCTCGTACAGGCGTTTCGTGCTTGTAGATCGGCTGTTTTCACTTTTAAATCATTTTTAAAATAACTACAAAACAAACGGTTTTGGACATACAAGGTTTCCACCCGACAACGACGATATGTATGTATGCATACATATGAAGGTTTGAGGTTTCCACCGACAGACGATATCATGCACTATAGACACGTGTTTCATACCGGTAGTTCCTACTATGAGTTACTGATCCTGGTACCTGCAATGTTGCCAATGCTGGTGTCAGATCTGATTAGGTTGGAGTTGGGGCGTTTGTAGCCCAGTTCCACCCAGTTAGAGTGACTGTAGAAGTCCTTCAGATCAACAGAGGAAAAACATATATTACACCAAGGTTAATTCAATTTAAAAATAAATTGCGAAACGGAACATAAAATCATTGATACAGTAGGGTATATATTGTTGCTGTCGGGCAGAAACCTTGTATCTCCATATTTCAACATGTTTATATATTTTCATCAATTAACGGCTTTCTTCATCATATAAGAATGTCGCAAAAAGTTAGTGGACATAGCAGATCTACAAGCTCAAAACGCCTGGCATTGCATAGCTCATTTAAAAAATATATATATAGTAATTAAAAAAGAAAAGAAAACATCAGTTCGAAGTGGAGTGGTGCATTTGAGCTGCTATAGAGTGTAGTAATTGTAGTTCTACTGCGGCCATGTTTTGAGTCAAACACAGGTGTTTCAATTGATTGATGTTCTACTCCAATCAGAACACCTGTGTTTGCCCCGAAACATGGCCGCTGTAGGACAACAATAGAGCATCGCAGTTGAAGCCCCACCCCGTCTTCACTCTGGTGTCGGAAGCGTTTTCCCCTTTCATTTCTTCCATAGACATTTCATAAAGTATTTATTTAAACGTTTTTAAGCCTTGGACAAAGCCACCTCGGCTGGAGAGGAATCATGACAATATTCCATTTTTTTTTTAATGCAACAATTAATTAGAAAGCTGAAAAAAGGGCAGGGTACAAGACTGTGTACATCATTATTTTTCAAATTGCGAAAACTACACTCCCAGAATGCATTGCGAATTACACTTGTTTCCTGAAATATAGCACTTAAATCACGCTCAGTTTAGTTATATGGCCAGCATATGGCCTGACATATAGTGATTGTTATCTCTGTGGACTCTCTTATCGTCATCTTTAACACCGTGCATCATATTTGTAAAAGAAAGTATTCGCTCACGGAGTTCTGCTGAAGTGCATTAATCTGCCGGGCAGACAGGGGGCAGTAGCTACTTCCGCGGTAACCGCAAGGTATGTGAAAGAAGAAGAAGCTAGACCAATCACAGACGTCGATTTCACGGGATGTACATGTTTAGCAGTATGGGAAATGCAGTTCTTCTCCGTGCGATCTTGATTGAAACATGTTTTTACTAAAACTAGAGTGATTGCATACATACTCGGGGGTTCTACAGGAGCATATGGAACCATTTTACAACCACCAGCATAGTGGTAAGTGTACATTGAATTGCTACGACTTTGTGGCTGATAATGAAAAACCCTATGGTAAATATGAATGGCCGACACCTCACTGCGATGCTCTATTGCTACACTCTATCCACAACTTTCCAACTTCCCGTCGTGCATTGCGCAGAAGTTGTGCGGCAGTTTCCGGCGTCGCAACCGAGAATGATCTAAAGCTCACAGCGGTTGCATCTGCAATACGACGTGAGCTTGTATGTCTGCTGTTCTCCCGAAGTGTCCCACAGATAATGCTACAGTAAATTCTCGCGGAAACAGGTGGATACCCTCTGTGTGTGTCTAGGCTGCTGTGTCTAGGCTGCTGTGTCTAGGCTGCTGTGTCTAGGCTGCGCAACAGCGCCACTTCTGGTCACCCAGCAGCAATTCGGCTGTTCGGTGCCACTGAGATTCTTGTGACTCCCCGAACCGAAATAAATTCGGCTCTAAAAGTGGAGTTTGAATCGGCCCCATGTCGACTGGTGGGAGGCGGCTTCAATGCTCCAAAAAGGAACAGTTTTTGGATAATAGCCTACAAGGTTTCCACCCGACAGCAACGATTATGAGAAATACCTGTAAGGGGTGTAAGATTTCTCCCAGCATCTTCCTGGCCGCTTCAAAGTTTCCTTGCTTGTTGTTGGCTTTGACTGCAGACAGACCGCTTGTGATGATTCTCCTTCCGACGGTGAAACTCTCCTTGTCAAAATGGTAGCTCTCGTTGAAAGCGTGGCGGAGGTCCACTCGTACATTTCGCCACTTGATCAATTTAATGGCTTGGCGGAAGGTCTTCGACGACTTTCGTGAGCAACAGGTGACAACGACGGCTTCGGCTGTCAAAGGTTGTCGCTACACGCACACAGGTTGGAAAAAGTACTCACATTTTTTACATGATACTCTTTTGTATAAGTATCAATACTGCACTGTAGAAATACTGTTGCAAGTAAAGGTTCCGGAAGTACAAAGTAGTCATTATGCATAATGTCCCATAGAAGGTTTTCAAATATAAATCGTTTGCAAATAGCCGATAAACAAGCTCACAATGCATCACGATGAGACACATTGTGACTTTGTAAATCGGCGGGATAAAGTGGCTAATGCCTGCTTTGACACAATCAAAATCTACAAAGCAACTAGTAACTCAAGTTTTACATAATTGTAGTAGAGTAAAAGTATAATTTTTCCTCTGAGATGTAGTGGAGTAAAGGGCCGTTTATAGTTAAGCATGCGTGATTTTGTGTACATTTTTGGGTGAGAGTGTACGTACGGTAGATCCGTCGACATGCATAGTTCCTCTCTACGTTATTTACGTGCCAACCCGCACTCCGCTCCAATTCTGCTCCCGCGCCACATGGAGGTGGTTAAGCACAGCACACACGTGTAATAAACCGAAGCATTTTTTTAGCCAAAATATGTAGAACCACAGAATTTCTTGACCCGACGACCGACGTGATGTTTGGTATAAGCTGCTGTCTGTCGGCAACGTCATCGCGGTAAATGCAACTCCGCGAGGGACCGAGGTACAGATTAACCACCCAGACTACAGTAATAAAGTAAAAAGTACTTAGTTACTTTACACCAGTGGTAAAAAACAATCAAATACTACAGTTTGAACATATTACCAAAAAAAGTCAAATGGATCCTTACTGGTGAAGTGAAGTGTCCACCTGCTACATGGGCATGGTCTCGGCACACCTGCAGGGTGGCATTTAAGATGGCCCTCTCAGTGATGGTCGGGTGGTTCAGGGAGTCCTTTGACGGAAAGATCTCAAAGCCCAAAGCTCCCCCAGTCTGCAGAAGCAGCAGAACCAACACCGCCTGTCCTGGAGAGTTCCTCATTCCTCAGCCTGCTGTTGTGGGATAAATACGGAAAAAAGTAAGCCATTAACCATGAGAGGGAGTGGGTTGTTGGCTGATTTACCACTGTTTCAGGGTTGTGGCACGAAGGAAGCAGAGTGCCAAATAACCCTGAAACAGTGGTAAATCAGCCAACAACCCACGGCCCTCGAATGGTAAATTGCTTTTCTACCACTTCTACCATATAAATGAAAGAAAACACAGTTGTAACTTGCAGTGTTACAACTGCAACACAACAGTGGGCTGGTTCCATGAGCCAACTCAAGGTTGTTGACTGATTTACCACTGTTTTAAGCCAATCAGAATCCAGTATCTGATGTGATCACAAAAAGTGGTAGAAGTGTCTGTTTTCACCCATGGTGATAGCATGCATACAAGGATTAATTAAGACTTATGGATTTATTATTTACTTTAAGATAAAAGTCTTGACGTTAGATACAAGCAGGGATGTGCAGAGAATGTTAGAGAGGCAAGGGCTGAAATTTCTAAAAGGGCCTTAAGGCGAAAATATTGAAAATAGCAGACCTCCAAGCTCACGGCGCGTCACGCTGCGACGCGTTGTGAGCTTGGAGGTCGACTATTTTTTGTACTTCATAACACACTAAACGAAGCATAAAAAAGGCAATACTGGAGATGTGGTGTGGATTTCTGGACAGTGAGGGCAATTATTTCGACAACATAAGATGTTCAAGTTCTGGAGAGTTTGAATAAGGTAATTATTTTAATGCTGCCTTCAGGTATGGCATGGAAAGAGGGCGTTTGCAATTATTTCACCATAGTAAAAACTGCATTCATGGAGAGGGCACTTTGTACAGGTGGATAAAAGGGCATGGGGCTCAAGCCCCATTTGATGTCTATGTGTGCACGTGCCTGGATACAAGTTACCTCAGCTCAGGGTAGGAGCCTAAAATCTTACATGAAAAAATAAAACTTTTCTGACATCTAAAGGCAACAAAATAATACAAATATCTTACCCATTTAATCTAAGAACCACAGAACCAACAATAACAAAAAGAGGTCACCCAACCCAACATAGAACTTTAACCCATTTAGGCATAGAATTATTGAATGCTTTAACTATTGAGAAATAGCAGATATACAAGCTCAGAGCGCGGCACCGAGTGCCACGCTGTGAGCTTGTATATAAATATCAGTTTGGGGGTCCTTCACATGAAGAAGTTTGAGAACCACTGACATAGTAGTCTCTCAAGAACAGTCTAACTGAGCTCCAGTTAAGTGAAAAGGACCTTTTCTTTGACGATGGCTGGCCAGATTGATGACATAGAAACATAGGTTTTTCAAAAAACCTTAGAAGGATTCAAAAGACACTTATAGAATCGGGTAAAAATTCAAATTTTCACAATTTTTCAAAAATAGCAGATCTACAAGCTCGCAGCGGTGCCGCGCTGTGAGCTTGTATATCTGCTATTTTTCAATAGTTAAAGCATTCAATAATTCTAGGCCTAAATTTAACCCATGGCAAATTACCTTCTTTTCCTGTATTGTTTTCCTGTCTTATTTAGTTTTTTGTTTTATGTCCAGAGGACTACGGATGGAAATTTGCCGTAGCTAACTCCTGGTTTACACTGAGATCTGGTGTAAATGTTCTTGTGTCAATTTCTCTGTGTTCATGAACAGCCACCTTCCTGTCTGAATAAACTAATAAAATAAAAAAATAAATGGTGGCTGGCCAGGAGGAAGACAAGACATCAGAGTGCTGTTGGCAGCCATCTTATAGTAGAGCCCATCATCACATGATCCAATCACCAGCCTGGTTCCACCTACTAGTTAGACACACACCCAGCCACCACTCAGTCACCATTCACACCATCTGGTTTAGTGAGGGGATTAAGGGGAGCAAATGCTAATTTCGTGCAATTTGGACTTAAAGCGCGAAATTTTGCACAGATGTAGCCCAGGGCTTGCTCTAATGATTTAGCTAGGGCGCCCGAGTCTGCGACCTTCGGGGTCGCCACAGCGGCCAAATCAAGTTGGGCTCCCATTGACTTTCTATACAGGAGGAAAATACCCAGAATTACTTTTTTTTTTCTGGGTATAAGGAAGATCTGAGGGGTCTAACTAGGCACTGGCGCCTATTCAATAGAGCCAAGGGGAGCAACGGCTCCCCCAGATCTGCCCCCCCCCCCCCCCCCCCGCAGGAATATTGCGTGCCGATCAAACAACGTGAAGTGCTTTTGCGTACTTATTTAATTATTTATTTAGCGTCAGACCCTAGCTCTGGCGTCACTTACTGCACGTTAACACGTACGTCCTTTAAGTAGACCTAAAAATAAAAGTAGTGTGTTGACTAATCATTACAAGTGTCTCTTATTTCTCTTATTTTGAAATCCGATTTTAGAGGAAGTCCGTCTTAACCCAGCTGCCATGACACTCGAAACTCTAGTGTAACTAATTAAACACGGACCCACGTGGATTAAAAACAATATATTATAGCCACAGTTCATATTTACAATAGGATATTTAAACCATGCTGTGACTTAAACAAGAACACACTTTGGAAATACGGCACGTTAACCTCTCGGAATCTCCGCAGCAGCATATGTGAGTAGAGCATCTCATCTGTCTCTCTGTCTGTGTCTCTCATGCTGGTTTATGTCGCATCACAAGGCTTTCACGTTGTGGGAGCAGAGCTTGTTGCTCCAATAAAACGCTTGCTGTGCAGTTATCAGGTGCAAACGACGCATCGCCGGCGTCTTTTCTCTTTACTAGGCTATTATTTATATTGTCTTGCATGAGCAACTACGAGGTGTGCACTGTGCAGCATATCTTGATACAATCTGCCATAGTTCTCCATCTATTCATCATTGCTTTTAAAAATGGCACTGTTGAATAGGATAACTATTTAATGTGCAGCTCTGAAAGGCTTGCATAGACCTAGTGTTCTATTTATTTGGTCATGTCAGAGCCTATTAAAAAAAAGGTGCGCACCAAGCAACATATCCAGGTCCTCCCCTGAAGCCCCAAAGACACCCGAAAATGACTTAATAAAGGAAACCCGTTTTAGTCGTTTTAGACGACTTTATAACCGCAAATAACCGATTTTCGCGGCGCCAAAAAAAAGAAAAAGAAAAAGAAAAAAAGATTCCAGGATTTGTGCTCCCCCTAGTGGGGACAGAGTTAGGCGCCGGTGTAACTAGGGGTTTGTCATCATGCTGAATCCATTGCAGGCATTTGTTTTGCACAAAAAACATTCTGTGGGCTAGAAATGGCCTCAGAAAACAATACACGTATGGATGCATTTTCATGTTAGTCAGAGGCCTTAGGGTTTTTTTTCTCGTGCTAATCAGTCTAAATTTTGCACAGATGTAGCTCAGGGCATGCTCTAATGATTTAGCTAGGGCGCCCGAGTCTGCAACATTCGGGGTCGCCACAGCGGCCAAATCAAGTTAGGCTCCCATCGACTTTAGTGATGAAAAGTGATGAGTCATCACGTTTCAGAGTTTTGTTGGTGCTGTGGCGACCCCGAAGGTCGCAGACTCGGGCGCCCTAGCTAAATCATTAGAGCATGCCCTGAGCTACATCTGTGCAAAATTTTGAACTTTTAGACTGATTAGCACGAGAAAAAAAACCCTAAGGCCTCCGACTAACATGAAAACGTACCCATACGTGTATTGTTTTCTGAGGCCATTTCTAGCCCACAGAATGTTTTTTGTGCAAAACAAATGCCTGCAATGGATTCAGCATGATGACAAACCCCTAGTTAGACCCCTCAGATCCTCCTTAAATACCCAGAAAAAAAAGTAATTCTGGGTATTTTCCTCCTGTATAGAAAGTCAATGGGAGCCCAACTTGATTTGGCCGCTGTGGCGACCCCGAAGGTCGCAGACTTGGGCGCCCTAGCTAAATCATTAGAGCAAGCCCTGGGCTACATCTGTGCAAAATTTCGCGGTTTATGTCAAAATTGCACGAAATTAGCATTTGCTCCCCTTAATCCCCTCACTAGTTGGCAATCAGTCACTCTCACATACCCACACCGCTGCAAGGAAGATTATGAAGGAATGGAAACACGTGACCACCAGGCATGCGCCATGTCTGGCTATGAAGCTCACCATGGGTGCCAGAACTCGCACCGGAAGTGCGATAAAATACAAATGTCAGTGAAGCGACCGCAGTTTTCCCAATGACCCTGAGCGCAATGGTGGGGGCCGATGGGCAATAGGCTTCCCACACTCCAGCGCCCCCACCGTTGTGCTCAGGCTCGTTGGGAAAACCGCGGTCACGTCAGTGAATGGAGCCGGCTTGATCAGCTCATGAACTACTGAGACCTTTGTCATATAATCTGTTCAGGAAATTAAAAGAAAACATACCAAAGGTATTTTTACAATCACTTGATGTTCGATGTGCACAGTACATACTGAAATAATAATAATAACAGTAAATAATAATCGTTTCTGTCTCCGAAGTATCGCGAGATTTGGTTCCCAGACAGGAAACGGTGGATTGTCTCGCGATACTTACGCTTAGAAAAAAACTTTTTGCTCTTTAGATACTGCTATAAAATGACACAGTGCACACATCGAAAATCCACACAGCACAAAAAAAATTGTGACATGCCTTCTTTTATTTTCCTGAGCTGAGTATGTTATAAAGGTCTCACTTTTTCATAAATAGTGTTTGTTCATGAGCTGCTGGGAGGCTGCTCCACAGTCTTCCACCAAACTTCCGGCTGCAGTTTGGCACCCATGGTGCGACGAATCTGATTGGAAATGCGAAGTAGCGAAAGGGTCGTGGATGTCTTTACCTCTCTATTTACTGCACCGCTGAGGGAAGAAAACTACACAGGGAAATATAAACATAATTAAAAATCAAACATTTCAAAGAAATGTTGATTCTCAGAAATCAGAATAGCATCATAACACCTTGCCCGTTAAGATCAAACATTTTAAATACATTTTGATTGAAGGACAAGCCGAATTCCCCCTTTTCTCCTAAGAAATGTTGATTTCAGATTCACAGAACAAACCTCACTTTCCAGATTCATAGAACTCAAAGTAAATCAATTTCAGATTCATGGATCTCAAGACTCAATTTCAGATTCACATAACTCAAATAAAAAATTACAGGCAGAATACTTTCTTTCTTAAAACTCCCCACGCACAAAACCCTCCCTCCTAGCGCTCCCCGGAGACCTCTTCCTCTGTCTCCACTGAGACCCTTCCTCCTCCTAATATCTATTGACCTCACTCAGCGATCCCCCTCACTCCGGTTTCTCTGCAATAACTGTGTGTGTGTGTGTGTGTGTGTGTGTGTGTGTGTGTGTGTGTGTGTGTGTGTGTGCGCGCGCGCACGTGCATGTTGTTATTAATCCTACATGATCCCATACAGGATCGTGTTACGCTATCCATTTCATTAGGTTTTAGAATAACCATAGATATCTGTAAGTGTATATTTGCAACTACATCCATCTCTCAGTCCCTCCTAATTTCAACATGGGAAACCTCTGACTATGACCCAATGTAACCTGTAGCTCGCTGCTGGATTTGACTGCTGGGGCTCTATTATGATCCAGGTCTTATGCCTTATGCCTTAACTTCTTTGCCTTTTTTTACTATTTTGAAAAACATTTTTAAATACTTCAAATGCTGATCTACATTTGCACGTTGTGAGCTTGCAGATCAGCTATTTGAAATATTTTAAATAATATGTATATATAGTAAAAAAGGCAAAGAAGTTAAGGCATAAGGCATAAGACCTGGATCATAATAGAGCCCCGGTGTGGTATCAGAGTTGTTATTTTGTATCTAGGATAATTAGATCCAAGGAGGTGTTTTTTGAATATAAACTACCCCAACAAGTTAGGCCACCCTTGGATTATTGTTTGTACATATCATAATTTTGCTTATAAAAATAAGATTTTAGAAACCTTTATTTCGCAGGTATATTTCTTAAAGGCTTTTACAGAAATAGAAAAGGGCAAAAGCGTAGGAATTAAGGTCAAGTATGGATTCAACATTTTCAGAATACCAATCCTCTGAACAATGTTGTGTCTAAGTTTTGTCTAAATAGTCTTATCCATTTTTACACTATAACTTTAATAATCAAAATTGTAAGAAAGAAGAATAAATGCTTATCAGCCTTTCAATGGTTAGGAATGCACCAAACAGTTGATCCTTTCCCTTCCATACTATCTTTTACAAAATTAAAATAGTTAATTCTGGGAGCTCTCAGATACATTGGTTAACTTTTCTGAATAAACGCTCGCTGTGGTTAACAAATACAAGGCAAGTTGAATAGGAGATGGAGCGACATGCAACCACAGTGCAGGAAACATTATCTGGGTCGCGGCTCCTAACTGAAGTATGGCAGGAAGTTAGATGCTTGCATTCTGCACGTAACTATAGAGCCTACTTGTACAGGCATATCACTCTACAAGCAACAGTCTTTCTGAGAAACATTAGAAAAACATATGGAAACTTATTGAGAAACACCGCCTGAACCTATGCCGCACCAGACAGTAGATGACTCAGACAGCGGCCACAGAGATCACAGGAGGTCACAGGAATAAAGCAAGGGTTAGAATGAACTGTCTAAGTGGGATTGCATTGTGTCTGATCACAACAGCTAGTCATCACCAGGCACATGCACATACTGTATAGAAATCAAAGGGGGGCTTGAGCCCCTGCTCTTTTATAATGGCCTTTTCCAAACTCTCCTGAACTTGAATGCAGCATTTTATGTTGAAAGACTTGCCCAAAACAATACAAACAGTACAGCAATAAATAAAACACTCTAGACTATAGCTACACTACCTACCTACAGAATAAATAAGAAGTATAATTGATTGATTAAAAAAAATACCATACTATTCTGCGTTTACGTTTCGTAAAAGCTATTGACCCTCATAAGGAGATGGCTGCTGATGCTCTTTACCATCAGGGGTAGCGGGTTCCAGTTTACGGCTCCTATCTAAATGAGTGTTTTCCCATTTTCGGTGGTGAATGAGGGCATGGTCACAGGTCTGTAATGAATGGCTGTGCTGTTGATGTAGATGTTGTGTACCAAGTTCAACTGTCTGAATCTGGCAACTGTCTGTCAGAGGGAGCCAACCCAACTATATTATTTGAGTGTTCATTCACTATAAACTGAAACTGTTAAATCGACGGAAGGATAGGCATAAATAAGCATTGAGCTTCAGCCTGTGCCTTTGTACCACTGTACACGGGCTTATGAAACGATCTCATATTTATAAACCATACAGTATTGTACTGCACAGGCTGTAAATCTCATATTTATTTGACAGGTTTATGATATGAATTCACATTTTGACACGCTAACCCTAACCCCTATAACCACCGTTGTAGTGGCGGACGGTCCTACCTGCCGATCCGTGCGGCAGCTGCCGGTCCTATTGCCGGCGATGCAGCGTGACTGCCGGTCGAACTGCTGGGACTGTTCTGTGCCTGCTTAATTAGTAGAGGTCTGGAGTTGTAGGCAGACCTCCGTCCGGACGGAGGTTAGCTTTTCACCAAGTTAGCTTTCTCCTTCCTCTCCTGGCGCTGTTCTATAAGGGGAAATCTTGCTATTTCTACGTCCCATCATTTCGACTACGGGCTTCGGCAGGTTAGCTACTCACCAGCGTCACGGTTACTGAGGTTAGGGATAGGATTTGGGTTAGGTTTAGGCATTGTTAGAGAATTCTTTAGATATACTATAGGCCTACTAAATATAATAATATAAATAAATTGAATTTCCAGAGGGTGGAAGTGCAATGAATACAGTATTTATTAACAACATAATCAAAGAGCTCTGAGACAACACTTAACATGCGTGTTGCCTCCTTTCCCTGGGCACCGTCACACTTATATAGAGCAGGATTACAGGAATAGCAGAAGGGGTAAATCAGAGTACATCCATGTAAGGCTTCAGTCAGGAACAATCTGAATGACAGGACACGACATTCTGGTGACAGGTGAGGGAGTGCCTCACTCCTCAGTTGACCCAAAGCTTAGAATATAAACCTTGACACGGCACTATGCCAATGACATGACCTTCTGGTTACTTTAGAAACAAAGTAATAGTTACATTTATCTAGATATCTATCACATTCCTCCCTTTTGATCATATATGATCATATATGGTCATAAACAGTAAATGTAATGAGTTTTGTTTTCCATCTACAGGAGGATCAAAAATCAGTTTTGAAACACATTTTAATTCTGGTAGGGGCAAAAAACCACTTATGCATTTTCTTGGTAAAATTCCATCCTACGACCCTCAGTTTTGAGCGATCACTTCGTAAAGCCAGCATTTTGTTTGTGTATGTGTTTCTCCTGCACTCTTCTCCACATGAACTCAACGAGTCCCTTCTTCTGTTGGTTCGTACTGTCCCTTCTTCTCTTCTTTCCTTATTTGGGCAATGTCACAAAACAGGGCAACGTCCTTCCTAGCACCCGGATTGACCACCGTGTCCTTCAGCGTCCTTCATGGTTATGTCCCTTGCACAGTTCCATCATGGCAATCGGCCATCGGGTTGGGATGCAGGGTGGCAATTCCATAGTGATTTTCCAGACATCTTTTGGTTCCATACATCTCATTTTTTATGGCTCCGTCTCATCTTTCATTTGTATGGCTTAATTTTTTGGATTTAAAAAACTGAAAATAGAAAACTCAGCACCAATGGTTACGACATCCTATCCTAGAATGATTTTTATAATTTATACAGCCATGAATATTCTGTATTTTCCAACATGGCAATGGGAAGCATTTATCACGTCATGAATGGTTCAATAATGAATGATATCTTGTATTTTTACATACCTTAATTTGTGGAAGTATTTTCTTACCATAGTGTTTTAGTCACATTTGACATTTATTCCTTCCATTTGTTTCATTTGTAGACGTATTCCTTTACCATATTGATTCAATGGTTTTAGGAACATTTGACATCTCCTGTAATTACATTTCATCTACACAACAACATTTCATAGCATAGACAATGTTGTTACTGGTTTAGTTTAGTTAGTTTATGTTAACAACACATACAGTATGTTGGGAAGAAAAGAGACATCCGTTAGAACATTCCATCACTAAATTGTGTTTCTCTCTTAAGCCACCCAGATTATTTCTTCAGCACCTAAATATTGGGAAAACAATCTTTCATTAGATGAATCCAATAACATATAGGAGAAGACACGTTTCTCCTTACCTAAAACTGAAAATCATATCGTGATTTGTGGGAAAAGACGATCTTTCATTAGACAAATCATTTCCGTCCAAAATGGTAGGGAACTCAGGATCCCTATAGAGACAAATCAAAAGTATAGTTAGCATGACTTCCATATAATGCATTCAACATTATACATTATTTTCCAACAGACCAGTGATTCTCAAAAACCACTGTCCCATTCATTCCCATACCGATTAGTCTTTATACCCGGGTATCATCATACAATCTTATTAGACTTGCACTCTTTGGTTCAGGCTTGTAGTTCTCCATAATATATTTCCAATGCATATCAACTGGTCATGTAAACTCAGCAGGGGTTCCTCAGGCCAGTAGGAGACTGAACAGGTGACAAAACAAACCAAATTGTCAAACAAACCTACATTATGTAGCTACTAGAGACAGCAATTCTGAATAATAATAGCCTAATAATCTAACCTGAAAATGTACTAGAGCCATTCCAAAATTGTAACTACTAGAGACTAGAGACAACAACTCTGGAAATTGTAACTACTTCTAGTCCTCTTATAATTAATAGCCTAATGCTCATTATTCATACAATAATTCATAAAAAGCTAATTCATATCTATAATCCTCTTATAATTCCTATCACCTCCCCCCTATTTTTGAGAAGCACTGGTTAAGCTCACTCTCTCCAAACCGAAGCATCCCGGTCTTCCAATTGAGCATGACCTACAGTACAAGCTCACTGTGACGCGCTGCTCACCCAAGAACACCAATAATTATTAGGAGCAGGCAGACACAAATACACATAAACCCCCCCCCCCCACAGGGCCACTGGCGGTGCGGGGGAGGCGGCGGGGCCAGCAAGCCATAAAAAAATAAAAATAAAGAAAGAGAACAGACTGCCATGTCACCTGTGACGCAAGCCTGGCTTAGTAGCATCGTATTAGAAACTGAATACAACCGCATTGACCCATTCGAGTTTATGCTGACTGACCCCATGTCGCGGGCCTCATCCATTAAACTCCTAGGAACTTCATGGATAGTGCTTATTAGTTAAATAAGAGGGCCCAATTTGCTAATAACATGCTATCCCCTCAACACCGATTATTACCGTCCTTAGGAACCACCGTAAGTGTTCTCACTATTAACTAAAATAGAAGTAAACAACAACCAGCCCACTGGTTTAAGCCTGCATATATTAACTTAACAACTTAAATGTTAAACTTCACACTGAACATATATTTCTTCCTGGAATCATATACCCCCCTTATGCATAAAAACATACCTTTTTTTCTCTAGAATCATATATTACTTCATCAGGCACAGGACTTTTTTCCTTGTATTATGGAGGAAATTGGTATGATTCCATATCGCCCATTAGTAGTGGCAATGTACTGTACTAACAAGTTTCAACATTACTCCTATAGATATACTATGAGAAATGATAGAACTACAAGGCCAAACCTTATAGTGGAGGGACATTATCGCAGAGCTCAACTCCATGTGCACTTTCCATTCAATCACTGAATGCCAAACAGACTCTCCATTCAATTACTGAATGCTAAACAGCAGATATCATCTCAACCGTGTCAATTAATGTCATCTGACGACCACACTGTTCCTGTCACTCAGCTATTTCCGTCTACCCTTGTGTGCTTACTATAAGTTTGAACAACTGAACTGACTTCCCCAAGCTGTTTCCCAACCAAGTCATGACAGTTGATCTGTAAGTGGCCACAACAGCTGAGATTTAGCCCAAAAATATATTTGCTCTTTGTGCTGCCTGCCTGTATGTTTGGCTATTACAGAGTTAGACAGTACCACACACTAGTAGGCTTCTTTAAAACAGCTTTACACTTTACTGGAGTACCTGGGTTATCTGTTATGTCAATCCACCTAAAAACACTATTATTTTATTCTATCTTAGACATAAGACCCCACCACCCACACAGAATCGCATTATTCCTATTTTAATCTTTAATAGACTTAAGAGATTATATTTGTGTTCACTCAGCAAGTCGGAAGAGAAGAAAATGTGTTATTGGCCTACAGTAGGGATCTATTCAAATACGATTTTAAATCAGTTATAATTATCCTTAATTATATTGGCAACAGTTAGTCTGATACCACTGTTGTGTTCTTAAATTCCATGCCACTGCACTATTTTACATGATCTGGGTCCAATATTAATGACAATGTGACACTTATCCTATGTAAGTGTAAAAATTAGGCTTCTATTGTTAGACAAATCTAACTTATTTCATTTGTGACCCCCCCTTTAAGCCCAAAGGACTATCATGGCTACAGTAGGGTTAAAGAACACTTCATCTTATGGGGGAAATAATTTCCAGTGAGACAATTCTCTTCACAGACTGTTCTATGCCTGGCAAGGTCCCAGTATATATAGTTATGGGCATATCAACTAAGCATATTACTACTATAAAGTATTTTAAATAGGGTTCTAATTTCACAGAATACTTTATTCCCATTCACCCTTTTTTAGTTAGTCCTCCTATATTTCAAATCCAAAATATCATGGTTTCAAAAACTACAAAACTCTACATGTTCTTTAAACAATTTTGATTGAGTTACAAGTAAATGTCCTATCTACATACCGGTTTGTATGACCCTGGTATAGGACTATATTTATCAGATTGTAAAGTTGCATTTTTTATCATATGGAAGCCACTTATTCCTAGAGAAACAGCCTTTCTACTCACAGTCAGCTCACTACGGATCCATCAATGCCCCACCGCCACACCACGCTCCACCCGGAGAGGAATGCACCCATTCAAGAAAAAAATAGTCAACGGAAAGACAAAATCATTAGTTCATCAAGAGAGTCCATTCTTCCCATGTGACTCCAGGAATGTTCGTCATCAGAGTCTCTGTCCTTGTTGCCAGTTGCCACCTGGCGACCTCCGTGTGCCCTGGTGACCTCTGTGTGCCCCTCACAGTAGGTCATGCCAATCTCAAAATGTCTCTGGAATTAGATTCCTTCTTAGTCATTGTGTTGCTCCATGTCAACACATGTCGTTCTGGAAGTGCGAATGTACGTGCAGTTTTCCTCCCAGTAATCGCACCATGCGACAAGTGAGACACTAAATGGAGACGCAGTGAGCAACTGGAAGGATTCCCCATTTTGTTCACCACTACCATGTAATGAATCTTAGTTTGTCTATGCTTTTGAGGGTTGGCCTACCCAATATGATCAAACAATACAACCATACACTATCACTATCTTTGCACCAATGTTACAATTATCTTCATTCTTCTGGTATTTAATTATAACTTCAATGATAGTAATTAAGTGGGAAATGTCATGCAATTTTAAAAATATCTTATATTACACCGAATCCTTCTCAAAGCATTTCTATCAATACTATGCCAACAGCTGCTGTGAGAGAATTGTCACACCTACTGGCAGGACTGCATACTCTACAGTAATTGCTTTGTCCGGACACCGTTTTCTAGATCTGACCACCTGTCTTCCATTAATAACAAGTACAAATAATATTATAATATTATGTCTGTTTCGCACATGGGAAAACCTAAGTATATTGGATAATTTCACTACCCATCTAACAATATTAACTACATACATTTGCCACCATTTTTAGTGCCCGTGCGTCAGCTCCCTTTCCTTAGATACATTTTACATGCTACATCTGAGAATTTAAAATGGGTTACACTTAAAAGCTCATATAAGCTTATTTTTTCTCAAAGAAATTTTCATGTCCCTGCTTAGACCCAGAAATAAACTAGAAGCAGTGCTCCTTTGAACATTGGTCTCCACACCAGCCGAAGTAGATGTGTGAAAATATACTGGCCGATCGGCAACTTTTTTAACTATTCTATATTTTAAAATAGATTTCACTGAAACCTTTAACTGCTCGTATGTGGCATACTTGTATAATCTATAGACCATACCACCACTTTGCTTGAGTTATCATTGAATCAGATAAACATTTTTTTTTTTTTTTTTTTTTTTATAAAATGAGTAAAAGTTTTAGCCAACCATATATATTTTTCACTGACTTTTATTTTTCGCCCATCTATCCTGACCCCTTAGTCCTTGCCTGATCTACAAAAATAACAGCCTGACCACAAGCTGACAATAGCCTATTTTAAATCAATGCATTAGTTTATATGGTCATTTTTTACTTGACAACAGAACAGCTAAAATGCAAAGCTATAGCATTTATTTTGGACAATCTTTTCTTCAGTTCACTGGCTGAAATACATTCTCTTTCCAACTGAGTGTACAAAAACAAGGTAAATATTCAGACATCCATTAGGTGGATGGACCAAAAAGACGTCACCTTCACAACAGGGGTCGTTCCCACAGCCCCTAGCTGTCACTACTGTCAAAGTATGGCACCTGTTCCTTTACTTCTACACTGTCCTAATGACAAAGATTCAAGACAAAACATAGCATGATGACAACCACAGCCCAAGCTGTCTTTCAATGAACTACTAAACCCTTGAGACTGACGTCCACTAACATGTCTGTGATGTGGTTCTTACCCACGAATTTACAGCACTTAATACCTGCCCCAAAGCAATGCCAACCGATTACACCGTAGTGTTAATAATTAAGAATAGACTGCTACCTAATCTTAATTTAACCCTGGCAAGGCCTTAACTCTAACCCTGGTAAAGTCATATCAACCAACCCATTACTCCTTCGCAGTGGGTTACATTTTTTTAGAGGTCAACCCAGACTCATCTGGTCCACACATAAATATAAATACATCCATTAACATTTAAACATCACTGTTTACCAATGTGATTGCTTCGTCACAACTATATAGCCTAGTTTCCAATCACTGCAGCTACAGTAGGCCTATATGTTCACAAAAAATGTTATGAAACTCAAATTAGCCTCAATAGTCAAACTGTTTTCTAGGTCCTACTTAAATATTAAGACAAACGTAAGCCTTCATTAACCATTACAAATTACCATCAATATATTCTCCAACATGCCTCGAAAACAGCTGATCTACATCATTAATGCTAGAACAGACTCACAAGTTTATAATGGTCTACTCTCATCAGGTCTTCCCTGACCAGCCCAATGTTTAATTAAATAATGTCTATTTAATTCTGCAGAGGTTTCCTTTGCTATAAGAAATGATTAGGTTAGCATTGGCGCACGAGAACAATAATCGTCTACTTAATGTAGGCCTTTACGTTTCTCCGTATGGCCGGTGCGCTTCTAAAATAGCAAGCAAAGGAACCATGCATTGTCTGCTGTGACACTGCATCTCCGCATGGCTGTGAGCGCATTTAAAAATAGCAGACATACAAGCTCACAGCGCGGCGCATTTCAACGCGCTGTCAGCTTGTAGTTTGACCAGGTCCGTGAAGTGAACAGAAAGAACATTTCCGGTCTGGGAGCCGGCAGAAATAAGCCAGGCTCCAAGAGCTTCACACCAAGAGTGTAGTACATACTGTATATTATAGCCGGCTTTAGGAGTACTCTTATTCTGAAGAGACCAGCGCCGGAAGCCTCATTCTGCTAACGCTATTTCTGCTCATTTCACATAGGCGCTCTGTCAACCCCCCAACGTGCGTAACCCTTGTACGACGAATATAGAACGAAACAGGAGCAGACAGCTGCCGTGTCAAACAGACTCACAAGAGTTTGACAGGGCATAGACTAATTATAATAGGGGTTCTGTTGTAGCTTTACCACTTTAGACAATAATAATGTGTAATTTGAAGTCTATAGGCTTAAATTATAGCCTAAACTCGCCGGAAAGCCGGTTTTTCCCAGCTGACCATGGTGGTCGGGGATTCTTTATTACCAGTCAAACGACAGTTTCTTCATTTCAGATAGGTCCTATATTGATCGCTCGACCACGACTGACTATGTATACAAGGTAACATACTCTCCCGTCCGCCTGGTATTCTTTTACAGCCTCAGTTATTTGATATAAGCCAAAAATGTATTTCCTTACTTTCACGCACTCACATTCACACCCCCAGCAGCTCGAGTCTTACGCCTTTTCACAAAATATTTAGGTTGTGGCAAAACCTATATAGCCTACACCCAATGTCCCAAGGACATACGACCTTCTTATTTTCCCATGTCATTTTACCCCAGACAGAGGAAAGAAAGTGGAAAGGAAAGATAATACCGATTCCTATGTCGGTTCTGTTTTTTTTTTCCAACTACCCACTTCTAGTTGACTATCATATACATACATAATATCATTGCCATGTAATATATTTTAAATTTATTAAACTATATTATCCCCCCTTTGTGAGCAGCTATCACGGAAAGCCTATGGATGCTCACAGGCACCCCAAAATACAATACCTCCAGAAAGATGCTCACAACACATTGAACTAAAAACATTAGTTGTACAGTATCACCTGTACTATATGAAATAGTTATTTAACAACCAAGTCTGGCTCTCCAACCAGCTCTCTTAGAATCTCGTAAAAATAGTACGAATTGACGTTTTTACTTTCGTACATAGAATACTAAAAAGGCCAACTATTCGTGCAAATCATACGAAAACGTCCCCAGTCAAATCTACGGTAGGAGGCACGTTCCGAGGCGAGCCGAAGACGCACGGAAAAACCCGAGCAGCGCCATCTTGGTTTGTATAAAAATAACAATAATAATAATAATGGAATTGCATTTTTATAGCGCTTTTCCAAGTGCCTTATAGGGCTTTTCCAAGTGCTCAAAGCACTTTATTATTGTGCTGTAATAGATGTTGACAGAATGTCTTTACACAACCTGATTCACGCTGATATCGCTTTTGTTGTTGTTGTTTTTTTATTATATATATTTAACAAGGAAGTCCCGCCTACTGCAGTGCATCCGGTTTACTCCCGTTGCACTTCCTTTCACTTTCACCCATAGAGTATGCTTACACCACCGTCCCACTTGCAAAAGGCGTGCTGTTTCCGTGATCCGCTCTAGACCGGATGGTCAAGTGTTTACACACACACACACACACACAGACTGGCTGGAGGCTCGCGACACGGATTATGTTTTCTTTCTTCAATTGAAAAGTCCATTCAGGTAAGATAATAAATACGTTACATCATATGCACCACCACCACCACTAATGTTAGAATGTGTAGGTACTGTAGCAAAGGGTGTATGCCTGTCTGGTTTGTTGAGAGGGACATTCATAACTCTAAAGTAAGCTAAACAAGCTAAGCTAAGCTAGGCTAATTTAGGCTAATTTAGACAAGGCGGTCTGGGGTCTTATACGTTTTCAGGCCAGGGACCCCCTAGCTTATAGAGAGAGGTGAAGCAGGGACCCCTTACCTGAGAGAGAGGGACCCTTAGCTGAGAGATTAAGCAGGCTGCTTTGTCTCTCTCTCTCAGCTAAGGGGTTTGAAGATTGATTGAAGACTTTATTAGAAGTTTGCATAGGAAAAGGTACAGTTTCATGACGGTACAGTTCACTGGTACAAGGTCTACTAAAAAGAGATCCATGAAAAGACTAAGCTTATTTCCACTGGAAACCATTGAAGTATCTCATATAACATTGAATGACAGACAAATAGAACACAGTACTATGCAGTAGATATGTAAAGAAAAATAGAAAAATAAAACAGTAAGTCTAAACAAACAGTATATACAAAGAAGGGGCAGGGGAGGGTAGGGTTGGGCTAGGTTAGTTTTTTTTTACCAGTTGCGAACGGCTGCTGCCTGTAAGTGCTGAAGCAGGGACCCCTTAGCTGAGAGAGGGATGAAGCAAGCAGGGACCCCCTTAGCATGCTTTGAATGCTTTGTTGTCAGTATTAAAGTGATTGGTAAAGCCACTGTTCTTTACTTCAACAGGGGGTCCGGGGGTCCCTAGAGTTACTACAGGGGGGTCTTCCAAATCTTTGAGTGATAGACACTTTTGTTTATTAACCACTTGAACCCTAGCGTCCATATTCTGAGAACTCTAGTCAAAAATATCAGATCTCCTATTTTTGGCAAAGAGCTTTGGGGAAAGAGCAGACTAAGTACAGAGTGAAAGGTCAAGTTTATTAATATTGACAGTTCAAGTGGTTAAATATCTGAAAACACAAATTGACATGAAAATACACTGATGGTTGTGCTGTCAAACAATGAAACTATATGGAATCTATGAACAGGTTGTGGGGGTCCCTGCTTCAATCTCTCTCAACTAAGGGGTCCTTGGCCTGAAAACGTTGATTAATCGGTCAATTATTTAAGCAATTAATCAGATTGTGGCATTTGTTTAGGTATTACCTCATACATTCTGATTAAAGAATAGCTACACATTTGTCAGGCTAAAGGGTAACAGTATTCTTTTCAATTAGGTCATTTAAAAATAAATATTCAAGTCATATTTTTAGCAGGGTTCCCACGGTCATGAAATTACTGGAAATATTTTGAAATATTTTGAAAAATATTGCCTGGAAGGTCCTGGAGAAATAGCTATGCGTTCTTTGGTTATTGATTTTGTACCTCTGAAATGACAAATTAAACATGGGCCAAAAAAACTTCAAATATTAGAGGCAGAAATTGTGAAAATAGCCGATCTACATGCTCTCAACATGCGAGGCGTTGTGAGCATGTAGATCTGCTATTTTCACAATAGAACAGTGTTATACAAAATTGCTCAACTCTTAGTGCTCGTCACAGTGCTGGGGTCCCCAGTAAAAATATGATTATTTGGGGGGTCACGGCCTGAAAAGGTTGAGAACCACTGGCATACACTACCTGTCTTTGGGCATTGCGCATAGGAGTAAGCAACATGTTATTGAGCTGAATTATTGTTATATAGTCCTGGATATTGGGTTAAATATTGGAAAATTAATTGGAAAAGATTTGTGGGAACCCTGAGTAATACGTGTGTGTGTGTGTGTGTGTGTGTGTGTGTGTGTGTGTGTGTGTGTGTGTGTGTGTGTGTGTGTGTGTGTGTGTGTGTGTGTGTGTGTGTGTGTGTGTGTGTCTATTACTACCAGCGGGGCATCCTGGCCAAGGTGGAAGGGCAGCAACTGGCCTACCAGTTCAAAGAAATTCCCAAGAACATCCGCTTCATCGACGAGGAAGACTGGAGGTGGAGATGGAGGCGGACGGCGGGCAGTCGGACCTCCAACACCTCCACCAGCAGCAGGAAGCCACGGCCCCCCAGCCCCAGCAGACCAGCTACGTCACCGTCGTCCCAGCCAACCCCACCAGCATCAGGTAGGCCTGTCACAATTATTACCAGGGTTCCCACGGTCATGAAATTCCTGGAAATACTTTGAAATTAGAAACATATTTTTCCAGTACTGGAAAAGTTTTGGAATTGATCAAGGGTCCTGGAAGGTCCTGGAAAAAATAGCTATGCATTGTCTTTGGTTATTGATTTTGTTAATACCTCTGAAATGACAAATTAAACATGGGCCAATTTGTCAAATATTAGAGGCAGAAATTGTGAAAATAGCCGATCTTGCGAGGCGTTGTGAGCATGTAGATCAGCTATTTTCACAATAGAACCGTTTTATACAAAATTCCTCAACTCTTAGTGCTCGTCAGGGTGCCGGGTTCCCAGTTAAAACATGATTATTTCGGGGGTCACGGCCTGAAAAGGTTGAGAACCACTGGCATACACTACCTGTCTTTGGGCATTGCGCATAGGATGCAGCGACCTGTTATTGAGCTGAATTATTGCTATATAGTCCTGGAAATTGGGTTAAATATTCTGGAAAAGTTTTGGAAATGAATTGATAAAAAGGTGTGGGAACCCTGTTCTAGTTCTTTAGCAAAGTATTAATAGAAATTCCAGCGATTATTTGCCGATTCAATTACGATTATTAAACTAGTAAGACGCCTCAGGGCGACAATTCTTGGCCATCTGGCCAGTGATGTATATCGGACCAGTTACCCATATACTATGGAGATCCATGTACTGTATATAGTACATCCCTTGTATGCCCATACATGGAGATCCCTGTCTGAACCATCCGCACATATATGGGCTGTCTTCCTCCACATATGGGCAATTCCATTTTGCAGTTCTGTTAGATATGGGCTTAATCAGGGATCTCCATATATGGGCATAAAAGATTCTGGGGAATACCCATATATGGACTTTTACATAGGTGATGTCACCGGATGTATCAAGGGAACCAACCCATATGTAAAATGTGTACACACACGTCTACACGGAGACAAGCTGTGACATTTCTCATGGTAAACTGCGACCTTCAGTCGCAATGAGTTGGGGCACTCCAAATTTACACAAACTCTGTTTTTCTCCACAGATGAAGGTCAACGTTGCGGCTGTCTGACTGAAGCCTTGTGGATTGCCACGTCTGATCTCCGCAGCATGGACCTTTCTACAGCAGGAGCAGCATTATCACTGCCTGTCCCCCGTTTAGACACCTAACGTGTGCTATTCACCACATTGGAACACTTGTGGACTGAACTCTTTACATTCGGATTTGGTGGAAAGATTTGTGGACTGCCTGAGGACAATGAAACAAAATGGACGTCCACACAAGCTGCTCACCACGAGAGAGTGTTTTTTACTGGTGATTCAGTCAGAGTGTATGAAAGGGTGCGCTCGTTTTATTGTCCACGACATTGCAAGCGGCGCGAAGGCCAGCGGACCTTGGTCCTGCTCTTCGCCCCCGAGCGCCGCAGGCCGTGGTGAATGCAATCGTTATATTTATGCCCAGGCCGTAAGGCCTGGGCAAGCCCACGATAAACGCCCGCGCAGTCCGGTGCGCATTTCCGAACGCACCCTTTCCCCACACTCGGACTGAAACACCAGTAAAAAACACCATCCCTGCTCACCACCTTCTACCGGAATGGAGAGCACTCAGCAGCCTCGGTGTCTTTTTTCGCCTTGATGGATTGGTGTCAGGCATAATCGCCTATAACATTTTCGCCAGGTCTTTTCGCGGGGCACTTTTGCCGTGGAGGAGAGTCTTTTCACCTACCTGTCTGAGCCATTTCGCCTACCCTCAATTCTGCTGTCAGACTGTCCATGTTTTCATATTATCTCTTTGTCATTTAAATATTATAGTGACTGTGACAGTGGTGTTACATGTCAAACCTACACACGGCTATCCTATGCACTCCATAGTAATCACATAAATACAGAGCTATTGGAATCAGGTGCGCCCAAATAATTAATTAATCCATGTCCCGATACTATACATTCTTTGGTGCAGTATTGAACAGTATTGTAAAATGAACAGTATTGTAGGCCTATGTTGTTTTAACATTAGGCTATACAAAATATATATAGTAGGCTATTAGCCTATATAGGTCTATATAAGATATGCTACACCTAAATAGCCTATAGAATCAACCTTGCCTGTCAACAGGCATAAAAAACTATTTTGCCATTTTTTAGGAATAAAATGTGATGTAAATAATAAATGTCAAGTAAACTGTTAGATTCACTTGACACCACTGTCACAGTCACTATAATATTTAAATGACAAAGAGATAATTTGCAAACATGGACAGTCATGCAGTCTCTCAGAATGTCCATGTTTGCCTCACCTGTCTGCTGTCGGTGACCATTACACTATCCTATGCACTCCATAGAAATCAAATTAATACAGATTAGAGCTATTGGAATCAGGTGCCGCTCTGGATGCATTTATTTTAACAAGCGTATGTCATCTCTGGTCGAATCCCCGCACCAGGCAGAAATTGTGAAAATAGCTGATCTACATGCTCACCCCAGTTTAAAATATGCACTGCACCTGCATAGGGCCATAACCATATGGCTAATTAATTCTTTGGACGCACCTGACCTGATTCCAATAACTATATGTATTGATGTGATTACTATGGAGTGTATTATGTGCATAGTCGTGTAATGGTCACAGTCACTATAATATTTAAGGGATGCCAGGACAGACTGACAGCATAATTGAGCATAGAGATACAGATTAGAGCTTTGGAATCAGTGTCCAAATAATTAATTAATTGATACGTGCACTGCTGCGCAAGGTCAGGAGTCATGATTTCCTCCTGATATACATCAAACATTTGATTTGGAAGAGAGCCTACTACTGCTGCTTTATGGTGAAGAAGGTTTGTGAAATATATAGGATATGCAGCAAAATTGTTCCGCAAGCATAAACTTTCTGTGTCTGGTTCTGGTGCGCTCTCCTCTGCTCTGTGCCAGAGAGAGAGAGAGAGAGAGAGCGGCACCTGATTCCAATAGCTCTAATCTGTATCAATTTGATTTCTATGGAGTGCATATGATAGTGTAATGGTCACCCCAGCAGACAGGTGAGGCAAACATGGACATTCTGAGGGACTGCATGAGGGTAGGCGAAATGGCTCTTCAACTGTGGTGAATCGACCAGACAGGCTGTTACGCTGTTGTTGCATCAAGGGCAGACGTTGTTTTGAAAATGGTGCATTATCTTGTGGATGAATACATGGAAAATATATGGAAAGATACAATATCACAATATATTTCCAATCTGTATCACAATACACAATCTCATCACGATTCTTTCTCATGTTGGTTTTTATGTTTATCTTTCAAGTTACTCAACAGTCAACCACCTACAAGATAACAAAAAATAAAAGAAAAAAGGACGTTCCAGGGACGTTTGAGAACTACTGATTTAGACAAAATTGCAAATTCTCTATTAACAATTCAACAGGCTCCCTCATTGTATCACAATATACTGTATACAATATCTCTGAAGAGGCGTATCAACAATATTTATCACCATATCACCCACCCCTACTGTTAAAGCCAAATTGACATTATTGTGTTTATTTATATTTGATTGAAATGCATGGCCTGGCCTTGTCAATTGTCTTTGTAAGCTTCAGGTGGTTGTTATGGCAATCAAATTGTTCCTGTCATCTGTCAATCACTGTTGGTTTTCGACCGTGTTTACCGTGTTATGCTGTGCAGGTGCTTTTGTTTTAAGATCTTTTGCATATTACTGTTTTTTGAATCAATAAATGGATTGTCATATCCAACTTAATATCTACTCTCTGTACTTATTAACCACACACTACATGCGTGTATGTTTTATTGGTAAGCCGTGAGTCAGATGATAAACCTTTGTGCTGTATACAGTATGTCTGCATTACAGTAACGGTATTAGTGTGCTATTACATAGTAATAATGCAGTGATACAACTAAGCAGTTAACATAAGCGCTGTAGAGCAAGGGTCTTCCACAGGGGATCCGGGACCCCTAGGGGGTCTTCAGAATTACTACAAGGGATCCTCCAAATCTTTGAGTAATAGAAACATTTCTTTCTTCTTTTTTATATGAACCACTGTTATGCTGAGAACTTTAGCCAAAAATAGCAGATCTACAAACTCACAACGTCTCGTGCTGCGAGGCCGTGTGAGCTTGTAGATCGGCTATATTCGGCAAGGAGGTTTGGTGTCGTGGAGAAAAAGAGCAGACTAAGTACAGAGTGAAAGGTCAAGTTTATTAAGTATTGACGGTTCAAGTGGTTACAGTAAATACTCTGATGATTGTGCTGTCAAACAATGGAACTATGGAATCTCTGAAAAGGTTATAGGGGTCCCTGCTTCATTTCTCTCTCAACTAAAGGGTCCTTGGCCTGAACACGTTGAAGACCTCTGCTGTAGAGCTCTGTAGACCCTGATATTAGATAGGTGATAGTGGAGGGTTTAGCTAATAACACTGTAGAGCTCTGTAGACCCTGATGCTAGATAGGAGGGTGTGGACTGTGGAGTCTATGGTTATCATTCACTAGATTATCATTCACCATCGTCGGCAGGTTAGCATTCACCAGCCTCGGACTACTGCGACGTCGGACTAATGACATCAAAAACGCTATGTGCCCCATCTATCTGTATAAGAAATCGCACCTGTGTGAAGTGAGTGGTGCAAACATGACATACCGTACTTCTAGGTCATGACACACTTCGAGGTCTGTCATATACTATGACATAACTGTGACATCATTCAATATAAAAGGAGTATCCATTTGATAATTTGTAGTTTTATATCCTGGTTATTTAAATGTTAATAACGCAATAATGTACTGGAAGCACAAAAGAAGACTCTTTGCTTTGCAGCACAGTCACAGAGCAAAGGACCAGGTAGGTCATCTTTAATATTCTTATGTGGAGATAACCCTACCCATCAAGCGGAATTAGACTACTCACATTTCCAGATGTTCTGAGTAGGGACACAGGACTGATTGTGAATGAACTTGGTGTGTGTGGCAATGAGCAACAGGTCTGGAGTGCTTGCAATAAGCTACATCCCATATGGCAGTTAGACATCTCAAGAGCTGTAAGCACCTGTGTGGACAGTATCTCTAACCCTAACCCTAACCCTAACCCTAGCTGTAAACATGGACAATGAATAACGAGTTCTCATGCATGTCCAGAACCTTTCATGGAGAAACCATCCCACTAAAGCTCAGATTTATAGAGGCATCCCTCCCATCTCACAGTTGGGATGGCACAAAGAAGACTCTGCTTTGCAGGACACTGTCACAGAGCAAAGGACCAGGTCATCTCAGATGTTCTTCTGTGGAGACTAACCTACCCATCAAGGGGAACTAAACTAAACCACTCACATTTCCAGATGTTCTGATAGGGACACAGGCTGTGAATGAACTTGGTAAGGCAATGAACAACATGCCTGTAGTGCTTGAAATATCTCATATTCATTCACAATCAACGAGCGAGGGAGAGGACAAAGGGAACAGACAAAGAGATGGCCAAGAAAGATAGCCAAGCCAAGAGAGAAATCAGAGACAAAGTAAGTACCTCTCACTTCACACGGGTGCGATTTCTTAATTGACACTTGGCTTTGGCAATGTAAACATATGTTTTCTTATGCCAATAAAGCAAACATCAATACTGTATATTGAACAAATCTGGCCTACCCCTTAAACCCTACCCAGCTAATCCCTCTTCCATAATTGGGCTGATCAAAGCTTTAAAGCCCTTATAAAGAATTAAAATGGACAGCATTGAAGACATAGTGACAGTGTCCTATATTGTGGGTGACATAATGACAGACAGACAGCTAAACCATAATATAATATCTTCCTCATAGTTATGTGGGTCCTATTGGACATGGATTGTAAAACTGTATGTATTACAGTGGAAGATAATAACACAGAGATAAAAGAGTGCCATATTGGACCAGTATGCTATAATTAAAACATCAGTATTCTATCAAAATAGTATAAATATAAAGCCATTATCAATAATTCTCTTTTTGTGCTTTGTGCAGCAATGTTTCTGTGTGTTTGAGGAGGAGTTGTTATAGTTATAGTGTTATTACTGTATAATTAGAAGCAGGCATGTAGAATCGTAACTTTAAACACACAAATGATGGGAATCGTTTTTTATTGAAGACATAGTACAGTGTTCACGGAAATACAGTATCAACTGTCATACCAGAATAACAATTTGAAATCATCAATTATAGTTTTCATTTAAACATTTAAACATCTGGCTGTTTATATAAACACTCAAGCCTTAGTAGTCTCATATCATATTGTCTTGTTTCCTCTTCCAAGGTTAAAAAAAAGAAAACATTGTATATCAGTGGTTCTCAAAGTGTATTACAGTGACTATAGGTTCCTTTATTAATTGACCCTTACAGTACATGTCTGTAACTTTGACAGCGTACAAATGGAACCAAAATGGATAGACGGTTTACAAACTGTCAGTCACACAGACAGACATGCAGATTGCAGACAGACAGACAACAGACAGACAGACAGACAGACAGACAGACAGACAGACAGACAGACAGACAGACTAGTCCTATTGCATCCGATATTCCAGAACATCATTTATCACATTCTGTCTTTCTCTCCCATGTTAAACGTTCGTAACAAGAAATCTTGTTACTTGTTACTATTCATACACAGTATGTACTTTGGAAATATAGCAAACACTATTCATTTACAATACAATGGATTTATGAAGTATTTTCAACCTTCCTTTCCTGTATAGCCTGGAGAGACATTCATTCTTTCATACTATTACAGTACTATTACTAAAAAGGTTTAATTAATCTGGCCAAATATCACAGACAAATGGCAAATAGTCCATGCCATGTAATGTGTAAAATTGTTTGTCCATCCAGATGGCAAGGCTACCCAGCAAGCACGGTCAGGACCTGGACCAATCAGTGACTTCGCGATTGGGCCCAGATCACAGCCCATATGGGGATGATCTCGACGTCATTACCTTATTCTAGGCCTGATAAATTATCATAACTAAACTCAGCACAAAAAGAAATGAAACTTGACTTTGCGCCATTATATCTCCCCTTTAATAATACTGATTTGTATTCTGTTTTATATAATTTCTAAGCATTAGGCATTCGTGGAATGAGGCAAACGTGTGGGTAGCGCTGACCCAAAATTTGCCAACATTCGGTCCATTATATCCCCCCTTTAATTATGCCAAATGGTATTGTGTTTATCATTGTTATTGTTGATTTGTCACCTTTACAACGAGGTACAGCTTGTAAGGATCTGGCATTCGTGGAATGAATGTTAAGCTCAGTGTCAAGGGAAGCCCAATGCCAGCAGAACAGTATTGCAAGCCATTTTGGCAAATCTTTGGTCGGCGCTACCCACACGTTAGGCTGTGCAGCTCATGCCTCAAATGCCCGATGCTTACAAGCTGCATCGATGACAAATCATCGATAAAAATGATATAAAGCAATATACAATTTGGTATTATTAAAGGGGAGATATAATGGAAGCTTCCTTTCTTTTGGAGCTGAGTTTAGTTAGATATGTCCCAGAATATGACCTTATATGCTCATATTTCAACTAACATTAAAAAACAATAACAATAATCATGTCAAACAAAAAAGTCCATACGACAAGATCATCCCCATATGGGCCCCAATCTGACCCCAATCGAGACGTCACTGATTGGTCCAGGTCCTGACGTGCTTTCTGGCCTCTCGGCGGCTGTGATGCTCGCCTGAACACTAAAGCCTGTATCAGAGTCTACGGTGGAGATCTATCCACCGCAAATTTGAGGTGGAAGGCTTTCCACCTCAAGTCAGAAAATAAGTGCAGGCCATCATAGTCACGGCCCACGGTGAAGTCCTTTACCCCGTCTACACCGGTTCAGGTCGACCAATCAGTGAACGGGGTGTAGAGCCTGTCTGTCTGATATATTCCATCTTCTTTTTCGTGTAACGTCAGAGGTCCAACTCGTTGTGGTCGTAGCCATGCCATCATCTCAGGACGGCCCGGCCGGGGCTACTCCCGCGAGGACTGGCAAGAGGGGACACTGGGGTGGGCTTCAGGCATCCAGTTATGATACTGAGGGCACTGAGTGGATATTGGCAGCGTCTTAGCGGAGGCTCTCCAGGTTGTTCCAGCAATGCTCTCGTGTTTCAGGTGCTCAGTCAGCAGACGATGGAACCCTGGCCCTCCTCCGTCAACCTATATGAATGTATGAGACTGGAATTAAGTTCACACTAAACATTTTTACAAAAACTAAAAGTGCAAAAAAAAACAAGTTCACACCAGAACGACAAGAGCTTGCTTAACCGCTGGAACCTGACCAGTATGATGACAGTTGGAGCTCACCAGTACAACGACATGTTTGCATTGATTGGGGTCCTCTCGTGCCTATACAAGATCTCCCCTTAACTTTGACAAAGTACAAATGGAACCAAATCCATTTGGTTCCATTTGAACACTGTCAAAGTTACAGACCTGTAAGGGTCCATTTGGTTCCATTTGTGCACTCTCAGAGTTAGAGAAAGATTATTGAATTCAAAAATAGAGATCTACTTTGAAATCCTTCTTCAAAGACTTCACGATTTTTCAAAAATAGCAGATCTACAAGTGCCGCTATGCGAGCTTGCATATCTGCTATTATATCTGCATTGCTATGTATATCTGAAAGTCAGTCTACTAAAGGGTGAATTGAATCTTTATTGTCAACTAAAAGGAGATCCTAGTAAGCTTTTCGGCTTATTTGCACAGGAAACCTTTATGTATCTCATGTAACATTGAATAACAGACGGATAGAACACAGTACTATGCCAGGGGTTCCCAAACTTTTTTGTCTCAGGGCAGTGGGGCAACCCATAAATATTCGAGGCACCCCTACATTATAATTTTCAGTCCCAGCACCTTATATTTATAGCATATCGTCGTTGTCGGGTGGAAACCTTGTATGTCCAAAACCGTTTGTATTTATCATCTATAAAATGTACTACTAAACTAGTGAAAACAGCAGATCTACAAGCACACAACGATATTTTAGTGATTATGTTGCAAGGAAACGTTGAGATAATAGCCATTTTGGCTAGAACTGATTGAAAATAACTTTGTACTTCAAGTTTAAAATGATACTAAATATTTTTTAAGTGTCCAAATAAATTCCAAATATTATCATATTATCTCGCGGCACCCCTGGACTGCCGCCGCGGCACCCCAGGGTGCCCCGTCACCCACTTTGAAAACCCCTGTACAATGCAGTAGATAAGATATCTATAACACAGTGACCTCACGCGCACTCACCTAAGGGTGACATCTCCGGGACACTGGCGGTGTATGGCCCCTCCAGGAACTTGGGCTCGTTGTCGTTGATGTCCTGGACCTTGATGACGAACTCCGACTCGGGCTCCAGGGGCCTGCTGGTGTCGATGTCGACGACCTGGGCGCGGAGCGTGTAGTATGGCTTCTCCTCCCTGTCCAGGCTCCTTAAGGCATGGATGTCCCATCGTCTGGTCGATGGTGAAGATGGAGCCGGCTCCTTCGCCCGACAGCGTGTACTTCACCGCCGTCCATGTCA
Organism: Nannobrachium achirus; assembly: GCF_963921795.1. Classification (NCBI taxonomy): domain Eukaryota; kingdom Metazoa; phylum Chordata; class Actinopteri; order Myctophiformes; family Myctophidae; genus Nannobrachium; species Nannobrachium achirus. The sequence goes on along the minus strand of NW_027665159.1, from coordinate 110,278 downwards.
GTGTGCAGCTGCGAGGCGAGAAAAAAATGCCCTGTTTATTTATTTTTTTTCCAACAAAACAAGCATTTATTTATTTATTTTTTTGGTCCCAGTGTCAATTATCTAATGCAGGGGTCTTCAACGTTTTCAGGCCAAGGACCCCTTAGTTGAGAGAGAGATGAAGCAGGGACCCCTAAAGCCTTTTCATAGATTCCATATGGTTTCATTGTTTGACAGCATCAGTGTATTTTGGATTCATGTCAATGTGTGTTGTCAGATATTTAACAACTTGTGCCGTCAATACTTAATAAACTTGACCTTTCACTCTGTACTTAGTATGCTCTTTTCCCCCTCTACACCAAACCTCTTTGCCGAAAATAGCCGATCTACAAGCTCACAACGCCTCGCAGGGCGAGACGTTGTGAGCTTGTAGATCTGTTATTTTTGGCTACAGTTCTCAGAATATGTACACTGGGTCTCAAGTTGTTAATATAAAAAGGATTGGAAGATTTGGAGGACCCCCTGTAGTAACTCTGAGGACCCCCTCGGGGTCCCAGACCCCCTGTTGAAGACCCCTGATCTAATGTAATCCTGGGTGGGCACTACACTCTCAGGGTGTCAATTGGGTATGGCAGGGGTAGGCAGCTGCCATACCCTGGGTCCAGGGGGGGAATAAAAGTTACTTTTAAATATAAATCCATTAATGTCTCTATGTAGTGGGGGTCCCTGCTTCATCTGTCTCTCAGCTAAGGGTGGGGTCCCTGCTTCATCTGTCTCAGCTAAGGGGTCCCTGCTCCATCTCTCAGCTAAGGGGTCCCTGCTTCATCTCTCTCTCTCTCAGCTAAGGGGTCCCTGCTTCATCACTCAGCTAAAGGGGTCCCTGCTTCATCTGTCTCAGCTAAGGGGTCCCTGCACTCAGCTAAAGGGGTCCCTGCTTCATCTGTCTCAGCTAGGGGGTCCCTGCTCCATCTCTCTCTCTCAGCTAAGGGGTCCCTGCTTCATCTGTCTCAGCTAAGGGGTCCCTGCTCCATCTCTCTCAGCTAAAGGGGTCCCTGCTCCATCTCTCTCTCTCAGCTAAGGGGTCCCTGCTTCATCTGTCTCAGCTAAGGGGTCCCTGCTCCATCTCTCTCAGCTAAGGGGTCCCTGCTTCATCACTCAGCTAAAGGGGTCCCTGCTCCATCTCTCTCTCTCTCTCAGCTAAGGGGTCCCTGCTTCATCTGTCTCAGCTAAGGGGTCCCTGCTTCATCACTCAGCTAAAGGGGTCCCTGCTCCATCTCTCTCTCTCAGCTAAGGGGTCCCTGCTTCATCTGTCTCAGCTAAGGGGTCCCTGCTTCATCACTCAGCTAAAGGGGTCCCTGCTTCATCTCTCTCAGCTAAGGGGTCCCTGCTTCACCACTCAGCTAAAGGGGTCCCTGCTCCATCTCTCTCTCTCAGCTAAGGGGTCTGTTGTTGTTAGCTACGTTAGCTAAACCTTTAGCTTAATGTTGCAATGAATAAAATAAAGATTACAGGGTTGCTAAGGGGTCCCTGCTTCATCACTCAGCTAAAGGGGTCCCTGCTTCATCTCTCTCAGCTAAGGGGTCCCTGCTTCACCACTCAGCTAAAGGGGTCCCTGCTCCATCTCTCTCTCAGCTAAGGGGTCTGTTGTTGTTAGCTACGTTAGCTAAACCTTTAGCTTAATGTTGCAATGAATAAAATAAAGATTACAGGGTTGCTAAGGGGTCCCTGCTTCATCACTCAGCTAAAGGGGTCCCTGCTTCATCTCTCTCAGCTAAGGGGTCCCTGCTTCACCACTCAGCTAAAGGGGTCCCTGCTCCATCTCTCTCTCAGCTAAGGGGTCTGTTGTTGTTAGCTACGTTAGCTAAACCTTTAGCTTAATGTTGTTGCAATGAATAAAATAAAGATTACAGGGTTGCTAAGGGGTCCCTGCTTCATCACTCAGCTAAAGGGGTCCCTGCTTCATCTCTCTCAGCTAAGGGGTCCCTGCTTCACCACTCAGCTAAAGGGGTCCCTGCTCCATCTCTCTCTCAGCTAAGGGGTCTGTTGTTGTTAGCTACGTTAGCTAAACCTTTAGCTTAATGTTGCAATGAATAAAATAAAGATTACAGGGTTGGTTGTGTAAAGACATTCTGTCAACAGCAACATCTATTATAACACAATGTACTACTACTAATAATAAAGCCCCTTCTTACCCGAATGGACGTTTCAATTATTGAAGAAAATATATAATCCGTGCCGTACGTGAGCCCACAGCGTGAGCCTGCAGCAGTCCAGTGTGTAAACAAACACTTTGACCATCCGGTCTAGAGCGGATCACGGAAACAGCACGCCTTTTGCAAGTGGGACGGTGGTGTAAGCATACTCTATGGGTGAAAGTGAAAGGAAGTGCAACGGGAGTAAACCGGATGCACTGCAGTAGGCGGGACTTCCTTGTTAAATATATATAATAAAAAAACAACAACAACAAAAGCGATATCAGCGTGAATCAGGTTGTGTAAAGACATTCTGTCAACATCTATTACAGCACAATAATAAAGTGCTTTGAGCACTTGGAAAAGCCCTATAAGGCACTTGGAAAAGCGCTATAAAAATGCAATTCCATTATTATTATTATTGTTATTTTTATACAAACCAAGATGGCGCTGCTCGGGTTTTTCCGTGCGTCTTCGGCTCGCCTCGGAACGTGCCTCCTACCGTAGATTTGACTGGGGACGTTTTCGTATGATTTGCACGAATAGTTGGCCTTTTTAGTATTCTATGTACGAAAGTAAAAACGTCAATTCGTACTATTTTTACGAGATTCTAAGAGAGCTGGTTGGGCTCTCATAGTTAAATATCACACGTCTGGCTACGACCATTTCATAATTACATATTTCACGTCTGGTTACGTTTTATTTACGTCTTTAACGTACGTCTGTCACGTTCATTTATGATCGCCTGATTACGTTCATAATTACTCGCCCACATGCGGCGTCTTAGAGAATATTTCGTCATGCAATATCCTATACCGAGATGATTATTGCCGAAAGGCGATTCCCCAATCGATAATCAACCCTAACCCTGGTTTCCTACAGGTACTGTACTTTAACAGAAACAACCCACGATCACGTGGAGCTCTACGTATTAGCTTTCACCCCGAATTCCACGGGCAGATACCTTCTATACATGCAAGGCATCTCACTATTAAATTTTGTTCATGCAAGTACGACAGCCGCATCTTAATGTCGTGGCCCGTCCTGGGTACATGCAATTACAATGACCACGTCTGGCCTCTCAAAAATATTGTAGTCACGACACTTCTCACCCTGTTTTATTCGAATGGTAGCCTCTGTCCGTCAGCAGCTGTCTCTCCAAGCCCATGCACGTAATCACGTAATAGCCATTGTGTCCTGCACAAAAAAAGAGAAAAGCTGACAGACAGATTAACCATCCTGCCGACAACGCCAACTGTTAGAGAATTCTTTAGATATACTATAGGCCTACTAAATATAATAATATAAATAAATTGAATTTCCAGAGGGTGGAAGTGCAATGAATACAGTATTTATTAACAACATAATCAAAGAGCTCTGAGACAACACTTAACATGCGTGTTGCCTCCTTTCCCTGGGCACCGTCACACTTATATAGAGCAGGATTACAGGAATAGCAGAAGGGGTAAATCAGAGTACATCCATGTAAGGCTTCAGTCAGGAACAATCTGAATGACAGGACACGACATTCTGGTGACAGGTGAGGGAGTGCCTCACTCCTCAGTTGACCCAAAGCTTAGAATATAAACCTTGACACGGCACTATGCCAATGACATGACCTTCTGGTTACTTTAGAAACAAAGTAATAGTTACATTTATCTAGATATCTATCACAGCATAGAGGTAACATTCACCCACGTCAGCAGGTTTGCTACTCACCCGCGTCGGCAATTAGCTTTTCATTTAGGCCTGAACACATTATGACGCAATATTTTATGCTTTAAATAAAAAAAAATAGCAGATATACAAGCTCACAGCGCGGCACCGAGTGCCGCGCTGCGAGCTTGTAGATCTGCTATTTTTGAAAAATTGTGAAAATTAGAATTTTGATCCGATTCTATAAGTGTCTTTTGAATCCTTCTAAGATTTTTGGAAAAAAAACTATGTTTCTATGTCAGCAATCTGGCCAGCCATCGTCAAAGAAAAGGTCCTTTCACTTGACTGGAGCTCAGTTAGTCTGTTCTTGAGAGACTACTATGTCGGTGGTTCTCAAACCTTTTCATGTGAAGGACCCCCAAAATTATATTTATTTTGCCATGGACCCCCATTTCAAAATATCTAGTTCCAGGGACCACCCAGAAGCAAAATTTGAGTTACGAACGTTCGCCTTGAAAATACACAATATTCAAAGATTTGCATGACTTTTTCAAAAATAGCAGATCTACAAGCTCGCAGCGCGGCACTCGGTGCCGCGCTGTGAGCTTGTAGATCTGCTATTTTTCACTGGTTAAAGCAGTCAATAATTCTAGGCCTAAATGGGTTAACATTCACCCACGTCGAAATACTGGGACATAGTACAAATGTCATGTCGAAATATCGACACGCTCCTGTTCTATAACAAACTCTAATTTAGAAGCTCTGTTGTTGGGGTTAGGGTTCTTTTCTTGCCCTTAGGACGTCTTACTTGTGAATAATAGAATGAGATGTTAATACACTTGTTCACTGTCCACACTATATATAGGCTACTCCATTTCATACTGCATGTTTAATGACACAGTATAGTGTTTTTTAGTACTGCAACTCTGTTTCATTTCTTTAGATACAGCCGTGTAGGAATACCCGACACTGCACATGTGGATAAAGACAAATGGATCTACTGTATACCAACAAATGTAGAGTAACATTTATGTGTGTAACCATGCAAGTCACATGTGTGTGTGTGTCTGTCTCTCTCTCTCTCTCTCTCTCTCTCTCTCACACACACACACACACACACACACACAAACACACACACACACACACACACACACACACACACACACACACACACACACACTCACACACACACACACACACACACACACACACACACACACACACACACACACACAGGTTTGCAATTGCTACTTTGTGGGGACATTACATTCATTTTTAACCCTAACCCTAACCCCTAACCCTAACCCTAACCCTTAACCTAACCCCTAAACACCTTGTGGGGACATATTCATTTGTCCCCACTTGTTTTTTTCCTCCGATTGTACTATCTTTGTGGGGACATGAGGTCCCCACAAAGTAGCAATTCCCTGTCCCCACACACACACACACACACACACACACACACACACACACCACACACACACACACACACACACACACACACACACACACACACACACACACACACACACACACACACACACACACACACACACACACAATCAGCCTTTCAACACAGATTTCCCTTAACTTTAGATCAAGGTGAAGATAATAATATTTGTGCTGCTTAAATGCTGGATGCTGAATAATTTTTGTGGGTTGTTTAATGCTAAAAGGTGAAGTAAGAGAAATGTGCAAACAAGACCGATGACCACACACTGAGGCACACAGATTGCATGCTGTGATACAGAGACACACTCATATGGGGAAACGTACTGGGCCATTACAAAATCACAGGGGTGTGAGGAACTTGGCCGCAGTGATGCACAGTTGCAGGTCTAACGCTGAGGTCTAAATGATGTGTGTACAATATCTGTGATGAAATGGGAGATTTGTATTATTTGGTTGTTGTTCTATTAAAGGATAGAGATGAAGGGTCATTTGAAATGACAAACAACAAATACAGAAGTAACTTGGTGACTCAGCAGACCACAGTGATGGTGGAAATGAATCCACCCAATAACACAATAGTCTGACAAAGGTATAAATACCGTCTCCTTCAGAAGGGACATGGGGCTCTCTACGCCAGCAGGAGGTCAACCCCCAAAAGGCCTCTTAATCTGCATTGATTGTGACATGTTGTTGTTTGTAGATGTGTTCTTTTTGGCATGTGACACCGTCATACTACAGTACGAGTATGAATTGGGCTTCAGTAGTCTTTAGTATAGCCTTCTCATGCATCCTTACACCTGTACAAACCCCATTCAACACAAATGTACTGTACAGCTACATACTGTATGCCAATCTGCCAACATCATTCCCAATAGGAAACATGCAACTATATACAATTCACAAACCGTCTCATTTGACTGCAATGTTATGAAAGGAAGTGGATGTATCTTTTGTAACACACTGTACCTCTCTCTGAGCACTTCTCTATCTTTTGTAACATGCTTCTCTCTTTTTATCTTTTTATCTTTTTTGTTAACTGCTTCCTATCACAGGGTGAAACAAGCAAGTAGTGTCAATATGAGATAGATTCATAAGCCTGTGCAGTACAATACTGAAGTTGAAACATTTCGTCTGACAAAGTTAATATAGTTTCGCTTGCATCATGGTTAAACAAACAACAACATTACAGCTGTTGCCCAAGCAACAGGTCATGTGACAAAAAGCCAAAAAGCTAGACAAGTAGGAAGTTGTGGTGGCTGACGGCATCAGGGAGTAGAGATACTGTAGCGTCAGCAGCAGGATATTCCATTCCAACGCCTGCGTTGTCGTCCGATGCTCAGCCGCTCCGGCGGCATCAGTGGCAGGGAATTGACGAGACCATTTCTGAGCCTAACCACGTCAACACATGTGCTCATGCACAGTAAAATCTGGCCTGCACCAACACAAAGGCTCAGTAGATGGCTGCGTGTGACCCTTAAAGGGTATAGTGCATACATGGGCAACGGGCGGCCCGGGGGCCACATGTGGCCCCCACCTTCACTTAATGCGGCCGGTAGGTTAGTACCGGAATACTGATATATTATTGATTTCAGCTACAATTCCAAACATGACCTGCTTTAATTCCGTCAGTCTATATTAGTACCTTAATGAATGGTATGGTAGTAAAGTTTTTTTTTATATATGTATGTATATGTGACCCTCTGGAGTGAAGGTGGAAATATAGTGGCCCTCGCCATCATCAAAGTTGCCCACCCCTGGTATAGTGTTTGTTTCGTCTCACTTTATTTCAGACAAACAAACAATAGATAAGTGTAATAATAACTCGTATACTGGTATGGGTGTTTGTGTCACTTTCATCGTTCCTTATTTCTATGCTTTTTTTATACAGTAGCACCTCTGCTAGAACACTCCATCATCGCAGCTCCAGTTACACTGAGCATGTGCAATACCCCGGCAGAAGGCTGTGACATGCCCCCGTAAACCTTCCTCTTTCTACCTTCCTTGGTCAGAAGTAGGAAGTAAACACAGTCCTCCACTGCGTTCATACAGGGTGAGAGATTTATGTTCTATAAGTTCATTTAAAGTGTTTTATGACTCGGTTCATGTTGTTAAAGTTAATGTTGTTTAAGTGTTTATATCATGAACTAGAAACCTTCTGTATCGTTTACAAGAGTTTGTCTAAACTTAACAATGGAACAGTTTTTACTTTCTATTACGCCTCGCCTCTCTGTCTGTCTGTCTGTCTGCCTGTCTTTCTGTCTCTGTCTGTCTGCTGGCCTGCCTGCCTGCCTGTCTCTCATTCGCCAGTGCAGTGTGGTTCCACAGCAGTGGTGGAAAAAGTACTCACTTTGTTTTCTTTACTTAAGTAACAGTATCAATACTGCAATATAGAACAATTACTCTGTTACAAGTAAAAGTCCGGAATTCAAAATGTACTTGAGTAAAAGAAAGTATTGGCATCAAAATCACTTAAATATAGGCCTACCAAGGGATTGACACTAAGGTCTCTGAGGCACTTGCCCGTCGGGCAGGTACAGGTCATATGTTACTTGACCAAAGGTCATGTCCACTTGCCCTAAAAGTAAATTGTCCATTATAAACTTATTTTCAAGTGTAGCAACAGTGAAAACAGCACATTATAAGTAAACAGTGCTCTTATTTTACATTCCACAGACCAGAAGACATAGACTTCTGGCCACGTTCAGGTGTTTAGTCAGATATCTCGTGTTGTGTTTATAGATGGTTGCGTCCCCTCTCTAATGAGAATTTGCCCGGTCGGGCAACCTGAAAGCAAACTCCACCTGCCCGAAAGTTTTATTTACCTGCCGGAGGCAGGTGGGCAAACCTGTCATGCCTGCAAAAGTAAAATATTTGTTGTTGTTTTGAGGCAGGTAGACGCATTTAAAGCTGGTAGATCGGCAATTTTTAAATTGTGTAGTTATGAAATAGGTCTAAAGTGGTTATGTATGTTTTGAGCAGTTAACTATGAAAACCGTCACACCGTGTGTGTAGCAACACTTTTAGAATTCTTTTATAGACTTGTTTGACACATCAGGGTTGTGTCAATGGATGTTTTTGTTTGTTTGTTTATTTTAACATAATCTTTCTAATTGGGGTGTTTTTTTGGGAGGTGTGACCTATGACCTAACTGGAAGCATTATGTTTAAAGGACAACTTTGTTTTTTGAGCGGTGGTTACACCGTCTCCTATACGTGGCCGTGTGTGTATGCGTGTGTGTGTGTGTGTCTGTATGTAGCCTGCAGGCCTGCAGTACCTTTTATGACCACACATGTTAAGGGAGGGGCACTGTTATTCAGGCCAGGCCAGACCAGGCACACACACACACACACACACACACACACACACACACACACACACACACACACACACACACACACACACACACACACACACAGGGGGGAAGGGGGGGGGGGGTAAACCACCGCTCAGTTCACACGGGTGTGATTTTTACAACAAGGGTTCATATTTTAGATTGTAATTAGAGAAAAGAAAAAGTGAGTGTTAAAATGTTTTCATTTGCTTTGTTCTATTGTTTTATCGCATTTACCGTACTAAAATGTGGGGCATGCGTACGCATGGGGGCATGCGTACAAGTGGCTAAATATGTATTTTTAGACACAATAAGCTAACGGTTTCTTTATTGCTATTTACAGTAACACTTCTAGCCCCCATAAGTCACATCCAACCATGAAAGGTTGCGTTGTATCTTGGGAATGGGGTTATTCTATGTAAAATGACATATTTAGCCACTTGTATGCATGCCCCAACCACTGAAATAAGAATCTCTAAAACAATAGAAAGAAGTAAAGGAAATCATTATAACACTCATCTTTTATATTCTTTAATTACAATCTAAAATATGAACCCTTGTTGTAAAAAACTAAAGTTGTCCTTTAAACCATAATTATACATTGTTTATAACTACATATCTTCAACAGTGAGCACATGTGCCTTGTGCACATGTGTTCAGCATTTCCTGTTTTCTGATCTATTTCATTGTCTGTAATGTTGACAGGTTTAATAAAGACCCAAAGATGAGTCAGTGTGTGGAGAGAGTGGTTTGTGGAGCTGACAGACCACCGTTTTCAACATCCAGCTGTAAAGGAAAACCTCCTGACTTCACACAGTATGTGAAATTGTGAATCCTCCACAGTGGCGTCAGTTCAGAAAAAGTTAAGGAATGGCAACATGACTGGTGTCTTGCACGCGCGCGTCATGTTGCCATACCTTAGCAACAGGCATGATACAATTATACAAGTACATTTTATTTTTTCCCCCGTTTCTGCGGTTTCTTAGGCTGGATATGGCAGCCTGGAACGGTTGTTCAAGTGCAGCTAAACTTGGCATGTTAGTAAACATGCAACAATTAACAATAATGCATTGACCTGTGCAGCTGACCTGCGGAACTTGGGAATATACCAACATTTTTATCAAGATGTGGAGAATACATTTGTGGAGAATATACTCATTATACCTTGTTAAAGTGACCATTTTGTAACATTTTGCATTTGTAGCTATTTTACTGTAATTTAACAATATAACTAGAAAAGAAAATTTCTAAGAAATGTTAAGTGTGCCTGCAGCTCGCTAAGTCTGTGCAACCTTGTGTAGCGGTTGGTGTTAGCATTAGTGTTACATTTTTTAACATTAGCATTTTTTGCATAAGCTTTAACATTATGGTCCTTCATATGACACCACCCACATGTCTGTATGACAAACGGTTCACGAGATAAACGGTCACTTCCTGTTTGGAGAGGGGCACTTCCTGTTTGGCGAAATAGACCACAATTAAGGTTAAGGACTCTTAATCAAGTCATATAGCTCCACCCACGCGTCTGTACGACAAACGGTTCACGAGATAAAGGGTCACTTCCTGTTTGGTGAGGGACACTTCCTGTTTGGCGAAATAGGCCCCAATTAACTCATTGAGTGCCACCCTAGTCACCACTAGAGGGCGCCCAGTGGCCATAGAAAATCCCATAGAGATATGCTGGTATATGCAGAAGCCCTGCAGCCATGACTTGCCTGAACACTTTCCTTTGTGCATGTACAGGAAGAGGATGAAGTTAGCTTGAAGTTAGCTATTGGCTACCAAGCATTTTAGAAGCCTTATTTTCGTCAACTTAGCCATGATTAAACCTTGCACACCTCATGCATGGGAAAAAAACAGAGAAAAATGAGCTCTAAAAAATCCAATGCAATCCTGGATTGCATTGGAGTGGATTTGTGCAGTTTGTTCACAGCTTTCAAACAAAAAAATCCGATTGGAAATCCGTTCAGGCATTCTTGAGATAATCGCCATTATGTTTTACATGTTATGTAAACAAACATGGCTGCCCTGTATGTTAGATGGGGTTGTATGGGGGTGGAACATGCAAAATCGCGATTGAAATCATGTTCACTAGATTTGATGGGGTCCAAAAAAAAAAAAAAATAATTCAAAAAAAAAAAATTCAAAAAAAAAAAAAAAAATTGTTTTTCTTTTTTTTTTTAAAGCCGAACTAGTTCGGGATCGGCACTCTGCGATACGCTAATAAAGCCGAACTAGTTCGGGATTGGCACTCAATGAGTTAAGGTTAAGGACTCTTAATCTTGTCATTTGACGCAACCCGCGCGTCTGTACGACAAACGGTTCACGAGATCAAGGGTCACTTCCTGTTTGGTGAGGGGCACTTCCTGTTTGGCGAAATAGGCCCCAATTAAGGTTAAGGACTCTTAATCTTGTCATTTGACGCAACCCGCGCGTCTGTACGACAAACGGTTCACGAGATCAAGGGTCACTTCCTGTTTGGTGAGGGGCACTTCCTGTTTGGCAAAATAGGCCCCAATTAAGGTTAAGGACTCTTAATCAAGTCATTTGATGCCATCCACGCGTCTGTACGACAAACGGTTCACAAGGTAAAGGGTCACTTCCTGTTTGGTGCGGGGCACTTCCTGTTTGGCGAAATAGGCCCCAATTAAGGTCAAGGACTCTTAATCAAGTCATATGAAACCATCCACGCGTCTGTACAACAAACGGTTCATGAGATGTAGAGGCACTTCCTGTATGGCGAAGGGCACTTCCTGTTACAGAGGGGGCGGGGCTTAATCAATTACAGCTCATCCCTATTGGCCGGAAAAAGACCAAAGTTGTGTGTGCATTATAAAGTTTAAATCACTTTGCTAGGCAAAAGTATGGCAGGGTTGCGACCGAGTATTTCCCGGTGAATCTGTGCGCAAAGGTGGGGGCCGATGGGCAAGGAGGGTTGCGAGCTTATGAGAAACAACTAAAATAAGACCTTAAAACCTGGCGAAAACAGTTGCGTGCATTAGCGGAAGATGACGAGAAAGGAAATCATTTAATGGAAAACATTAAATTAACTTCTGAAAAGCATACACGGCCTTAAAACATGGCAAAAACAGTTGCGTGCATTAGCGCAAGATTAGATGAGGATAAAGGAAATCATTAAATGGAAAACATTAAATTAACTTCTGAAAAGGCTTCACCCACCTCGAGTCTATAGCCTACTAAAAACGAGTGAACCGCGATCTTGCCACACGTGAATAATTGTGGTTGTAAACAATAACACTGACAATATAAATCCTTGTTGTGGGAAGAAAGGATATCATCATGGCCGCAAATAACTTTTAAATATCTTGCAATTGACGACGAGTCTCTTACTAAATCGGCAAGATTACATTACATAACATAATACATAAAAGCTAAGCTATATAACCTCTCCATCAACAGCAATAGTCAGTGGTTCGTGTCCCCCACACTCCCAAGCCCCCACCGTTGCGCACAGATTCACCGGGAAATACTCGGTCGCGGCAGGGTTATGTGGCCACAAAGTTTTTTTTGTTTTTTTTTGGAGTCCCCCATTCAAAGTCAATGGGGGTTTTTGAGCGTAGTTTTTTACGGATTACGTTGCCATGGTAACGCGGATCGGAAAGAAAAGTAATAGCACACCATTCCCGCCGAGCCGCACATTTTGATGTATATATTGCGGGGGTGGCGTAAATCTTGCGGCAGTTATTACGTGCCGAAATTTTCCCCATTCTAAGTCAATGGGGTTTTTGGGCGTCGTTTTTTGCGAATTACGTCGCCATGGTAACGCGGATCGGAAAGAAAAGTAATAGCAACCTATTCCCGGCCAAGCCGCACGTTTTGATGTATATATTGCGTGGGTGGCGTAAATTGTGCGGCAGTTATTACGTGCAGAAATTTGCAAGAACATTACTGACTGACTTACTGACTGACTTACTTAAGTATGGCGGATTACAATAAGTGTTTTGCCATTGCATTGCATGGCAGGCACACTTAATAACCAGCACAGATAGAAAAAGAGACATTCATGGATTTATATTTAAAAGTAACTTTTATTTTCCCCCCTGGACCCAGGGTATGGCAGCTGCATACCCCTGCCATACCCAATTGACGCCCCTGATCCTGCACAATATACACAACACTAGAAAAGAAAATTTCTAAGAAATGTTAAGTGTGCCTGCAGCTCGCTAAGTCTGTGCAACCTTGTGTAGCGGTTGGTGTTAGCATTAGCGTTACATTTTTTAACATTAGCATTTTTTGCATAAGCTTTAACATTATGGTTCTTCATATGACACCACCCACATGTACGACAAACGGTTCACGAGATAAACAGTCACTTCCTGTTTGGAGAGGGGCAGTTCCTGTTCGGCGAAATAGGCCACAATTAACTCTCCTACTGCCAGATTATTTATTTATTTATTGGGTCTGGCGCCATCAAAAAGCGGCTTACCTTTGCGACGTTATAGTAGATAGACAGACAGACATTTATTTATTTATTTTTATTTTTTTTGGTTGTGCAATAGTGCACTTTGGTCTGCCAGGCAGCAGAGGGCGGCGTCATGCGAGAATGAATGTGAATTGTCCTGCTATGTGTTGCCGTACATTCAGAGCAGTCACTGGCTACAGAGCCTCCGGGCCAGAGGAAATCAACAAGGAAGTGAATTGTTCTCCGTTGATCTAACGCATAATGGATTTTTTACACCATCACAGCGGAAAATGTGTTTACAGTAAACGGCCGCGCGACCCCTCATCAGCTTACAGTCATCAGACGAACGAACCGAACGAGCGCCGTATTGGCATCGAGGTTCTGTAAAAAATGGGGCGAGCGTTATCGTTCAAAGCGTGGGGAGAGTTAAGGTTAAGGACTCTTAATCAAGTCATATGGCTCCACCCACGCGTCTGTACAACAAACGGTTCACGAGATAAAGGGTCACTTCCTGTTTGGTGAGGGACACTTCCTGTTTGGCGAAATAGGCCCCAATTAAGGTTAAGGACTCTTAATCAAGTCATTTGATGCCACCCACGCGTCTGAACGACAAAAAATTCACGAGATATAGGTTCACTTCCTGTTTGGTGAGGGGCACTTCCTGTTTGGCGAAATAGGCCCCAATTAAGGTTAAGGACTCTTAATCAAGTCATTTGACGCCACCCACGCGTATGTACGACAAACGGTTCACGAGAAAAAGGGTCACTTCCTGTTTGGTGAGGGGCACTTCCTGTTTGGCGAAATAGGCCCCAATTAAGGTTAAGGACTCTTAATCAAGTCATTTCACACCACCCACGCGTCTGCACGACAAACGGTTCACGAGATAAAGGGTCACTTCCTGTTTGGTGAGGGGCACTTCCTGTTTGGCGAAATAGGCCCCAATTAAGGTTAAGGACTCTTAATCTTGTCATTTGACGCAACCCGCGCGTCTGTACGACAAACGGTTCACGAGATCAAGGGTCACTTCCTGTTTGGTGAGGGGCACTTCCTGTTTGGCAAAATAGGCCCCAATTAAGGCTAAGGACTCTTAATCTTGTCATTTGACGCAACCCGCGCGTCTGTACGACAAACGGTTCACGAGGTAAAGGGTCACTTCCTGTTTGGTGAGGGGCACTTCCTGTTTGGCGAAATAGGCCTCAATTAAGGTTAAGGACTCTTAATCAAGTCATATGAAACCATCCACGCATCTGTACAACAAACGGTTCATGAGATGTAGAGGCACTTCCTGTTTGGCGAAGGGCACTTCCTGTTACAGAGGGGGCGGGGCTTAATCAATTACAGCTCATCCCTATTGGCCGGAAAAAGACCAAAGTTGTGTGTGCATCTTAAAGTTTAAATCACGTTGCTAGGCAAAAGTATGGCAGGGTTATGTGGCCACAAAGTTTCTGTTTTTTTTTTCGTAGTCCCCCATTCAAAGTCAATGGGGGTTTTTGAGCGTAGTTTTTACGAATGACGTTGCCATGGTAACGCGGATCGGAAAGAAAAGTAATAGCACACCATTCACGGCCGAGCCGCACATTTTGATGTATATATTGCGGGGGTGGCGTAAATCTTGCGGCAGTTATTACGTGCCGAAATTTCCCCCATTCTAAGTCAATGGGGTTTTTGGGCGTCGTTTTTTGCGAATTACGTCGCCATGGTAACGCGGATCGGAAAGAAAAGTAATAGCAACCTATTCCCGGCCAAGCCGCACGTTTTGATGTATATATTGCGTGGGTGGCGTAAATTGTGCGGCAGTTATTACGTGCAGAAATTTGCAAGAACATGACTGACTGACTTACTGACTTAAGTATGGCGGATTACAATAAGTGTTTTGCCATTGCGTTGCATGGCAGGCACACTTAATTATAACATGACAGTGTCATCTCATAAGTGCACATTATTCAAATTAAAACATTATTTAGCTATCAATCGATAATCTATAATGAATGCAGGTTGTGAATGAATTATCATAGCTTTAATGTGGTGTCCGGGTAGCTCAGTCGGTAGAGCTCTCTCCTTTGGTCCACAATGGTAGTTGGCGCTCCACCTCAGCAATCCATCTCCCAGGAGTAAAAAGCATTGTAACATGTTACTTGTCAGTCATGATCATTTTAATTAATCAATGAATTAATGTATTATTAAACAGGAAATAATGTAATTCATACGGAACTAACTTGACTCTTGTCTGTGTCTGTTTGCCAGGACACAAATACCTGTAAAAGCATCCACTGATGATGAGGACTGGAAATGTAGATACTGCAGCCGGAGGAACGCTGCTAAGGATTTAAGATGCAGAGGCCGGTTCTGCCACGTGACGAAAATCTTAACCATAAGGTAACATTGTCTCTCTGTCTGTTGTGTTTCTTTCTGTGTGAACCTCAACTGATAGACACAATGAATTAATTCATGTTGAAATGGCTTATAATGTAGAACTGTTCTACTTAGTTTTTACTAACAAACAGAAAAAGGACTAACATTCAAATAATGGCTACAACACTGTTTTGTGATAGATGATGAGCCACCAGGTCCTATCCGTCAAAATCTGTCTTTAACCCTTTTTGTGCCTATCCCGGACAAGTTCGGCTTTATTTCAATCCAATACAATGTTTTTTTTTTTGCTATTTTACTTACCCTGAGCTGCTTGTAGAGATGTGGGTGGTCCTGGCTCGTCCTACGCTTTCCAACGAGTGATTCTAGATGGTCCGACGATTTATTCCATTGAAAATGGTTTAAAATAAAGTTTAGAGCCCCCCCAAAAAAACTCAATCTATACTGTCGGCGGCGCGTCGTATTCCGGAGTGCCTATCCCGTACTAGTCCGGGATATTTAATAAAATGAATTAATTAATCGGAGGCCTCAACGAAGCTCCGGTCTAATTTTCCATCCATGGCCGGGGCCGCGATTCTGTTTACATCGGCCCGTAATCGGGCAACGCCGCCGCACCGAGACCTTTTTCTCTAAACTGTGTTCCCAGTGCATCGACAAAGTTTTTTTGCGACTAAAATAGCTTCAGATCGGGCTTCTAAAAAATTAAGAAGCTAATAGCTAACTGTTAGCTAACTTCCTCCTCTCGTCATCCATAACAGTGGTTGGAGTGGAATCACAAGCCACTACTGCCTGTGTCGACGGAAGCTAGAGCGAAGGCCTATACAGAAATGTCTGGCACTCTGGCGCCCTCTTGTGGCCCCGGCACAGTATGAGTTAATTTGTCACTCAACATCCCTCATTAATTTGCCACTCTTCCTGTCACTCAAAATCCGTAATTTTTTGTTGTCACTCTCCTTTGTCACTGTCTTTCACTCTTCTGACATTACAATGACATCACAATATAGCTGACCTAAGAGCTAAGAGTCTGATTATATAGGCCTAATTAGACATGAGGTGAGACACGTCCCATGACACATATCTCCGGCCGTTGCCCTTGTACGGACCATGAAGAGTGTTCCTCATTGTTTCTCCCTGTCTTTTCTTTTCTATCATTGTCCTTCTCTCAGCTGGGACTCCATCACAGCCCTCCCTCTCTCTGCAGCAGACATGAGAAAGTCTTGGCATACAGACTACACACAGGACAACCGTGACCGCTGTGTCCGCAGGCTGTGAGTGTTCATCACTCAGAAAGCAGAACCAATACAATGTGTTCTCACCGTCTTCCAGACCAGCTGAACAATTATCACTTTGTTTGTATTCACAATTGAATGATGAGTTGAATCTGATGTCAGACTTTGTCTTTTTTATTCTCTGTGTGTGTTGGTGAGCAGTGTAGAGGACATGTTAACAAGAGACCCAGCTGAGGACATTAAGGACCTGTTGACTACTGCTCAGAACATAGAGAGGAACATCTATGAGTCAGCTAACAGCAGGGTAAGAACCTAATATTCTCTCCATGACATTTATTTACATGTTCATTCAAATACCAGGACGAGGGTTTCTACAGGCCTGAAACAGTTTGTTGCTGTGGTGGTAAGTGTCTTGTATGATTCCTTTCGCTCTGGCTGTGCATCGTTTTTCAAACAGTCCATGGAGGGATGGAAGTTCGCCTCCAATGATACGCTGGGCCACTTTAACCACCCTCTATAAGGCCCCCTGGTCATGTACGGTGCAACTACTGTAACTACAGTAGGATACTTTCAACTGTGCTGTTATAGAAGGACCTGAGGATGCTGGGGCTGACACCGAACTTCTTCAGCTGCCGGAGGCGTTGGCGGCGTTGTTGGGCCTTCTTCGCCACGTGTGTGGTGTGTGTTGACCACTTCAGGTCCTCCGTGATATGCACCCAGAGGAACTTGAATTCACTGACCTTTTCCACCGCAACTCCATTGATGAAAATGGGTGTGTGCTCTCTCTTTGGTACCCTGTAGTCTACGATCAGCTCCTTGGTCTTGTTTGCATTGAGGGTGAGATTGTCCTCCTGGCATCGCAGTGCCAGCTGGCTGATCTCCTCCCTGTAGGCAGCATCATCGTCATCGACAACTTTCAGTTTTGTATCAAGCCTGGCAGGAACGATGGTGTTGAACGCTGAATTATAGTCCACAAACAACTTTCTGACACACCTGCTACCCTTGTTCTTCACATGCAGGTGTTGTAGAACGGAGTGGAGAGCCAGTGCAATTGCATCGTCAGTCGATCAGTTCTGACGATATGCAAATTACTAGGGGTCCAGTGTAGGGGCAGCCTCGCACAGATGTGGTCTCTCACTAACCTCTCAAAGCATTTGCATGCAATGGAGGTTAGAGCGACTGGTCTCCAGTCATTCAGCACTGCTGTCTTAGACTGCTTTGGGACAGGGACAATGGTGGACATCTTGAAGCTGACCACTCCTTGGGAAAGGGAGAGGTTAAAGATGTCCCTGTACACGTCTGTTAGCTGGTCCCCACAGGCCTTGAGGACACGGCCTGGTACCGATGTTTCTGGTTGACATTGGCAAATTTCACTCAGGTTTTTTCATCTCATTCATGTCTTCTGACCTCACTCAGCAACGAAATACAAATAAAATAAACAAAAATAAAAATAAAACAATTCACAGGAGGCAAGTAGTGATCACCCCATGATGTGCACTGCAATGTAGTTTCAAATGCACTACACTACAGGTATGTTGTCCAGGCCCGAAGCCTTGCAGATATTCAGCCCTTTAAATGCCCTCTGCACGTCATGGACAGAGATGGACAGCACGCAGGCGTCCTGGGACGGGAACGATGCAGGTTAGTTTAGTTTAGTTTAGTTTAGTTTAGTTTATTTGATCATCATATATTCATACAGGTCATACATTCATTTAATCATTATTACAGGTGATCAAAAGGAATAGGCAGAAGCTGAAAGCTTGTGAATGCCTATCCTACATGTTCATGAATTAAGTCATTGATTAATTATAAGTGTTCAGATTATTATTATTTTTTTTCCAAAAAAAGAGAAAGAAAAGAAGAAAGAAAAGAAAGAAGAAAAAAGAGAAAAAAATATTTAAAACTAAAAACAAAATGTATAAGGAAATAGACTTGATACATTCCAATTATAATAACAGTTCAAGAAACAGAGATATGTTACAAAGTAATTGTAAGAGATAATAATAGAAATAATAATACTAACAAGTACGAATAAGTGATAATGATAATGAGACTATGAAATGCTGTATTTGGCCAGGATATTTAATTTGAGTATTTTTTTAAATTGTGAAATGTTCTTACTGTGTTTGATCTCTTCTGTCAAACTATTCCAAATCTTTACTCCACAAATAGAAATGCACATACTTTTTTTGGTGGTCTGAACAGATCCTTGTTTAACACTTTCAGTGCCAGGGCGTCATATGACGTCCGACACGACCTTGGCAATGATGCCAGAAAATAATATTGGCGTCATATGACGCCAGATGCTTTTTTTTCATATTACAGTAGTACAGTGTTGGATCTATGCGGTAACCAAGATACAGCCCTTTTGGACGATGGGACGGTCGTCATGCATGACAATTCAGTGGCGTCAGTTCAGAACAAGCTAAGGTATGGCAACATGACTGGTGTCTGGTGAAGACACCAGTCATGTTGCCATACCTTAGCAACAGGCACGATGAAAAGTACATTTTTATTATTTCCCCCTGTCAAGGTATGGCAGCTGCATACCCCTGCCATACCCAATTGACGCCCCTGCATGACATCACACGCTTATGTGACCAAATTCAAGCATGCTGATTGGCCGGTTCCCCCCAGAAACAAGGGTCTCAAAGACGAGTTCAGTGACTTTTACCGTCCGGACACACAGCAATCAGAGGGAGAGAGAGATATATTGAGAGAATGAGCTAGAATTAGTTATAAAATCATTAGATGTAGTATTATTTAGAGAGATAGAGATAGAGAGAGAGATCGGAAGGTAGAGGTTTTACCTCCGCTGATCAGAGAGCAAGTCATGGCCGCACATGGAGACCAAGCAGGCAGCCGAACCATGCCCCGTGGCCGTGGACACCACCAAGCCCGCAGCCTGCTGCTGCCCAGCGCCGCCACCGACCATAATCAAAACCCGAAGCACCAGTTGGACTTTCGTTTGTTGCTGCGCGGCTGCGTTTGGGACTTGACTGAGGCGACGCGTGAGGATGAACGGTGATGCCGTTGAACGCTGATGCCGGCGATTTGAAGAGAATTCTGTGTTTTTGCTGCTGTGTCGGGGGAGCCAAGGAACGTCGCCAGCCATCCACAGTGGACGGAGGAGCTACGGCGGTGATCCGGACCGGAGGCAGGCTGTTTGGAGCAGTGTATCATCTTACGGCGCCCACCGGCTGCACCGATAGGTATGGCCCCGGAGAGCGGAGTTGCAGCGGGCGCTAATACACCCAAATGAGGCCGTGCGTGGACTTAGCCAAGGAAGACGACCCGGTCGCTGCGGTGCTCTGTCTCCCACTGCCCTGAAGGAAGCACTGCTGAGGTGTGCTGCGATCAGCGAACCGGGTAAGCATTATAAAGCTATGCTTTTTACGTTTCAATGTTATATGAGATCAGTGCTGTGTTCTGGGGACTCACCGGGGACTACCCTCCACACCTCGCCCGACTTGGGACACCCTCGCAGGCACGGCGCCGCCAGGCGCCGGCCTCTATACCTCCGTGATGGAGGAACAATAAAATATGAACGGCGTCTGCCCTCGTGAACCTTTCAAAGTAGCGTATTTGATAGGGATTATGTACTATAGCGTCTGCCCTGGCCAAACGAATAGTAGCTGATCGTATGCCCTCAAAAAAAGTCTAGAACACACCACTGTATGATATGCATAAAGTGTGTTCCTGTGGAAATGAGCCATGAATCTGTAGGTCTACTCTAATGCAAGCTTGTAATACATTCTTCAATCAATCAATAACCGATGTCAATAAGCCTGACCTGCTATTGTTTTTTTTCCACGTAGGGTGCATTTGGTAATATACAATTCAATTCAAAGGAGCGTTATTGGCATGAGAAAACATACGTTTACATTGCCAAAGCAAGTATCACACATACAATAAAACTAGACCAGGTCAACCTGGTTGTGCCAGACCCCCTGTCTGTCATCATCATTTATGACATCATGCCTTTTGTAGGCATGTCATCATCATGTCATCATCATATATACCCTTTATATAGAAAACCAGGACAGACAGACCGACATTTGCTTATGTAGGCCTACCCATTTCATGGGTCTGGCAAAAAACAGTTGAAAATATACAGTTGGAGGGGGTACAGCATTGTTCAAACAGAGCTATGTCGCATTGTCATTGCCAGACCCATGAAATGGGTAGGCCTACATAAGCAAATGTCGGTCTGTCCGGTTTTTCTCCATAGATGGTCATGATGATGACATGATGATGACATGAGGGAGGGATAGACCGACAGACAAAGCCTTCATGTCATCACAATGTCACAAATGATGATGACATGAGGGAGGGACAGACAGCCTATAAAGGGACAGACAGCCTATAAATGTACCATTAAATTTATAGGCCCAGAGGGTTGGCAGAACCGGGGTCTGGCACAACCAGGTTGACCTGGTCTAGTTTTATATATATACAGGGTACAAATAGCAGCATTATTTTCCTCATAGTACATAAAGGTATCAGCTCTGTTTCATACTGTATGTGCAGTAGGTCTAGATGTCAATCCATGGTTTGTAGTAGGTGTATGAAGTTCCTCCAACTTCTTCCAGTAAGAATACATTTCTTTATAGTTTAGTTTTTTATTGTGTGTGTATACCTAGATAGATAGTTTAGTAATACAATCAGTGTGTGTGTGTGTGTGTGTGTGTGTGTGTGTGTGTGTGTGTGTGTGTGTGTGTGTGTGTGTGTGTGTGTGTGTGTGTGTGTGACATAATAATCTATCAAATCGATCTCAAATCTGTATCAAATTTGTATCAAAGCAGAGCCTATAGAATTCAGTGGCCACGTATATATACATATATACATTTGAAATTATTTAGACTAGTGAAAACAGCCGATCTACAAGCACACAACGCCTCGCTTGTAGATCTGCTGTTTTCACTACTTTTGTGCGACAGCCTTTGCTAAAGAACATACAAATTATACAGAAGCACGTTCATTTAGTATTTTGTATTTATTTCTATCATATACAGGGCCCGTGGAGTCTGACTGGATGGAGGAAGGATGGGAGCCCGATCTGCAACCAGACCAATGACAACGCAGAGGACAGTATGATGGCGGAGATAGCGAGAGCGGAGGAGTCAGGCATAGGTCATACACACTGTAGGTTCGCTGCCTGGACCAATGTCACTCTAGGGGAGCTGAAGAACTTTCTGGGACTTCTCTTCCTCACAGCTATCGTTCACAAGCCGGAGATTGCCATGCAGTGGTCAAAAAAACATTGCCATGCCGTACTTTCCCAGAACAATGGCAAGGAACAGGTACCAGGCCATTTTGAGGCACCTGAGGTACACACACGCGCACACACACACACACACACACACACACACACACACACACACACACACACACACACACACACACACACACACACACACACACACACACACACACACACACACACACACACACACACGGTGAACAGTACCATCTTTGACCTTGATTTGTGGTGCCTTTGACTCCTGAATGTTGGCTTGTTGAATGCCTTTTTTTGACTTTTATATTATTTTATTTATTCTTTACTTGCTGCACATTTATTTTATTTTACTTTTATCCAGTTATATTTTATTTTTGTGAAGTCATATTTGTGATTTTTTTTTTGGAAATATTTGTAAATATTGTTGAACATAAATATGTTCATGCTGGATGTGTGAGGTACTCACCAGGGTTAGGGTTCGATGTTGCCATAAAATAAAAGGTTGACATCGCTTTTCTGACTTTTTGTCTTCCTGACCTTCTAGACCAGGTAAAAACACAGTGAATTCACAGTGCATAGTTCTATCAAAATGTAAGGCAATTTCCACCTTCTGAGTCATTTCATACTTTTTCACTTTGCCCCCTTGAAACTAGACGATGGTACAATATTTTTTTCACTTTTTTTTCAGAAAATAAAGTAGGCATGCTATTCTTTCTGTCAAGGGTACTTGTGTTCCGTTACCATTTACCAATTTGTCGCTATGGCTTCCTAAAGTTTTTTTTCTTTGAACTCAAATATCTCAGAATCTAGATTTCTGAGGTTATTGACTGGTTTGCGCAGTGCGCACTCTCGAGCACCTATCTCCAAAACCGCTCACCGAAATCACTCCAAAATGTTTTTGGTAAAAAAAAAAATCCTCTTTTACCAAACCTCCCATTTTTGTTCCGATGTGAATATCGGATCATTTTCAATATATTCCCTGGAATCGGGGCAGAATGAATGGGACCTAATGGTGGCACTGGTAAGGGACGGGGGCCAGGGGGGGCTGGCACTCAAAGTGTTAAAATTGAGTTCCCACCTTAGTTCGTAGCCACCTTCTCTATCACTAAACATGTTAAGAATGTTAGCTGGAAGCAGTTTATTTCTTGCTTTGAACATCATTTGAGCAGTTTTGAACTCTACTAGGTCGGGAAGTTTCAATGTACAAGACCTCAAAAATAGATTATTTGTGTGTTCATAAAACCCCACTTTATGTACTATTCTTATGGCCCTTTTTTGTAATCTATCTATAAATGCGAGAAGTCTCTGCGTGTGTGTTTGTAATCCGCGTATCTCGAGAACCGTTCGTCCCACCGGCTTCAGATTCGGCACGCGCGCTCCCCGCCGTGGCACGGAGTGCAGTGCCGGGCCTCGACCCGACCCGACGCGCGGTTTCCCTAACCGGCGCGAAACGTTCGGAATCTCCTTATGCGGGGCTGATTGTTGACATCAGGCTGTTCCGGAGGAAATCGGCGCAAAATCGGTCATTGTGACATCACTGCAGTGCCGGGCGCAAGCGCTGACTCATTGTGACATCACTGCAGTGCCGGGCCTTGCCTCGACCCGACAGATATCTCCGTATATGGGCATAAGACTGAGAACTCCATATATGGGCATATGGGCAGATACAGAGATCTCCATACAGTATATGGGCATATATAGACAGATATCTCCGTATATAGGCCTAAAAGGGACACAGACCCTAGACCCGACAGATATCTCCGTATACTGAGAACTCCATATATGGGCATCTTGCCTCGACCCGACAGATATCTCCGTATATGGGCATAAGACTGAGAACTGAAATCGGTGCAAGCGCTGACTCATTGTGAGATTTGTGACATCACCTCATAAAAGGCTCTGACATCACGTACGCCACATGAGTCAACAACAAATCTCTGTGAGTGTGTATGTATGTATGTAATCCGCGTATCTCGAGAACCGTTCGTCCCACCGGCACGCGCGTTCTCCATATATGGGAATAAAATGAATGTCCGTATGCGGAGCTGATGTCTGACATCAGAGTTTTCCGCAACCGGTACTGTGTGTCCAGAGATCTTCATATATGGGCATAAGTGGACAAAGACAAACAGATGGTCAAAACGGGTCCTATGACAACAGGTATATTGGGGTTTGCATTAAAGGGTGGGGCATTCATGGGGTTTGCATTAAAGGGTGGGGCATTCATTCCCTATTTCAAATTCGGCACACGCGTTCCCCACCGCAGCAGGTAGTGCAGTGCTCGGCCTCAACCCGACCCGATACACGATTTTCTGTAACCAGCACGAAAGGTTCGGATTCTGATGTCTGACATCAGGATTTTCCGGAACTGACACTGTGTCTGCATAGATCTCCATATATGGGCATAAAATGGATGCAGACAGACAGATACAGATATCTCCATATATGGGCATAAATGGACACAGGCAAACAGATGGTCAAAGATCTCCATATATGGGCATAAAGTGGACGCAGACAGACAGATACAGATATCTCCATATATGGGCATAAATGGACACAGGCAAACAGATGGTCAAAACGGGTCCTATGACAACAGGTATAATGGGGTTTGCATTAAGTTTGTCTCCTCCTCCATCTGTTTGTCTGTGTCCCTTTATTCCCATTATGGAGATCTCTGTATCTGTCTGTGCCTCCGACTGTGTTGCAGACACAGTGCCGGTTCCTCCTTTAATGCAAACCCCATTATACCTATTGTCATAGGACCCGTTTTGACCATCTGTTTGAAAAAGCGACAGAGATCTCATATATGGGCATAAAATGGACTCAGATAAACAGATATCTCCATATATTGGAATATATGGGCATACAATGGACGCAGAATCACAAAGTTCTCCATATACGGGCATAAAAGGGACACAGACAGACAGATACAGAGATCTCCATATATGGGCATAAAGTACGCCACATGAGTCAACAACAAATCTCTGTGAGTGTGTATGTATGTATGTAATCCGCGTATCTCGAGAACCGTTCGTCCCACCGGCACGCGCGTTCTCCATATATGGGAATAAAATGAATGTCCGTATGCGGAGCTGATGTCTGACATCAGAGTTTTCCGCAACCGGTACTGTGTGTCCAGAGATCTTCATATATGGGCATAAGTGGACAAAGACAAACAGATGGTCAAAACGGGTCCTATGACAACAGGTATATTGGGGTTTGCATTAAAGGGTGGGGCATTCATGGGGTTTGCATTAAAGGGTGGGGCATTCATTCCCTATTTCAAATTCGGCACACGCGTTCCCCACCGCAGCAGGTAGTGCAGTGCTCGGCCTCAACCCGACCCGATACACGATTTTCTGTAACCAGCACGAAAGGTTCGGATTCTGATGTCTGACATCAGGATTTTCCGGAACTGACACTGTGTCTGCATAGATCTCCATATATGGGCATAAAATGGATGCAGACAGACAGATACAGATATCTCCATATATGGGCATAAATGGACACAGGCAAACAGATGGTCAAAGATCTCCATATATGGGCATAAAGTGGACGCAGACAGACAGATACAGATATCTCCATATATGGGCATAAATGGACACAGGCAAACAGATGGTCAAAACGGGTCCTATGACAACAGGTATAATGGGGTTTGCATTAAGTTTGTCTCCTCCTCCATCTGTTTGTCTGTGTCCCTTTATTCCCATTATGGAGATCTCTGTATCTGTCTGTGCCTCCGACTGTGTTGCAGACACAGTGCCGGTTCCTCCTTTAATGCAAACCCCATTATACCTATTGTCATAGGACCCGTTTTGACCATCTGTTTGAAAAAGCGACAGAGATCTCATATATGGGCATAAAATGGACTCAGATAAACAGATATCTCCATATATTGGAATATATGGGCATACAATGGACGCAGAATCACAAAGTTCTCCATATACGGGCATAAAAGGGACACAGACAGACAGATACAGAGATCTCCATATATGGGCATAAAATGGACGCAGATAGACAGATATCTCCATATATGGGCATATAATGGACCCAGAACTATAACTGCAGTGATCTCTATATGGACATAAAATGGACGCCGACAGACAGACAGATACAGATATCTCCATATATGGGCATAAATGGACACAGGCAGACAGATGGTCAAAACAGGTCCTATGAAAACAGGTATAATGGGGTTTGCACTAAAGGGCGGGGCATTCATTCCCTATTTACATTGTTCCGAGTTGGCCAGGTCGCCGACTAGACGCTGGGCCGCCCGAAGGGCGGCCCAGCTTCTAGTATAAATAAAGGATGAATATTACTACTGTATGTGTTTCCCCACACTTCCAGGCAGTAGGACAGATAAGGCAGTATGAGCGCATTGTACAGGGTTAACAGAGACGTATAATTAAGTATGTCCCTTGTTTTCCCTAAGACACCAACGTTCCTTGCCACTTTTGCCCGCACATACTGTATATGGGATTTCCAATTTAATTGATGATCTATTACTACTCCCAAGAACATATTTTCGTAAACTCTTTCCAATTGAATACCGTCAATTTTTAGTTCAATTGGAGTGTTTGGTGGACTGATTTTATTTCCAAAAATCATGAATTTGGTTTTTTTTAGGTTCAGAGATAACTTATTTAAGACAAACCACTGCTTTAGTTTGTAGAGTTCAGCTGAGACCACATCCAGTAGTTGTTTAATGTTTTCCCCCGCACAAAGGATGTTTGTGTCGTCGGCAAAAACCACACAGTTCAGAATGCTTGATACCTTACAAATATCATTTATGTATAATATGAATAGTTTAGGACCTAATATTGATCCTTGCGGTACCCCACAGGTGATGTTGGAGCGTGCTGACTTATATTCATCAATTTGAACATATTGCTGTCTATTTTCAATGTAGCTTTTTATCCAATTAAGCCCAACGCCTCTAATTCCATATCTTTCCATTTTTTCCAGGAGAATATCAAAGTGAATTGTGTCAAAGGCCTTTTTCAGGTCAAGAAAGATACCTATTGCATATTCTTTATTTCCAATTGATGATGTCAGTTTTTCAGCAAGCTCCATCAATGCCATGTTAGTAGAACGTCCAGTTCTAAAACCATATTGACTGTCAGATAATATGTTATGTTTTTCAATAAAGCTGTCTAGTCTTGTAGAAACAATTTTTTCCAGAATTTTTGAAAACTGTGATAGCAGTGAGATAGGCCGGTAATTTGTAAAGAGATGTTTGTCTCCAGATTTATAAACTGGGATTACCTTTGCCATTTTCATCTGTTTGGGAAAGATGCCCGTTTTTAGTGACAGATTGCAGATATATGTTATTGGGTCAGCCACTTCAGTAATAACCTTTTTTAGGAGTGTCATGTTTATACCATTTCCATCAGTTGATGTTTTATTTTTGAACTTTTGGACAATGTCAGTAATTTCCTTTTTGTTTGTGCTGTAGAAAAAGATAGTGGATGGGTTTCTTTCAACAACGATAGGAGGACCGCTGCCGGCTGTAACCGGGTGAATCTGTTTAGCCAAGTTTGGCCCGACATTTACAAAGAAATTGTTGAACCCCTCCACAATTTCATTCATTTTTGTTATTGATTTGCCCTTTTCAATAAAACTATTAGTGTTGCTCGAGTTAGTTCCTTTTCTAATTATTTTATTCAATATGTTCCAAGTTCCCTTTATGTTATCTTTATTTTTTTCTAATAATTTGTTATAGTAATCTTTTTTACATCTTCTAATTATAACCATTAATTTGTTTTTATAGGCTTTATATTTAGTTTCTTTATCTAGTGTTCTACATTTGATAAAATCTCTGTATAATTTGTTCTTTTTTCTGCACGCATTCAACAATCCGTTTGTCATCCATGGTTTGAGTGCTTTGGAGTTTTTTTTATATTCTAGGATTGGACAATTTTTCTCATATAATAACAAGAAAATATTTAGGAAATTGTCATATGCTGTATCCACATTTTCTTTATCGTACACAACGTTCCATTTTTCAGCTGCAAGGTCCCTTTGAAGTGCATTTATTGCTGTCACAGATGTAACTCTTCTGTATGTTTTCGGCTTAACCACCTTTTCTAAACTTGAATTACAGTCATAGATTGTGAACACCGGTAGATGGTCAGAGATATCATTAATGAGTATTCCACTGACTGTGTTTTCAATCAGGTTATTCGTAAATATGTTATCTATAATTGTGGCAGAGTGCGGTGTGATCCTAGTTGGCTTACTTATCATAGGGTAGAAGCTCATACTGTACATAGCGTTTGTAAATTCGTCAATTTGTATATTTTGTCTGGGGTTCAAAAGATCTATATTATAGTCCCCACAAATATAGCAGGCTTTATCTGTCTTTGCAAACATCTCTTCCATAAAGCTCTTAAAGGACAGAATGTTGTTATCCGGAGCTCTATACACACAGCTTACTATGACATTTTTCTTTTTTTCCATAATTATTTCTATTGATATACATTCACACACATCTTCTACAGCAATAGACATATTTTCAATAACCTTGTAATTTAATCTATTGTCAACATAGATAGCCGTTCCCCCACAGTTCTTATTTACCCTATTTATAAAGTTAAAGTCATACCCTTCCAAATTGAAATCAACCCCCCTTGCTTCATCAAGCCAAGTCTCAGAAATTGCTATTATGTTAAAGGGATTTTTAAGACGACTCAGGAGGTCCTGGAGAGAGTCAAAATTTGCATACAGACTTCTGCTGTTTAGATGAATAATAGATAGTCCTTTTTCAGTCATTATGGTGTTATTTAATTGCTCCTCTGTATAGTAGCTGCAGTTGTTGTTCATATTCATGAAAAAGTTTGTATCAGGGTCTATATCAGCAAAGTTTGTGTCATTCATACCAATATATGGTTGGAATCATGTACGTACACACACACATGCACGCGCACACGCACACACACACACACACCCACCCACACGAAACACACACACACACACACACACACACACATACATACACGATAATCCATGTCTGTCTGCAGGTTGTGCATTGTCCATGGCCTCTAATAAATACGAATTTTCAAAACCTTAACTATATCTACTAAGAAAATAATTCCAGAACGATGATGTGTAGATGTCCAAGCGTTTATTTTAGAAGGAATAATCCAAGAATTGCAAACAGCATAGCAAAAGCCTGTACAGGATACAGAAGAGAGACAAAAAGGCCCTGACCTCCAGCCAGGCTACTGTTTCTAACATAATGAATACAATGGGCCCGATTCACCAACAGCTGCCACACGCCGATTCACCAGCAGCTGCCACACGCCCATTTTCCTGTCCCCTTCCTACCTGAAAGCCCCCTTTGCACCATGCACCATATCCCAACCACCACACCCCTACTTCCACCCCATTACATACCAAGCAGCTGCTAACTTAAAGCCTCTCTATACCCACCCACCAGCTTTCAGTAATACAGTGTTTTATATCCACTAATAATGCGATTTCCAAACATGAAATATGGATAACATTCTAATTTCAGCAAATTTACCTTGATTTCTATAGTGAAATAATAAAATACATTCATTCATTAAATACAAATAATTAGCTCTTCACTTCAAAAGTATCTCCACAGAAGTATTGATATATATCTTTTTAATGCTTGGAGTCTAGTGTTCCACCATCTTTACACTTTAGGGATTCTTGACTTCATTCTCTCAACTTTATTTCTGTGAGTGATTTCTTGTGATTTCTTTGTACAGCAATCAAACACAGGTGTGACTGCAGAGAGTGTCATGAAGTCGTGCCTTATATGGGGATTTGTGGGTGGCTCCCTATGGTAATAGGGATGCAAATTAGGATATGTGGGGCATCTACCTATGATAATTAGTATTAGCTGGCACACCCCTTCAAGTTACGAGGATTGGCATTCATGAAAAGAACACAGTTAAGAACAATTTTGCCTTCCTAAGAAAGTTTCATGAATCGGACTCAACTTCACTTAGGAATTCACTTAGGAAGACATTTAAGAACAGGTTAAGAAGAAAGTTAAGAACTTATTGGTGAATGAGGCCCAATGTCCTCAGAAGCCCGCCTGTGCACCCCCCAGTCTGTATGGTGGAGCCAGACCTGGACTTCAGTAAGGGACTGCTCTGTCCAGACTCTGACTTCCCACACTATGACAGGTACTTGCTTCAGCCTGATGGATGGATGGCCATGTGGTCTGATTTCCCATTCTGACTTTCCAACGGTGATTCTTGACAGTGCTGTAACAGTTGTCCAGGGTCCTTTCTCCTTTCTATGTGCTGATAGTAATGTGAAGTTGGCCTTGTCAAATCTCCTGCCACTACGAGGGCAGCATTTGGATGTGCAGTCTCCTGGGATCTTATAAAACCTGATCGGTCCTTTAGGGCTATATCAGTGTTAGCTGCAGGATGTATATAAACAGCACATACGATTACAGCACTGAACTCCCTGGGGAGCCAGAAGGGTCGGCATCTGACAAAAATACTTTCCAGGTCCGCAGAGCAGTATGCCGTCACTGTGTGTGTGTCTACACAACAGGCGTTGTTGGTGTAAATACAAACTCCGCCCCCACGTCTGTTTCACTTTAGGGTCAGCTGTATTGCGGTCAGTGTGGTTAATTCGAGGTTAATAGTGTTCTACTGACAATAAACTGTTCAATTATACCTGGTGAGGTTCTGATCTGTTCAGTCTTTGTCTGTTGATGTGTGAAATACAGGAAGAATACTGGGACGTGATGAGAGTGACGGAGTATGAGCTGGAGCAGAAGAGGTGCATGCACAAACATACGCACACACATGCGCAAACACACAGACACACTAGGGTTACCAACCGTCCCTGTAAAATACGGGATCGTCCCCTTTTTGGAAACTAAAAGACGTGTCCCGTATTGAACTGATACGGGACGCTCTTTGTCCCATTTTGAAGGTTGGGGGATAAATATGAATGACGGGATGATTTAATTGAGCAATTACAGTGATTCTGCCTGTCAGTGAGCTTCCACTCTGCTCTCCTCTGAGACAAGTGCTGCATCCCATTGCTGTGTGAGGCGCTGCGCTGTTTGTAGGCAGCTCATTGGCTCATTAACACAGTGTTGCTAAGACACAGTCTCCGCCCCCTACACCAATCCCTTCCCATGGGCTGTAGGTTCAGTTCACAAGTTGCTTGCGCGAGAGTGTGTGCGAGCGAGCATACTACAGTAGGAACATTGGGCCCGATTCACCAACCTACTTACGAACGTTCTTACGAAGACATTTCTTCTTAGACCCTTTTAAGAAGTTTTTTAAGAAGATTTGGCATACACCAATGTTTTCTTAGCTGTGATTTGTTCTTATGTTAACTCGTTGAGTGCCAGCGCCCTCTAGGGGCCATAGAATGCCAGCGCATCTCTCATAGGCGAGCGCTTTAGCTTCCAGGACTTCACCTTCCAGGACCTCACGTGCTCACGTTCATGCATGGCATGGAAATGTCCCGGATGAAGATGCTAACAGAATGGCTATTCCCATTTTGTCATCTAAAAGATCATTTTTGGGCGATTTCGCCGTAAATAAACCTCGCGCCGCTTCCCTAAAGACACAATCCAGAGATATAAGCCTTTAAAGATGTGGTCTTTCATTGGATTAGGCGGAGATTGGCGATTTCGTTCGCAAATTACGGCCGGCCGGGAGGTTGCTAGCTTTCGGCTAGTAGCTAGAAAAATCAGGCCAGGCTTCAGAAGGCCTCTTATCATTTTATTCATTTAATTAAAAAAAGCCGAACTACTTCGGGATCGGCACACTCGTGTACTCATCGGAAGCGGCGCCGAACATCGGGTGAACATTGGGGAGCTCAAAAATGTATTTTAAACCATTTTTTATGGAATATATCGTCGGACAGAGTAGAACGGCTAGCTGGCTAGCCGCTAGCGAGCCAGGACCACCCACGACTCTACAAGCAGCTCGGGGTAAGTGAATTAATAAAAAAAAAATTGTATTGGATTGAAATAAAGCCGAACTAGTTCGGGATCGGCACTAGAAGAAATCTACGTACACTGTAGAGCACTCTTAGGGTGGCCTTTTAGTTCTTAAGTGTGACATAAAGTGCAAAAATAATGTATTCTTTAAGTTTCTTCAATTCTACAGTTGTATAATAATATGATTTAAATCACCAACATATTTGTATCATATCTTTAGAGCAGTGGTTCTCAAAGTGTGGTTTGGGGACCCCCAGGGATCCTTTAGGAAGTTCCAGGGGGTCCACTGTAAAACGAGGAAGAGTTTTACCATTTTAACCTAGTTTTAAACTTTGTTTGAAAATAGCCGATCTACAAACTCACAACACATTACCATTACAGCCCATTTTGAGCTTGTAGATCGGATATTTTTTTAAACACTATGATAAATCTTGAAAAATCTTCCCAGGCAGAAAATATTTTCAGGTGGGGGTCTGCAGAATGCATGTCAATGTGGTGGTCCTTGACATGAAAATGTTTAGAACCACTGCTTTAGACTAGTTTTCAGCAGGTCTGAAAATTGCATCCCAACCCAAAATGGGTTTATACATGTAATGTAATCTTTGTCTTTTCTAACATTGTCTTTCTCTCAGGGACTCCATCAAAGCCTTCACTCTCTTTGCAGCAGACATGAGGAAATCTTGGCATGAAGACTACCCAAAGGACTACCGTGACTATGATGTCCGCAGGCTGTGAGTATTCATCACACAGAAAGCAGAACCAATACAATGTGTTCTCACCATTTTCTTGACCCCAGACCAGCTGAACAATGATCACTAATTGAACAATGTTGAATCTGACTTTCTCTTTCATTCTCTGTGTGTTGGTGAGCAGTGTAGGGTACATGTCAACAGGAGACCCAGTTGAGGACATTAAGGACCTGGACCTGGTGACTGGTGCTCAGAACATAGAGAGGAACATTTATGAGTCAGCTAACAGCAGGGTAAGTACCTAAAATTCTCTCCATGACATATACTGTATGTACATGTTTTAATGACTACATGAGCTACAATGTAGCGGTTCCAAATACATGTCTAACATTTAACTGTCCATCTTTCATAAAATAAATATTTAAAGCTATGCTGTGTAAATTGCTAAACTAGCGGTCAGTAGCGGTATTGCTTTTTTCGGACCACCGCCGCGGACCACCGGAGCGGCGTCGCAAACCACCGCGACCGATACAAATCCGTGGAGGGGTAGAACGCATGGTAGAACGTAATTTTCTGGCCAGGATTTGGGGATTAAGAGGTTAAGAATCCTTCACCATGGTAAACACTGTAGCTGAGCGAGCTACTTCCTGAAGACATGGCAGATAAGCTGTGATTGGCCGGTAGTGTATCATGTGTGTATGATTCGCGATGTGATTGGCCAACGTATCCAAAAATCCAAAAATGTGTTTGAAAAAAGTTGGCCTGATGGTGGCGCAATATGGGACAGATCCATGTTGATACCATGAGTGTAGACATACTGTGTACCGATTTGCGTGATTTTAGGGCAAAATCTGTAGGGGCAGTGTCCAAAATTGTGTTTGAAAAAGTCGGCCTGATGGTGGCGCTATATGGGACAGATCCATATTGCTGACATGAGTGTAGACATACTGTGTACCGATTTGCGTGATTTTAGGGCAAACATCTGTAGGAGCAGTGTCCAAAAATGGGCCTGATGGTGGCGCTATATGGGACAGATCCATGTTACTGACATGAGTGTAGACATACTGTGTACCGATTTGCGTGATTTTAGGGCAAAATCTGTAGGTGCAGTGTCCAAAAATGTGTTTGAAAAAAATGGGCCTGATGGTGCCGCTATATGGGAAAGATTCAGGCCCCGGCTCTCCAGGTCGCTCGTAGGCCGAGTTACCACATTTTATGTGCACTTCAGTGGCGACCACTTTTGCATTCGTTTTGGAGCACCAGGAGTCGGTGGTCCCAGGGAATTCCACGTGATCAGCCCCGTTGGGGTGCTCATTTGGTCATCTTTGCACTTTTTGGCGGTGGCGGCAGGGGGTCCATGGGGGTCCCTGGAGCTCCGGGGAGGGTGGAGGTTGTGGTTTGGCAGCCAAGGAGTGTGTGTGCAAAATTTGGATATGAGTAGGGCAAAAGTGTGACGTGACAGACTGACGGACTGACTGACTGACTGACAGCTGGTGGAGGTTTTGATAGTAACTGCGACCTCACGGTCGCAATAATTCTTGGCACTGTGCAGTAATAAAAATCCCCTTTAAACAGCCATAATATTTAAATTATCAAACAAACATTACATACAGGTTGACACTTAACTCAAAACAGGTACAAACTAAACCAACCAACTAAAATAACTTACAGTTTGTCATTGACACACAACATGGAACTTAAAGGTGTAGCTGCTGTTCAGTGACAGGATCTCTGCCAAACTGCACCCCAAGCTGAACTAACTAAACATCATAAAAATCTACACAATAACAAGTAGTAACTACTGGTTTCCAAATAAATGTAGTGAAGTAAAAGTACAATATTTGGATCCAAGATGTTGTGGAGTAGAAGTAAAAGTATTGGTAATTGGAAATCAAGTAAAGTACAAGTAACTCAAACGTCGACTTAAGTACAGTATTTAAGTAAATGTACTTAGTTACTTCACACCACTGTGTTTTATTTACATTAAATTGTTCTCTTGACTTATACCTAGTGAGGTCCTGATCTCTCCAGTCTTTTACTCTGGAAAAACAGTTAATTCCAAACAATGTTAAGGAAAAGTCTGTATGTAGTTTGACTCATTGTCTGTTGATGTGTGAAATACAGGAGGAATACTTGGACCTGATGAGAGAGAAGAGGTCTGCGCTCAGTGGTGTCAGTTCAGCAAAAGCGAGGGTATGGCAAAGATGGGAGCCCGAAAAAATCAGGTTGTGTCAGTTTTATTTTTTTTATTATTTTTTGTTTATACGGTTTCTTGGGCTGGATATGGCAACCTGGAACGGTTGTTCAAGTGCAGCTAAGCTTGGCATGTTAGTAAATGTGCCACAATTAACAATAATACATTGCACCTGTGGATATAATTGAGTACCTGAGACAAAAAACTGTCCATATTTAAAAATAATTAATAGGCCTATAGATATTTTTTGTAAACCACAAACTAGAAGTTTTTAATCTGTTAAATTCTTAATGCACTCCGCCCTCATTTTGTTGAATTAGATTGTTTTACTTAACTCATATATATTAGGAACTATAAGACATAATACTTATGGAAAGTGGACAATAGATAGACAAAGAGACATTCATGGATTTATATTTAAAAGGACATTTTATTTTCCCCTCTGAACCCAGGCTATGGCAGCTGCATACCCCTGCCATGCCCAATTGACGGCCCTGTCTGAGCTGGAGGAGAAGAGGAGGAAGAGTAGGGGTGAGATATTCTAGCTGCTGACTAACATGATCTCTCTCTCT
>NW_027665159.1:0-70000 GCF_963921795.1 Nannobrachium achirus | reverse complement strand
TTGCACAACATGTCACACTTAAGAACTAAAAGGCTGCCCTAAGAGTGCTCTACAGTATGCGTAGATTTCTTCTTAACATAAGAACAAATCACAGCTAAGAAAACATTGGTGTATTCCAAATCTTCTTAAAAAACTTCTTAAAAGGGTCTAAGAAGAAATTTCTTCGTAAGAACGTTTGTAAGTAGGTTGGTGAATCGGGCCCAATGTCTGTTGATGTGTGAAATACAGGATGAATACAGGAAACTGATGGATAAGAAGAGGTATGAGCTGAAGAAGAGGGGTTTGGGTAAGATTCTTGCCTCTGACTGACACACACACACACACACACACACACACACACACACACACACACACACACACACACACAACCACTTAGAGTTGACCGGGGTTCCCCAGGGGTCCCTTTCTTTCTCTCCTCTACACAAAATCGCTCGGCTGAAAATAGCAGATCTACACACTGTTGTACTGTAACTTGTAGGGGAGGCTATTTTCATCTAGTGAGTCTAGGGTTGATGTGTTTAAACAAACATGTTCATACTATGTCTATTTAACTCTTACTGGAGGGGGAGGGGGCCACCTCGAAGTGTAAGGACAAAATGGCCGCTGTGTGAATATGGTTAATTGAGTTTACAGTGATATATATGTACAGTCATAAATCACTGTATCTGACCTCATGTATTCTATACTCATCATGTGTAATGTGTGTTGGTTGTTCTTCTGTAGAGATGAAACAGTCTGGTCTGATGGAGATGAAGTCCATGGATCAGACATCAACACCTCCCCTTCCTCCTGGTCACAAGGTTATTATAGTTTTATTTAATTTAAATGTATTTTATTTCCAGAATTCTCTTTTTTAATCCAATCATTTGTTAGTACATTTCATTAAAATAATAATAATAATAATATTAAAGTATTTTGAAGCCATGTTAATGTTAGTTTTAGTTTTCGTAATAACACAGCTACAAAATTGAAAGATACATTTGACATCCATCTACGATACAATACATATATACATATATATATATACAATACATATATATATATATATATATATATATATATATATATATATATTGTTTTGTAGTTCACCACACACCCTTAACACCACCTGGATCAATTCACTTTGATAGTCTCTTATCAGCGCACCTGTGTAATTCTGCCTATTCACCATGAGATGGCGTCAACAGCCATTCACTTTTGTAGTCGCTGAAGTCACTCGTTTGCGACCACTCTTTCTTTGTTTATCTACTAGCCTAGCTCGGCTGTGTTTAGCCATTAGCCAACTATGCCTAACTCTAACCCTAACCCTAACCTTAACCTCAGTAAAACTATGCCTAACCCTAAGGGTCGTTTCACACTCTAATAAGGAACCTAACTAATTTCGGTTCGGGAGGGCTCCCCGACCCGAAATTATTTAGGTTCGGGGGGAGTTCATCCATACTTTCTTAACGGCTAGTGAGGTCCATGGCAATGACGACGTTTCTGGCCGATACATGAGCGTTGCAGGGCGGATACATAATCTGACTGACCCTCGCGCTGCACGCTGAATGACTGGAAGTCCATTGAGTAGCAGCTCCAGCAGGTTGAGGCGCTATCATTCCTGCCGACGCTACGTTGTCGTTGTTGTAGATCAAAGCGACCGCTTGTTCCGCCCCGCGCCGCACGATGAGCGCTCCTGTTCTCAATTTCACTGAAACTCAAAAAACTGACGTGACTGAATGTTGCCTTCATCATATTACAGGCAGCTCTTATTTTGAAGTCAACCAATTTGAGAGGAAATACGTCAACGTGTTGTTATTCTACTTGTTGCAGCTGCTAGCCTGTTATTTATTGTCTCGCACCATCAGCGACGACTTGATCAGCAACATATCTCTTTTGATACAGCAGCGCTGTGCTCTGAGAACATACAACCTGTGGAAATAATAAACGACACGCAGTTGTGTTGTCAGAGAGATGCATTATTCTCGTCCCCGTCTTTCTACTCTGCTCCATGATTCACAATTATGCACGGCTGCACGCAATCTCATTGTCATTAATGTCCACCGCTGCTTATCTCATATGCACGGTAGTTCTTGGATCCATTTCAGTTTAAAGGTATAATACAATGTTCATCTTACTGTTTTATTGTATTATGTTTGACGTGGTTTAAAGCAATACTTCTTTTCTTTTTCTTTTTTTATATACAATATAAACCAATTCGTCGACGAATCACATTAACCCCCATGACTCGACTAGACTTTAAAAATCCTGAGTCGAAGGCAGCCCTAAAAAAAATATATATATATATATATATATGTCACCGGATGATAGAGAAACAGGACGGTCGAGAAACGTAGCACTCGTCATGCAGCACGGGGCGGAGCGGAGCCGCTCGATTGTCCACGACATTGCAAGCGGCGCGCAGGCCAGCGGACCTTGGTCCTGCTCTTCGCCCCCGAGCACCGCAGGTGCGAGTGGCCGCGAAGAGCGGGCCAGGGCCGCGCGGCCGGCGGAGCGCCGCGCGAGTTACGAAGCCGTGGTGAATGCAATCGTTATATTTATGCCCAGGCCGTAAGGCCTGGGCAAGCCCACGATAAACGCCCTGTCCAAGTGACTACAATGGAGCTAATGGCTAAGCTAGGCTAGGCTAGGCTAGGCTAGGCTAGTAAATAAAGTCGCAAATAGAGTCGCACACGAGTGACGTCAGCGCCTTCACTAGTGAATGGCTGTTGTCGCCACCTGGTGGTGATTGGTGTGTGGTGAACGACAAAACAAGCGCTCTTACATAGAACGTCCTGCGTTACCCAAACATCCGGTAACATATATATATATATATATTTAATCTGATTAATCGCAATTAATCGCAAATTAATCGCATATTTTGTATCTGTTAAACTTAAACAGATATTTAATACTCATATCAACATGAGAGTAGACAGATACTTGCTTTATTCAAATGCTACATGTTTATTATTATTGGAACAATGACAAATAGGTTTACTGTCCAGAATCTTCAATAGAAAATATGTGTTTCCATTAGGACAGATTTAAATTAACTTTTATACCTGGCATCACTTTATTTTATTTTCACTTTATTTTAATGGCATCACTTTAACCAGAGCATCCCTATACAATTGTGGCACCGCTAGTTCACTTTGAGAAACCCTGCAATGTTATGATGTAGAGACACTGTGATGGTAGCCTTACATTAACATTATATTAACATTAACGTGACGACACCACAAGTCACAAATTGCGTACGTTTCGCTAGTAGGAGATGTCTTAATGACAGGCTAGCTCGTTGGAGGAGATGTGTGGCACAATACGTTATGCCCATGCAGTTCCCTGGCAGCTGCGATCATGTTGTGTTGTGTGCACTGTCGGTGGTCAGCAGCGTGCTGACTTTATTTTCAATGATACACTCTCCGGCTACTCGCATGGCGGAGGCTTTGGGGCAGACCAGCAGAGAAAAGTTCCAAGGCTAGTATAGGCTACGTAACGTCTTCATAACAGTCAGCGCATGCAACCGAAGCCTCCACTCCTCGTCAAAATAAGGCGCTGTGTTCTCGAGGGAACAGTGATTAGCCTACTGAGTTAATGAGTGCAACCGTGGTTGTCTGTTTGCCCCTGTGTCCCAAAACCTCCACTGCTCTGACTGTCTTGTGTTTTATTATTGATTAGTCACCTTTACAACGAGGTACAGCTTTTAAGCATCGGGTATTCGTGGAATGAGCAACACAGCCAAATGTGTGGGTAGCGCAGACCAACAAATTGCCCAAATGGCCTGTAATACTGGCATTCACTCTCTTTTGGGCACCTCGCCCGCCTCTCCGAGAGGCGAGCCATCAGCGGAGGGTTGCGTGAGTGCGTCATGCAGAAAAGTTATATTTTGAGCTCAGTCCTCAGCTCAGCAATCACCGCGACATCCACAACAAACACAAACCTGTCCAGTCGATCACGGTCCATCTTCAGGTTACTGTCCTGGTGGCTAGTCCACAGATCACAAGACGTTCCTCCTCCAGATCGGAGACGATCACTCCGCCAGTGGCGTCAGTTCATCAAAGCTAAGGTATGGCAACATGACTGGTGTCTTGCATGCACGAAGGCACACATGCAAGACACCAGTCATGTTGCCAATCCTTAGCAACAGGCATGATGAATTTATTTTAAGTACATTTTATTATTTTCCCCTGTAGCCAAGGTATGGCAGCTGCCATACCTTGCCATTGACACCTCTGGAGTCTGGTCTCCGCTGCCTTGCGTCCGTCGCGGCGTTCTGCTCCGTGTCGCAGATAGGCAGAACATTTTCACTGACTTTATGTTGCCCATCCCGCAGATAATTAGCCTCGCGGGGCCTGACGTCATACTGCGTTCACTCACTCATTCCTTCCCCAGTATAACGCCTTCCGGGTATAGGCAGCGAGTATACTGATTATTTTCTGATCGGGGACAATCAGTCATTGATGTCCGCACAACAAACGTAGTCTTCCTGACAACAAGTGAAAAGCTTTCCCTGATTGGTCCATGTGTAGACGGTGACATAGATGCATGCTGCAGCATTTTCAAAACAATGGCTGCCCTCGCGATGCAACAAGTGTAACAGTTAATGCTCTAACGACAAAACAAGCAATAAGTGCAGTTATTTCAGAGTTGGAATCAATTACAACAATTAAAAAGGAACACGGGGGATGCACTAGCGGAGTTTATCGGCCGAAAAGACGTGTTTGTTTGCCGTTCTTCCGACTGGCTGAGAGATGTTTTGCTATGCTGATTGGTTAGAGGAGTCTGTCTGTCAAGGCAAGTACTCCCGCCCACTTTTCAAGCTGCCATTAGGCCAAAGGCCAGACGTTATACTGGGGAAGGAATGAGTGAGTGAACGCAGTATGACGTCAGGCCCCGCCAGGCTAGCAGATAATGTCCAGAAATATGCTCCATATAATTGACGTTCCAACCTGCATCTTTCAGGTGGCTTTTGTTGGCGTTCCACCTCGCTAAAAAACCTCCATGATTTTCAACTTAACACATTGGCCGCCATTTTAACATTGACTGTATGGCTCTCCTGCCATTTTGTTTAATAAAAAAATTGATATATTTTTTTTATATTGACATTTTTCCTAAATTCTGTATTTTTTCGACAATGTCATACAGAACCTCAAATGAAACAGGACAAACTCTAGTCTCACCGAAAAATAAAATAAATAAATAAAAAGCTTTTTTTTCTATAGTTGCAGCCATCTCAAAATAGCCATTTTTGACCAAAATCCAGCTATAATTGAAAGAACTGGAGATATTGACCTTTTTGTGATTGATGGCTTTTCGAGCGAATAACTCAGTTGATATTTGTATTTATGGCGTCAGGCACTTATCAGATAAGTGTACTAATGTAATTATGTAATAGGAATTATTTTTAGAATTTTCTGTTTAGAAAAATGCAGAGAAAAATATTTTTATATGCTATGTCTGACCAAAAACAGCAAGTTCACATTGATATACTATTACTGCTACAGTATTCTACAAGTCTGCTACAAGTCACTTGGGGGCGCTGTCTCTCTGTTTCTGTGTGTAAATGCTAGTTGCGCTCTGTAGGCCTACAGGTGCACACACACACATTGACATCAAAGGGGGCATGAGTCTTTACAACCAGTAAGACTCCCTAATCGGGAGATAAGCGACCGTTGGTCGCTTATCTCCACAAATATCACAACCTCCACCTCTCACGTCATACGGGTAGCCATAGTTACACCTGGAATGTTGAATCTCCATATATGGAGATAACCTACGCATCACACAAAGTCTGACCTCACCAGCCCATACTTGGGCATGGACGACTTATATCTCCATATACGGAGATGGCCATATATGGAGATACGATGACATCACAGAGTCCACAGCTGATGATGTGGCGTGATGTCATACAATACACAAACAAGCCCTATATAAAGGGGCAATTCTCACCAGGGAAGAGAGCATTGCCTGGAATGTTGAATCTCCATATATTGAGATAACCTACGCATCACACAAAGTCTGACCTCACCAGCCCATACTTGGGCATGGACGACTTATATCTCCATATACGGAGATGGCCATATATGGAGATACGATGACATCACAGAGTCCACAGCTGATGATGTGGCGTGATGTCATACAATAAACAAACAAGCCCTATATACTGATGCGATACGATGACATCACAGAGTCCACAGCTGATGATGTGGCGTGATGTCATACAATAAACAAACAAGCCCTATATACTGATGCGGAGATATGAGCAGGGCAAAGGTGTGACGTGTGACGTGTGACCGACCGACGGACGGCCGGTGGAGGTTTTCATAGTAAACTGCTCCCTGACGGTCGCAATAACACTTCTAGAATACACCTCTAGAATGGATTGCTATGACATTTGTTCAACAAGGTGATCAGCAATCTCTCAACACGTCGCTCTGCGACACTTTGAGAGCTTGTAGAGCTTGTAGATCTGCTATTTTCACATTCTAGCACATGTTAGAAAATGTCTCCCCCTGCCCCTAAAAAATCCTCTGCACTGCCCTGGCAAGAGCAGGGCAGACGCAGTTTGCTAACGAGGCGAGGCTGTAGTTGATCGATCGCTTGTTGCCTGTAGTAGTTGATGCTTGTTTTGGTGGAGCGTGGGCCAGGGACCCCCACGCCCACCTGGTTCCCTAAGTGTTGGCTGGAGACCAGGGGACCCCCTTTGTGAGACCCCATCGACAGGGACCACTTGTCCCTGCAACTGGATCATGTGAACTTTATGTAACAAATGATCGGCTTATTGATTGATTTTACAATGTTATGTAACTCCGCACTGCTCTGGGAGGTCGGCGAAGCGTTGGACCCGCGGACCCCTTATTGGTTCCGTTAGAAAGGCGACCAGGGACCCCCACCTTTGCAAAGGCGATCATGGCTTGTTTGTGGACTAAAGTTTGTGGACTAAATACCATTACAAAACTAATATTATAGCCTGGATATATGGATTATAACCCAGGGTGTGGATTCAAATCAACCATCATCATTATCAGGTACGTTTTAGAAGCATTTATATGGCGAATTGGCGATAATTGTGTGTTTTGTGTCTTGAGAGAGAGAGAGAGAGAGAGAGAGAGAGAGAGGCAGATCTCACTGATAGCACTGTTTTTTTATGGGACTGAACACCATCAGGGGGTCCAACAGGGACCACTGAAACAGAGATATAGTGGTCCTGGAGGGAAGCACACACACACACACACACACACACACACACACACACACACACACACACACACACACACACACACACACACACACACACACACACAGCTGTTCTCACACTTTTTTTTCTTCTCTTTTTTTTTCCGGCAGCCAGCCTTTTGAGCTCAAATGCGTCTTTTGCCAGTTCACTGTGGGTTATGGGGAGATTTATACATTTGTATTGCAATTTATACATTATTACAGTATTTTTTTCAAACACACTTACTTTGATGTGTGATATTTTAGGTTCCCTTTAAGATAAAAGGCTCAGACTTTGTGACGGGCTGTGGAAGAATGTAATTAAACATAACATTATATAAAAGCAAATTCTCGGGACTATCGGGCCTGGCGGGGAACGACATTGGGATTTTCTCGGGACTATCGGGGGAGGCGGGGAATGAGTTAAGCAGATTGGCTGCGTGGGACTGATTCAATATGCGAAAACAGGCGATAATAATATGGATTTGGGAGCATAATTACAATGCATGTCTCATTAAAAACAATATATATTTTATATGTGAAGGGTAAATATACTGTATATTATTTACATTTCGGGTCCTCTCGGATCCTTACGGGTAAATGCATTTAGGAATGGCCCGAACGGACCCAATTAGACCTTACCCTACCCTAACCCGAGGGACAAGTCAATATTTTCGACCCGATCCGGCTCGATTCCGGTCTCAGGTGATCAGGTCCTGGAAGACCCGTGCTACCCTCTAGTATGGATCTTCCACATGCTACTGAAGTCCCTGACACTGTGTAGTGTGAGTGTAAAATGTGTATACATGGCCAATATGTATTTTTTTTTCTTGTCCTTATTACTGTGGGTGAGTGCACTCTTCAATGCAAATACAACAAAGATGAATACCAAAAGAACATTACAGGCCATTTTGGCAAAATTTGGGTCGGCACTACCCACACGTTTGGCTGTGTTGCTCATTCCACAAATGCTTGATGATTACAAGCTGTACCTCGTTGTAAAGGTGACTAATCAACGATGCAAATGATAGAAAAGACAATAACAATTGGTATTATTAAAGGGGAGATCCGACGGACCGAAATCAAGTCTCCTTACTTTTTGTGCTCGGTTTATATATAATATAGATAAGAGTGTCTGCTAAATACGTAATTATTTTCTCTGTTTTAAGGGAACTAT
Organism: Nannobrachium achirus; assembly: GCF_963921795.1. Taxonomy (NCBI): domain Eukaryota; kingdom Metazoa; phylum Chordata; class Actinopteri; order Myctophiformes; family Myctophidae; genus Nannobrachium; species Nannobrachium achirus. The sequence goes on along the minus strand of NW_027665159.1, from coordinate 61,623 downwards.
TCCTTTGCATGGTGAGATGGAAGAACATCCTGTTAGAGAGTCACAGTCCTCTCAACATCCTTCATTGGAGCTCCAAGATGACACTGATCTAAGTGCATGCTTCAGTAGTTTGAGGATAGAAGAATCCATCTCTCTGCCTCGTTCTCACAGCTTACCCTCACTGATTCCATGTTTAGAGAACAAGACAGGTTTCAGAGAAAAGCGCTCCCACAGCTTAAATGTTGTTAAACTACCGGGCAAAACACAGATAATTACACCTGATATCATTTTTGTAGAAAACCAGGAAAGCTACAGGTTCCACTCTACCCAAGCAGGACTGTTCCAATGCAGCGTGACCAACCTGGGGTTTAAGATGGACACAGGGGGAGATGTGACTTACAGGACAGTCCCATGGCACAGAAGGCTTCTATCCCAGCTTGACAAGAGGCCTGCAGGACCACTGTTTGACATAAATGCTTCTCAGGGGTCTGTGAGTCAGCTACGCTTTCCACATTGTGAGATCCTCTCCACGGGTGCAGGCCCATTCTTGTCTGTTGTCCATGTGAAGGATGATGATGGCTTTGACTTGATCAAACCCCATACGATCACAGAAACTCATGTTATCATAGATGTAACTGGGTTATCTTTCTTTGGTATCATCATCGAGAAGTTGTTCGGGCCCAGCCCTGTCCAGGCATTGGTGTCAATGTTTTATACACCACCGATTGATGAAGATGATGATGATGATGATTCAATTCTGAATGTGTTGCTGCTGCCTGGGAACGTCCCAAGGAATGCTGAAGGAGAGAAGGAACATACGAGAGGAGATTTACATTGAAATGCCTCCGTGTGAACTAACCCCAAACCATGAATACACCCTCTCCACGTCCACTCAAGATGATGCCATCATAATCCTACCAAATAAGGCAAGATTTAGGGTTGATGAATCATCCTACATAAATTACAATGCAACATTTGTCATTAATTTAGAGAAAAGGTTTAAGAGTGTTAGGCTGCTTCTACGTGACAGTAAGACCTCTGTCTGTGCATGGGAAGGTTATGTGAAACTCTCAGCTGCTGCTTTGAGAAAACAGGTTCAGCGCACATGGAGTCATGAAGCGGAAGACAAACTGCTGTCTGTGCGCAGCAGCTTCGTCAAGAACGTTTCAGATGCCGTTCTCGACGATGTCCTGGATGAACTTTTAGGGAAGGGCGTGATAAGCCAAGGAGAGTATAATGAAGCCTATGTGAAGAAAGTGAAACATGAAAAGGCACGTTGTGTCATCGACACAGTGAGGAGCAAAGGAGCAAGTTTACAACTGATATCCATTCTATGTGAAACGGACCCATACCTCTGTAAGGATCTTGGCTTGATGTGAAACTGCACCAATGTACTTGAGTTGGACACACTGAAGTTGGATCCTTTTTTATTTAACTGTTATGTTTTTTATTTTGTTTGTTTGTTTTATGACATGATCATCCAGAACAATGTCAAAGTAAACAAGCAATGACAGGTACAATGCCTTGCTCAAGGACACTTCAACAGGTTGCCTAGTTACATCATTGGCTGTTATTAAACACGTGATGTTACATGGACACTCATTGGCTGTTTAAGAGGTTAAAGCTATGACCTCAGGACACAGATTTGACAGATGCCTTCAAAAGTTTTTAACTTGTGAAGTGGAATCATGTGTCTGACTCTAAAGTTTATTCAGACACCTGATGAAGGTCATGGACGATGTTAAGTGGAGTGTGTGAACACATACAAATCACCAGCAGTATGTTTATAGGTAGGGAGCCCCGTGCCAAGGGGTTTCCTGCATTACCTGCTGTTGAAATAGTTACAGCAAATATCTAAATACATACGGTGTATGTTTGGAGAACACAGGCAGATGCTCTCATGAGAAGCAAGAGGAGGATGCCTACAAAAAGCCATTTCACTCCCTGCTCCCTCTGACACAGGGAGGTTCACAGAACCATATTGTTCAGACCTGGTCTCTTCATAAACCTAGGCCATATCTTCAACACGGTCTACTGGAAAAGAGGGAGTTATGGTTCAAATACCATGCGTTGTTCTGAGAGAGGTCCATGTCCCTCTGGCTTCCTCACCACTACCAATGTAATCACGATAAGAAGGCATCTTTACCACCTAGTCCCTGCCCATTTCGCCTCCACTTCAACTCATAGCTAGAGCAGATGTCGGTAGAGTGTAGGGAATCAGAGCAGATGTCGGTAGAGTGTAGGGAATAAAACCGCCCATAACTCTATCATTGGCCCCCCGTTGCCATGGTGACCGCCGTCCATTGGCTCGTATTCCCAGCTATGGGACCGGCGGATCCAATTTCAAACGAGGGGGGCGTAGCCAGAACACACACACACACACACACACACACGCACACACACACACAAATAGCTAATAGTTAGCTCACAACTTTCCACTTTTCTCTTTCACCTCAATCGCAGTAACATCCGTATACCACGTCATCGCATCACCAATACGTTTTATTTATTATTATTATTTATTTATTTTTCCAATTTTTTTTTCTCAAACATTTTTTTTTCTCAAAAAAATTTTTTTCTCAAAAATCTTTTTTTCTCTAAAATTTTTTTTTTGAGAAAAATCTTTTTTCTCAAAAAATGTTTTTTCTCAAAAAATGTTTTTTCTCAAAAAACATTTTTTTCTCAAAAAACTTTTTTTTCTCAATTTTTTTTTTCTCAAAAAACTTTTTTTTCTCAATTTTTTTTTTCTCAAAAAACTTTTTTTTTCTCAAATTTTTTTCTCTCATTTTTTTTTCTCTAAAAATTTTTTTTTCTCAAAATTTTTTTTTCTCAAATTTTTTTCTCAATTTTTTTTTCTCAAAAATTTTTTTTTTCTCAAAAATTTTTTTTTTTCTCAAAAAACTTTTTTTTCTCAAAAAAAAATATTTTCTCAAAAAAACCATCAGATCGTGGCCACCCTGTACCTCAGGGATTTGTTTTCGACGAATATTTACTCCTATAGACGCAACGCAACGACCTAGAGGGGAGGCCGGCGCAGCCGGCCGACCTTCTAGTACATGTACAATAGACCTTTTGAGTATGAACAGTGGACAAATTAGCCCTTATTAAACACCTGTATGGCGAGGAAACCATGCAAGGCACCAACCTGCACATCGGGAGCAACTAAGGGTTCAGTGTCTTGCTGATGCTTTTTTGGACGACGCTATGAGAGGGAAAGAGAAGGGGTGGGAAAATCCATGGGGATGTGGCGAGTTTATCAACCAAGAACTGTTCTTACCAAAGTCTCCACACGTCCTTTAAAATGTTCATGGACTCTGGATTATTAAAGGGGAGAACCATCCATTGTCAACTTTGAACTATGTCATAAATATACCTTTGAGTTGTTATGTGGAAATAAGACAAATAACCCCCCCCCCCCTCCCTTCTATGTGGCCTAGAACTGGAGGAGTGATTTTGGGGCTTGACTTGAAAGTACTCCCCTTTAAGAAATAATGATTATTTAGACTTTGCAGAGATGGGCAGCTTTTCAATGCTCATGGAATACAGACTGGTGGGGTTTCTATTACTTACAACTAATTGTCAACCAGAATTCTGGGACAAAAGTTTCTCCTGGATGCAATATATTTATTGCTGTAATCCTGGACTCTATATGGTTATAGAATTTATAACAGATTTTAGAATTTAGGAAGGGAATATTTTCTGATATTTCAAAGGTTCCTGTTTATTGAATGATTCTGTATTTTTCAAATAAAACCTATATTTGTTCTTTATCGATAATGTGCTTGTCTTCTTTTCTATTCAGCACTTGATGTTTGTAAATGTAAACACGTGTGGTAAATTTAACTTAAATTTTTATTCTTACCCCTATCGATATTTGCGTACACGACAACCAGTGCTATTGCTGGTGTACGGCACCAAATTTCCATGGCCCACCATATGGATCCTGTGGGTGTGAAAAATAAGGGGGTGGGCTTTGCATGTTCTCTGGGACCCCATCTACGTATGGACGCCACTTGATCGCCCATCAGCCGTCTGGATGATCTTTTATTCCTTTTTATGTGTTCCTTATTATAACTGCTAGGAATCTTGCAGTTCAAGCACATTTCCACAGTGTGGCAGGCTATTTTCAAAGCTATTGGAACAGCCCACCGTGTACAGACAGAATCACAATCTATTGCCCGTGTACAGTGCATGATCCAAACTTGTGAGGGGCATAAAATCTGTAATAAATCGCTCCAAACATATTGTAAAAATCTAAAACTTCTGTCCATCCATATTCAAAGTAAGCCGCATGTAGGCAGTTGTCCTTCACGTATTCATATATATTTAATGTATTTATTCCATAAATATTTTTTGGGTGAGGGGGGCTCAACCCAATACAGCAGATCTACAAGCACCTCGCAGATCTACAAGCACCTGCCAGGGACACAGTTTGGTTGGCCTGTATAAGCCTTGCTGTCAACACACTACTACACCAACCATCACCTGCCTACCAATCAGGTCACCAAGCCAGGTGTGGTCAATTAGTGCCTGTCTTTTGATCAGTGCCTCCTGCCAAGTGGCCTCAGTCTTTCTTTGGAGTTCACTAGGAGAGAAGCATGTTTGAGCTCAGAGCAAAGTGTGTTTGTTTTCCATTTGGACTTACTGTGTTTTGTTGGTGTGTTTGCAGGGGTGTTTCCAGGGGGTCCCTGGCTGGTTCCCAAAGTGTGGTTTGGGGACCCCCAGGGTTTCCATGGCTGGTTCACAACAGCCTAGTACATTCATGGCTGGTTCCCAAAGTGTGGTTCGGGGACCTCTGGGGGGCCCTACAGGGTTTCAAAGGGGTCCTTGGCTGGTTCCCAAAGTGTGGTTCGGGGACCTCTCTGGGTCCCTGAGGGGTTTCTGGGGCCTTGGCCTCGGACTGCAGAGTCCGGGGACCCCCGGGGACCACCGCCAAAAAGCTAAAAAATGACCAAATGATCCCCCTAAAGGGGCTGCTCACAGGGAATTCCCGGGGACCACGACTCCTGGTGCTCCGGAACGACGCACCAGGTCGCGCCCCTAGTGGAGGACCCCCCGCCACTGCAGTGCAAATAAAATGCTGTAACTCGATCTAGGAACGACCGGGAGAGCTGGGGCCGGTACCCACGCGTCCGCCTCGGCGGCCCGGAGACGTCCGTTCATAGAGCGCCACCTAGTGGCAGACCCCTGCAACTGCAGTCCGCTAAAAAGGCTTTAACTCGGCCCCGGAGCGACCGGGAGAGACGGGGACGGCACCCAGGGGGTCCCCGGCGGCAGGGCCACCGCCTGGGCCCCGAGGGACCCCTGGAGCTCCAGGGACCCCCAGGGACCCCAGCGCCACCGGGAAAAGAAATATGGAAAATACTCAATTAGCTGATCTACAAGCTATTGCTCCGGATCCAGCCTACTGTAGGCTAGTGAAGCCATCTAAACTCTCCACTTCCCTAATCTATTCTCCCACTGTGCTGGACTTGGATGTGCTGGGCTGTGCTGGACTCATCAGGCTCTGGTGGGCTGTTTTTGGCTCTGGTGGGCTGGGCTGGGCTCTGGTAGGCTATACAGGGCAGTACTGTAGTATAGCCTAGGCATGTTCTGGTGTAGATGGACACTAATATGGGTATAAGTAACTCAGAGTGTACTAATGGAACCAAATGGACCCTACTAATGGAACCAAATGGACCCTAATATGGGTATATGTAACTTAGAGTGTACTAATGGAACCAACAGAGATGGGAAAAGTACTCGTATTCTGTACTTAAGTAAAAGTAAACGTACTTGTGAAAAAAACGACTTTGGTAAAAGTAAAAGTACTCAATTCAAATAATTACTCAAGTAAAAAGTACAGGCTTTGAAAAGTACTTTTAAAGTAAAAGTAAAAGTATTTTTACCATATGTTTCTGTGCAAAGCCAATAGAATTTGAACGATATTAAACTTAAAAGATCCCCACCAAACACAAAGGTTTTCTACCTTTTTAGACTGAGTAGTGAGTACCATACCACTTATATAAAAAAAATATATAGGCCTATACATATCCCACGATCCCATTTTTTTTTAGTCAGTAACGTAATCCGATAACTGCAATTTAAAAAGTAACTACTAGTTACTTTCAGTTACTCGATTTATGATGACTGTTAACAGCTTTATCATAAAATAACTAATTTTAAAGATTCACATATAGGATAACACAATAGTCCACTTGTACAGATACTGTAATTCACACAAACTACTGCATGTTCAGAAAATATAATTAGGTTAGATCAGGTTCTCAACCTTATTTTTTTTACCAGTACCACTCAGAAAATCTCCAAGTACCACCATATGATGTTAAAATGCAGTAGCGTACACCTTACCCAGTTCCCCATCCTATTCATAGACAGGCACAGTACACACAGAAGGCAAAAGTATTCTTCCTACAAACAAAATAAAGAAAAACTACTTAATAGCTTTATATCCAAATGACTGGTACTTTCTAAGCAATGGCCAAATGTATAATGTATATACTGTACTGTAGGCATATATAAGAAAATAAATAGATGTATTGTTGATTTCAAGCATTCACTTGTGACGTCGGCCGCCTCTCAATGCAAACAACCAACCTCTGTCACTGACATACTCTTGCTGAGAACGACCAGCATCCGTTCTCCCATCAAAAAATAATAAAATCATGTTTTACTCATAACAATACAAGACTGTCTTGATCCAAGGATAAACAAGCGAAGCACCAGCACCCAACAAGTTACACCACTTTTTCAAGTCAAGGACCCCCAAAATGACACTTATTAGCCGATGAACCACCATGCATCACTGCTCTAGCAGTGATTTTCAACCATTTTAATTCCAAGGACCCCCAGTTTGACATGCATTAGGCTAGCTACGGACCCCCATTTATTGGATAGAATCAATGTTAATTTAACTCTGAGAGTGTACACTGTGAGAGTTACAGACCCATGGTCCACTTGTTGTTTCCAAACTAGCATTTAGCTCAGGGATGTCAAACATACGGCCCGCGGGCCGAATCCGGCCCGCGAGATGATTCAATCCGGCCCCCCAGGCTAGAGCATACATTTCTGAGCATTTAGAAAAAAAAAGTAAGTCTCTAGCCCATTCCTGTCAAGAGTTATGATTGTTTTAAGAATTAACCTAACTAATGTCTGTACACTGCAGGCTAGGTTTCTCCCACCTGGCAGTGATTGAGTTGATTGATTGGAATGTTAAGTGACCAGCTCTCTCTCTCTCTTTGAAGATGACAGCATTGCTAGGAATAGGGTGGTTGGTCTGGCTATGAATAATACCTGAACATACCTACAATATTCGAACTGTACTAAAAGATTACACATATTAGACATGGAAATTAATGTTGTTAAAAAAAAATAACTTATTTAAAAAATATAATAATAAAAATGTAGAAGTTTTATTATTCCGATATTTTCTGAATATGCCATTATTGTTCATTACTTTTATTTTTTTTATTATAAAATACAATAAAAATAATTATTGTCCTGCATCAATAATATTTTTTTTAGCCATTTACAAATTATAGCGTACTGGAGACTATCAGGAATTGAATTATTCTATTATCAAATGGTTTATTCTTATTGGCACTTCTTAAAGGAGTAGTTCACCCCCAAAATGCCATGGAGCCAATGTAGACTCATTCCTAAAACAGAAATTTGATTACAATAAATGCATGCCTATTGATTCCGGATGGGGACCCAAATGCATTTGGGTCCCCATCCGGAATCAATGGGGGGAAGTGTACTATTATCACATTTTTGTCTTAGTAATGCGACAAATAAAATAAAAATATATTATTGAACTCAATTCTCCATGGCGTGAGTAATCAAAGAAAAAAAATCATTTTGGGGATGAACTACTCCTTTAAACAAATAGCATCTCTCGTACCTAACTGCAACTGTAATACCAATAATGAAAGTAGCTATTTTACTTAATAATGAACACAATTTGTAAAATGATATACTGCTATACTGCTAGCTACAGCAGTGGCTGAGACGACAGGAAGAAAAACAGAGCGAACATGTGCACGAGTGTGCATGCCATCCGATCCGCGACTGGTTCGGCCCTCATCAAGTCGCCTTTCATCCAATGCGGCCCTCACCCCAAGATGAGTTCGACACCCCTGATTTAGCTGCTGCATGGGGGTGCATTTCAATTTTGTACACTATACAGACCCATAAGGGTCCATTTGGTTCCTAACTATCATTTAGCTGGGGACCCCCTGGGTTGGAACTCCCTCAAGGACGCCTGTAGGTCCCCGGACCCCACTTTGAGAACCAATGGCTTAAACAAGCCACTTTATAAGGACTGCCTTTAGCTTACCATTGTAGAAACAGCGTGTAAGCCTTCATCACATCTCCTTCTGCCTTGTATTCCATAAATAAATCGCCACTGAACCTATGTGTTGGTGTTAAACTTATCAGTGCTGCCATTGTAATCAAAGGCAGATACAATGTTCCTAAATCAGATTATTAGCTTTTATTTCCCTACAGAAACGTAATAAATTACCACTGTTTTCATCCAACTTTCTGCACGCTGAGTATAAACAAGTTAACAACAGCCAGTCAGTATCCCATCCAATCACAGAGAGGGATGCGTGAAATAGGAGTCATTGATTGGCTGTGAGACGTTACATGTGGAAATGGTGTCAGCAGACTTACAAATTCACAATGCGTCGCGGTTAGCTGCGCTGTGAGCTTGTAGTCTGCTATTTTCGATGCGCACCACCGTCTTACGACTGAACATAGCATAACATGCTGGGGTTCCATGAAGCGACGCTTACGACAACGCGTACTGGTATTTCTACTTGAGTATTTTATTGTTTTGTTTCATCTGCCGTGCAGCGGCGCAACATTCATTTAAAACCAAAGTAGCGAGCCTGTTTTGAAAATGTAGCGGAGTAAAAGTACAGATACTTGTGTTAAAATGTAACGGATAAAAGTAAAAAGTACTTAGAAAAATAAATACTCAGTAAAGTACAAAGTACTGAAAAATGTACTTCGTTACAGTAACGAAGTATTTGTACTTCGTTACTTCCCATCTCTGCGAACCAAATGGACCCTAATATGGGTATATGTAACTCAGAGTGTACTAATGGAACCAAATGGAGCGGCCCTGCCATGAACTAGAAACACCACATAGTGTTGTCTTGTATGCCTGTTTACATCTGCCCACACTCATAATAGTATGTTGGTCCGTCTTTAGAACACGAAGGGTTCCCAGTTCGATCCCGGGCTCCCCCTGAGTTAATGTCGAAGAGTCCTTGAGCAAGACTCTGAACCCCTAACTGCTCCTGATGAGCAGGTTGGTGCCAAGCATGGTTTCCTCTGCCATCGCTGTATGAATGTGTGTGTGTGAATGGGTGAATGTAATGAATGTGTGTGTGAATGGGTGAATGTAGTGCACAATCTATGTAAAGTGCCTTGGATAAAAGTGCTATATAAATGCACCATTTACCATTTATGGGATAGGTCAGGGGTCTTCAATAGGGGGTCCGGCACCCCTAGGGGGTCCTCAGAGCTACTGCAGGGGGCCCTGTTGTAACAGAATGTGTGATAGGAACGTCTTTAGTTCTGTTGTAACAGAATATTTGTGTGACGGGAACGGTGTACATTACACCCCTATTCTGAGGGAAATAGCAGATCTACAAGCTTGAGCTTGCAGTCCGGCTATTTTAGGCAAAGAGGTTTGATGTAGAAGTAAAACATAAGTGGAGACCAAGTACAGCCTTGTTAAGCATTTCATGTCATGAAAGGTGCTCTACAAATAATGTTTATTACTAGTAAGACGCCTCAGGGCGACATGCGACCTTGCCAAGGTCGCGCCAATTCTTGGCCATTTGGCCAGTGATGTATATCGGACCAGTTACCCATATATGGAGATCCATGTACTGTATATAGTACATCCCTTTTATGCCCATACATGGAGATCCCTGTCTGAACCAGCCACACAGATATGGGCCATGTCTTGGCCATCTGGCCAGTGATATAGTATATATCAATGACATCAGGGATCTTCATACATGGGCATAAAAGGGATTCTGGGAATACCCATATATGGACTTTTACATAGGTGATGTCACCTATGATATCACCTGTGATGTCACAGTGATGTGTCTGGTGTAGTGCTGTGCACCCTGGTCTGGCCTATTCAAGCCAGGGCCAGCCTGTAATGGCCTGGTGGAGACATCTAACTACCCCCCTTCCCTGGTCTATACTCCTACTTGGCAGGACTGGGCTGGACTTAGGTGTGCTGGACCTCTATTGGGCTCCTGTGGGCTGTATTGGGCTCTGGTGGGCTGTGCTGTGCTTTGCTGGGCTCTGTTAGGCTGTATGGGGCAGTGCTGTACTATAGCTTAGAAATATTCATGTAAAACTATTGGCTGTGGCGTGCACACAACATCATGTGGTAACTCAATATGGTTATTGTGAGGCTGAAGATGCTTTCCATCATAGTGACATGCAGAAAAAAACTGTCCATATAGTATGGTTTACATAGAAGTCATGCCTTAGTGTACACGGCCAATAGTTTTACATGAACATGCCTAGGCTATACTACAGTACTGCCCTGTATAGCCTACCAGAGCCCAGCCCAGCCCACCAGAGCCCAAAACAGCCCACCAGAGCCCAAAACAGCCCACCAGAGCCTGATAGAGTCCAGTCCAGCACAGCCCAGCACATCCAAGTCCAGCACAGTGGGAGAATAGATTAGGTAAGTGGAGAGGTTGGATGGCTTAACTAGCCTACAGTAGGCTGGATCCGGCTTGAATAGGCCAGACCAGGGTGCACAGGACTGCACCAGACTCCACCAGGCTGCTCCATACTCCAGCCAGCTCTGTAGATCCTGTGTACACGGCACTCCTAACTCGAACGGTCAAGGGAAAGGGTCGTTTTAGGCGTCAAAACGGGCCCTTTGTCCTTAAAATGAATAAAGAAATCTAAAAAATATGTTTTGTTTTAGGCCGGACACACTTTTCATATTTGAAGCATGCCTGATCCGATGGAATGGGTTTCGTGTCTCTCCGACACTTTGAACCCTTTACGATTGCGAAAAAGACACCGAAACCCGGATTTTTGTCCTTAAAATCAATAAAAAAATCTAAAGAAATCCGTTTGTTTTACGTAGGAAACACTTTTCATATTTGAAGGATGCCTGATCCGATGGAATGGGTTTTGTGTCTCTCCGACAATTTTAACCCTTTATGATTGCAAAAAAGACACAAAATTTGCACGCCACCAACACGATTACACATTCTTTCGGATAAAAGACACATATTCTGACTCACTTTTTGACGCTGAATCCAACAAACCCGGTCTCGTGTCTCTACGACACTCCTAACTCGCAAGGTCAAGGAAAAAGCCAATGTGTACACGGGCAAGTTTTACATGACTTTGTGTACACGGCCAATAGTTTTACATGAACATGTCTAGGCTTTAGTATTGTACTGCCTCGTATAGCCCAACAGAGCCCAGCACAGTCCTGCCGAGTAGGAGTATAGACCGGGGAAAGGGGGTAGTTAGATGACTCCACCAGGCCATTACTGTCCAGATCTGGCTTGAATAGGCCAGACCAGGGTAGACTGCACCAGACTCCACCAGGCTGCTCCATGCTCCAGCCAGCTCTGTAGATCCTTGCACATGCGATTAACCACTGTGTACACGGGCAATAGTTTTAAGTTTTACCTGAACCCTCAGAGGGACACTGTGGGCTTATCAAGTGGTCCATGGTCGGTTCTCAAAGTGAGGTCGGGGGACCCTCAGAGGGACACTGGGCTTATCAAATGGGAGCACAAAGTTGGTGAGGGGGGTACTAGCTATAGTAGGATGATCAGGCTTGTCGAGGCCAAAGGGTGTACTAGAGTCTTAATAGGCACCATTAGGTTGTTCTAGGCCAGGGGTGTCGAACTCATCTTGGGGTGAGGGCCGCATTGGATGAAAGGCGACTTGATGAGGGCCGAACCAGTCGCGGATCGGATGGCATGCACACTCGTGCACATGTTCGCTCTGTTTTTCTTCCTGTCGTCTCAGCCACTGCTGTAGCTAGCAGTATAGCAGTATATCATTTTACAAATTGTGTTCATTATTAAGTAAAATAGCTACTTTCATTATTGGTATTACAGTTGCAGTTAGGTACGAGAGATGCTATTTGTTTAAAGGAGTAGTTCATCCCCAAAATGATTTTTTTTCTTTGATTACTCACGCCATGGAGAATTGAGTTCAATAATATATTTTTATTTTATTTGTCGCATTACTAAGACAAAAATGTGATAATAGTACACTTCCCCCCATTGATTCCGGATGGGGACCCAAATGCATTTGGGTCCCCATCCGGAATCAATAGGCATGCATTTATTGTAATCAAATTTCTGTTTTAGGAATGAGTCTACATTGGCTCCATGGCATTTTGGGGGTGAACTACTCCTTTAAGAAGTGCCAATAAGAATAAACCATTTGATAATAGAATAATTCAATTCCTGATAGTCTCCAGTACGCTATAATTTGTAAATGGCTAAAAAAAATATTATTGATGCAGGACAATAATTATTTTTATTGTATTTTATAATAAAAAAAATAAAAGTAATGAACAATAATGGCATATTCAGAAAATATCGGAATAATAAAACTTCTACATTTTTATTATTATATTTTTTAAATAAGTTATTTTTTTTTAACAACATTAATTTCCATGTCTAATATGTGTAATCTTTTAGTACAGTTCGAATATTGTAGGTATGTTCAGGTATTATTCATAGCCAGACCAACCACCCTATTCCTAGCAATGCTGTCATCTTCAAAGAGAGAGAGAGAGCTGGTCACTTAACATTCCAATCAATCAACTCAATCACTGCCAGGTGGGAGAAACCTAGCCTGCAGTGTACAGACATTAGTTAGGTTAATTCTTAAAACAATCATAACTCTTGACAGGAATGGGCTAGAGACTTACTTTTTTTTTCTATATGCTCAGAAATGTATGCTCTAGCCTGGGGGGCCGGATTGAATCATCTCGCGGGCCGGATTCGGCCCGCGGGCCGTATGTTTGACATCCCTGTTCTAGGCCATTGTCTGCCCTTTAGCTGCTCACACAATTGAGACCAAACACTGTGTACAGGAGCCTTAGTTTGTGTGTACATGACCAATAGTTTTAAATGGATATTTCTAGTCCATCGCACACAGCCACCTTGTGCACCCTTGGTTGGTTCGTCTTTGTTTGGGAAGGAGGGACTTTGAGGATGTACCTCACTTTGAGAACCGACCATGGACCACTTGATAAGCCCACAGTGTCCCTCTGAGGGTCCTCCGACCTCACTTTGAGAACCACCACGGACCACTTGATAAGCCCACAGTGTCCCTCTGAGGGTCCTCCGACCTCACTTTGAGAACCGACCATGGACCACTTGATAAGCCCACAGTGTCCCTCTGAGGGTCCTCCGACCTCACTTTGAGAACCACCACGGACCACTTGATAAGCCCACAGTGTCCCTCTGAGGGTCCCCCGACCTCACTTTGAGAACCACCACGGACCACTTGATAAGCCCACAGTGTCCCTCTGAGGGTCCTCCGACCTCACTTTGAGAACCGACCACGGACCACTTGATAAGCCCACAGTGTCCCTCTGAGGGTCCTCCGACCTCACTTTGAGAACCACCACGGACCACTTGATAAGCCCACGGTGTCCCTCTGAGGGTCCTCCGACCTCACTTTGAGAACCACCACGGACCACTTGATAAGCCCACAGTGTCCCTCTGAGGGTCCTCCGACCTCACTTTGAGAACCGACCATGGACCACTTGATAAGCCCACAGTGTCCCTCTGAGGGTCCTCCGACCTCACTTTGAGAACCACCACGGACCACTTGATAAGCCCACAGTGTCCCTCTGAGGGTCCCCCGACCTCACTTTGAGAACCACCACGGACCACTTGATAAGCCCACAGTGTCCCTCTGAGGGTCATCCGACCTCACTTTGAGAACCGACCATGGACCACTTGATAAGCCCACAGTGTCCCTCTGAGGGTCCTCCGACCTCACTTTGAGAACCACCACGGACCACTTGATAAGCCCACAGTGTCCCTCTGAGGGTCCTCCGACCTCACTTTGAGAACCACCACGGACCACTTGATAAGCCCACAGTGTCCCTCTGAGGGTCCCCCGACCTCACTTTGAGAACCACCACGGACCACTTGATAAGCCCACAGTGTCCCTCTGAGGGTCCTCCGACCTCACTTTGAGAACCGACCATGGACCACTTGATAAGCCCACAGTGTCCCTCTGAGGGTCCTCCGACCTCACTTTGAGAACCACCACGGACCACTTGATAAGCCCACAGTGTCCCTCTGAGGGTCCTCCGACCTCACTTTGAGAACCACCACGGACCACTTGATAAGCCCACAGTGTCCCTCTGAGGGTCCTCCGACCTCACTTTGAGAACCGACCATGGACCACTTGATAAGCCCACAGTGTCCCTCTGAGGGTCCTCCGACCTCACTTTGAGAACCACCACGGACCACTTGATAAGCCCACAGTGTCCCTCTGAGGGTCCTCCGACCTCACTTTGAGAACCACCACGGACCACTTGATAAGCCCACAGTGTCCCTCTGAGGGTCCTCCGACCTCACTTTGAGAACCGACCATGGACCACTTGATAAGCCCACAGTGTCCCTCTGAGGGTCCTCCGACCTCACTTTGAGAACCACCACGGACCACTTGATAAGCCCACAGTGTCCCTCTGAGGGTCCTCCGACCTCACTTTGAGAACCACCACGGACCACTTGATAAGCCCACAGTGTCCCTCTGAGGGTCCCCCGACCTCACTTTGAGAACCACCACGGACCATATGGCTCTCTGCTGCCCTACGTTGGGAAATTGTAGTCGGCACAGGTGCCGTACACGACACCCTGTTGCAAGCGTACACGCCCCATTATAACTATGGGGGCGTGTACGCTCGCTTGTACTTCGAGCCTATATTGTACACGAGGCTTATATTTTTCTATTGGAACTCCCTATCGTGTACGGCTTAACTATTGTTCATTATTATTATTATTATTATTTTGTTATTAGGATTATTTGTTAACGAGCCCAACATACACCAGAGGGTTGTCTTCAGCCCATGAGCCCAACAGACCTCTGGCAGCTGACAACAAACATTACACGAAGAAATCTCTAAATGAAGCAGCCCATTATTGCCATTATCCACATTTGAACAAATATGTTCTAAGATGATCTAACGATCATTATTTTTATAAACCAGATCGGTCTTCTAAAAAGAAAAACAGCCGATAGCTAACTGTTAGCTCACTCCCTCCGGTTCACGTTCATAACACTCATTGCAGTGAAAACCCAAGGCAGTTCTGCCTGGATACCTGGATGTTATAGTGAAGCACTATGGGGAAATGTCTGGCACTCTAGCAGCCTCTAGTGGCAGTTAAGTTAATTTGGGGGTCCTTGACACGAAAATGTTTGAGAACCACAGATCCTAAATATCACCAGGGGCCATTCTAAGATGAGAGACTGGAGGCATGTTTTGAAATATAGATGATAGAATCAAATAATTATTATTGTCCTTGTATGGTTACACACATAAATGTTACCCCACATTCATTGGTGATGATCCATCTGCATGTTTACATACATAAATGTTACTCTGTGTCGGTATAGATCCATTTGTCTTTATCCACATGTGCGGTGTGGGGTATTCCTACACAGCTGTATCAAAGGAAATGCAACAGAGTTACAGTTAATATTTAAAACAGGATACTGTGTCATTAAACATGCAGTATAAAACGTAGTATGATTCCTTGAGTGTTGACTGTGAATACATGTATTCACATGTAGCTCATTCAGTTTGTATATTCACCAATAAGAGATAAGCGACCGCCAGGTCGCAGCGTGATTTTAGAGCAAAATGTGTAACCTCGCGTCACCAGGCTTTCCGCTGGGGGAAAGCCTGGTCTTCGTTTACTAAGCGGGTCGTTTGATGGTATCCTACGTCATTTTGTATTCAAAACGGACTACAATTTGGCAGGAAACACCAAACCGGAAACAGTTTCAACCCAGTTAGCGCATGCGCAAGTAGTTAGCGCATGCGCAAGTAGGGGTTAAAACTGTTTCCGGTTTGGTGTTTCCTGCCAAATTGTAGTCCGTTTTGAATACAAAATGACGTAGGATACCATCCGCTCCCGACTGGATCAAAAGCCCGAAATTGGAAGCCGTCCCAGGCTACAAAATGTGTAGGAGCAGTGTCCAAAAATGTGTTTGGAAAAAATGTGCCTGATGGTGGCGCTATCTGGGAGAGATCCATGTTGATGACATGAGAGTGGACATACTGTGTTACGATTTGTATGATTGTAGGGCAAAATCTGTAGGAGCAGTGTCCAAAAATGTGTTTGAAAAAATCGTCCTGATGGTGGCGCTATATGGGACAGATCCATGTTGAAGACACGAGCGTAGAGCAAGTGTGTACCGATTCGTGTGATTTCAGGGCAAGATTTGTAGGAGCAGTGTCCAAAAATGTGTTTTGCAAGAATCGGCCTCATAGAGGCGCTAGAAGATTGATTGTTGGGGTTGTGGTTTGGCAGGCAAGGAGTGTGTGTGCAAAGTTTGGCATGGATTGGGGCAACGGTTGCGGAGATATGAGCAGGGAAAAAGTGTGACGTGTGACGTGTGACAGACTGACGGACTGACTGCCGGTGGAGGTTTTGATAGTAACTGCGACCTGACGGTCGCAATTAATTTCAGTTTTCATCTCAACACATCACAAGTATCTCTGTTCAGTTATAATTCTCTCAACAAACACTTGGGGCCCAGTAAGACTCCCTAATCGGGAGACGGTATGGTGGCGCTATATGGGACAGATGCGTTTTGATTATATGACTGTAGAGATAATGTGTACCGGTTTGCGTGATTTTAGGGCAAAATCTGTAGGAGCAGTGTCCAAAAATGTGTCTTGTAGGAATCGGGCTCATGGTGGCACTAGAAGAGGGCCATGTGAGAAATGAACAGTCACTTACAGGTAGCTGCAACTCCAAAAATAAAAGCCAAAAGCATATCCTTACCTCCCCCTGACCTTTCTACTGTAAATGATCATTCTCTTATGATCATTTAATGTTGTATGAATTGAGTACAAAGGGACCCTATATAGGAAACAAGCATATAAGCTTTCTTGTTGTCATAATACTTTTAGTTGACCTTGTATAAGTTAACTGTAGAGTCCTGTACTTTTTCCTAAGCAAACTTCTAAAAAGTATTCAATCAATCAATCTTAGCGGACCATTTGCACTTCCTGCTTGAAATAACAAAATATAAGGGAAATACCTGCAATGTTTGTGAATCTTTACAAGTCTGTAAATATAATAGTCTGTAACTAATAGAAGTACAACTTTTCCTTGCCAAACTGGTTATTCTATTGGTCTGTCGTTCAATGTTATATGAGATACTGAAGTGGTTCCTGTGTTGACCTTGTACCAGTGATTTGTGCTGTCATGAAACTGTACTTTTCTCTATTGCAAACTGCTAATAAATCAAACTGTTTCCCAAACACTTTTCATGTGTGGGTCATGGACACATATGGGTCCCATTCTTCATGAAGAAATAAAAAAAGAAATAAAAAAAAATTGCATAAATCAGAAAAAAAAGAAGTAGTGAAAATAACCAATCTGCAAGTTTGGGTCCTATGCCAGATTGAACTAAAACCACCGCGACCAGTGTGCAATGATTTAGTCAAGATTGACAATAAAACACAACACAAATTATGCGTATTAGTATTAATGCAAAAGGATTCCAGAAAAAAAAAATAATAATAAATAAGAAGAAGAGGGGGGAGCAATTAGGTGTTGGGTGTTTTGCTCAGGGAAACAACATGTTGCTGACCTGCCCTGGAATCATACCTGCAGAAACCTTGACTTTGGTTTTCAAGGCGGGCTCACTAAGCACTCAGCTATCATCACTCCTTTTAGCTCCCACATGTTTAACATATAGCCTACACTATTGATTGATTGATTGAATACTTTATTAGTCAGAGATGTATATATATAGCATGAGTTTCAACTTTGAAAACCCTGTTGCTACTGTCACAGGACTGTTAGAGTAAGAATAATAATAACTTAAGTAGGCCTACATGTTTTGCATATTTAATAACTTCCCGGAAAAAAATCTTCCATACAAAAATGTTGTTTGCATTACAATCGCGTCGTCGAAACACATATAACTCGTTTCATTCACTTTGGGAAGTTTGGGGCGTGACAACTGTTATGTTATGTTATTACTACTCATACATTTGTTGTTTTGCATATTATTGTAGGCTATAGCCTATTGTCTTTTGTCATTGAATGTCTCGATGAACTGAATACAAAGGAATGCAATGGAAATGAGCCCTGGCTTTTTAGTTTTTTTCATTTTTTTGAAATGTCGTCAATTAAATGAAGTCCCCTCACATCTGTGGGCAAATTACATCCTGCACATAATTCCACATCAAACTCTGCTCTGAGTCTAATGATCATTACATCCTGATGTGAAAGAAAATGTGTCAAAAGAATAAAACATGACGGTTGTTATGCAGTTCTTTCTTTTTCTTTTTACCCCTTGTTCTCCCCAATGTAGTAGTTATGCCAAATGATTCTTCCCCACACTCATTTCTCTCTTTTCACTGCTGTTGTATCCTACTGACTCACTAGTGCAGGGGTTTTCAAAGTGGGTGACGGGGCACCCTGGGGTGCCGCAACAGCAGTCCAGGGGTGCCGCGAGATCATTTGATGATAATTGGAATTTACTCCAATTATTACTTAATTGACAATATATATTTAGTATAATTTTAAACTTGAAGTACAGAGCAATTTTCAGTCAGTTCTAAGTCTTAACCAAAATGGCTATTAGGCATATCTCGCAACAAAATCACTAAAATATGCTATAAACATACGGTGCTGGGAGTGAAAACTATGAATATAATGTAGGGGTGCCTCGGATGAAAAGAATATTTATAGGGGTGCCCTGAGCAAAAAAGGTTGGGAATCCCTGCACTAGTGAATCAGTCTGTCAGTCATTCAGTGACAGTTACACATCTCATCCACCAGGGGGCGAAAGGCATTAAAGCAACAGTGCCTGGATCCATTATTGCGCATGCGCTAAACACGTTGATCCGGAAGCCGGATCTTCCGGAAGTAGAATGTTTCTGGCGTGGCGTTTCCACAACAAAGGAACCGTTGGTGTTTCATGGTGGTTTTGGGACGCGACCTGCCGTTTGCCAACGAACCTAAGCATAAAGGTGGTTGCCGGGGGGCAAGGAGCTCCGCTGTGTTCACTTGGACGCGGAAAGTCGGGGGGTCGAAGATGTAGCGTAATATTCTGTCCCTATCAGGACATAACTCGGACGGACTTTGCAACGCTCGACGCGGAGACTCGCTCGCTTTAGCTCGGCGCCGGTGTCTCACGTGGATCAAGTCCGCTTGAGTGTTGGTGTTTAGTTTCATGGTGGTTGGGACACAGCGGTGAAAAGCTTCTCATATTAAAAGGAGTTAAAACGCTTCAAATGGAGTCTGTACGGCTGAAGATAAATGAACACATGACGTCAGTGGGAGAGGAGATATTGTGTGTTTTGGAAAAGCAACAAAGTGTTGATGTTTGTTGCAGAGTGTTTGTGTTGGAGCGCCTCAGTGCGGCCGCAGAGGTCATGTGCAACCTCTTCCAGAGAGAGATGGAGACACTACACAACACCCAACTACACACTGCAGGTATGTCTGTTACACACACAACACCCAACTACACACTGCAGGTATGTCTGTTACACACACAACACCACACTACACACTGCAGGTATGTCTGTTACACACACAGCACCCAACTACACACTGCAGTGTCTGTTACACTTAAACATACCTGTCTCGGAAGCTTAATTTCAAATATAAAGTGCTTATTCCATGGCCATAGATGTTGCAATTCTCTTCGGGTGGGTAAAGTAACCGTTTCTTCAGTAGTGTTCAATAAAAATGCATTTTAATCTGAATGGTGGCCATTTTCGGCATATTTCCTCCATATGTTTCAACTGATTGATTGATTGAAGACTTTATTAGAAGTTTGCATAGGAAAAGGTACAGTTTCATGACGGTACAGTTCACTGGTACAAGGTCTACTAAAAGGAGATCCTAGAAAAGACTAAGCTTATTTTCACAGGAAACCATTTAAGTATCTCATATAACACTGAATGATAGACAACTACGCAACCCTATCGGTTGGGGTTGTTTCGAGGTCCCAGTAGACAGAGACTAACCTGCTGACGCGAGTGATTGCTAACCTGCTCATGCAGGTGAATGCTAACCCAAAGCCTAAACCATAACATTAAGCTTAAACCTAACCCCTACCCTTACCCAGTGTTGGGTATCGTTACATTTTGAAGTAACTCGTTAAGTTACATTAGTTTCTGACTTGAAAAAGTAATCCGTTAAGTTACTCCGCTACCCAATGAGAAAAGTAACTTAACGATATATTTTTTCCGTTACCGACAATTAAAACACATTTTCAAATGCATGCGCAATTGCATTACTGCGTAACGTCATTGTGCGGCCTTATGGCCCATATTAATGAACTCTGCAGTTAAAAACAAGAATGATATACACAATAGACAATATCCACAGCTCTTTTATTAATCATTTCTAAATCGGCCAAAACAATATTCTGTTTTCAATCAATCAAGGAATCAGAAAATGTCGTATTCGGTATTCCACACCGTGACGACCGTACGCAGACACACAGCAGCCAGTCGTTTTTTCTTTTGCATTAGATTAGGGCCTATAAATTGTGAGACGCCAGACAGACAGAAGTTACAGAACGAATATAATAATTAGGCCTAATTAAAACTAAACTAAACTAAAAACAAAAGGGTGGCAATTGGACAAAAAATAAATAAATACATAAATCAAAATAAATAAAGGTTCGTTTCTCTCAGACAGACAAAACGAATACAATAATTAAAACAAAACAAAACTAAAAACAAAGGGTGGCAATTGGCAAAAATAAATACATACATAAATAAAGCAAACTAAATAAAGGTTTTTGTTTTGTACGGTGATTGTCATCATCATTGCTGACACCTGACACAGAGATGGCTAACAGCTGACATTCTAATTATATGAATTACAGAATAGGCCTGTCGGCTGTCGCATATGACTGAGCTTGAACTTTTTACAGAAATAAGGACTACTTTTGTTTTTTAAACAGAAAATAATAATAGTTCCATTACCCTACCTTTACTGTACAATTACCGGATCGGTGCCCTGGAGAGAGTCGGTGGCTTTATCGTCTTCTTCGTTTAATCCAAAGTGGTGGTTGTACCTTAAGAGAACAAGTTTTTCAAAGCGTTGGTCGGATAGTCTGTTCCTCTTGGGCGTGAGGACCAAACTACCGAGGCTGAAAAGCCTCTCCACGGGGGCACTGGATGGTGTCGGGGTGTTGAGTCGAAGAAAGATCTGTTTGATCCTGGAGAATTTATTCAATACATCGATCCTATCACTTGACTTGAGATAATCCGCTATTTCAGAGTCCGGAGACACCGCGGCTTCGGCCTCTCCTTCTTCTTCATCGTCGAAATCAAAGAAATCATCCTCGTTCGCTCCGCCGGCGACAGGTGCAGGCCGCGGTGGTTCCAGACGTGCCGCCGCAGGCAGAGCACGACACTCGGCAGCGAGAAGCATCTTGGTGCGGTCTTTTCGCTCGTTGTCCCTCCTCATCCATCGCAGCTTGAATTTAGGAAGGGTCGCTGCTGCCAGCAAGGCCTCCTTACTTTCCAGCGTGGCTGCGAAACGCCTCTTGACGGCCTGTAAGACATTATGCAAGACACAGATATCAATATTACAAAGTTATTTCACCTAATATTTTTCCCAATGTTATTTGTGTAACATTTATAGCGACACACATTACATTACATTTTAGCAACACCCTCAGTATTAATTTAATAAGGGTAATAATAATAATAATAATAATAACTAGGCTACAACAACATGGACAGTGTACATTATGATAAAGTGCTATATGAGCACACATTTTTTACCTCAATTATGACATCGGGCAACCCAGATGTCGTACGGGAGACATGATCCTTTAACACCAGGGTTTTCTCCATCAGCCTATGAGTGTTGGTAGGATAGTTCCATAAAAGCAGTGGTCTTGAAGAATATCCAAGGCCTCTGTGAGGGGCTTCACGACCATACAGTACTCTTTAAGGAACTGGTACTCTTTCTCTGTAATGCACCTGATGCCTAGTGCTGTGCAAAGCTTATTAAGGTCTACGAGGGGATTGTCAATGACTCTGTTCAGGGCATCATAGAAGGAGTTCCACCGTGTTTTAGAAGGAACCAGGAGCTTCCTCCTGCAGATATCTTCTAGAGGTGCACCGATCCGTTTTTTTCTGTTCCGATCCGATCCGATACATTAATTTGGCTATTTCCCGATAACCGATACGATACCAGATATTTACAGTAGGCTACATAGCAAAAAAGCTTCACCTTTAAGCCATTTATTAGGATAGCTTCAGTTCAAATAACAGAGTGCATTCAGTGCAACTGAGTGCAAAATGCAATGGCAACTCTTTTTATATAAATTCTTCAAATAACCCGGTCTAATTATTGATATAATATTGATGCCAGCTGGTCATTCACTTAAAGTAATATACTACTGTATATATGTTTCAATAATGTTGTGCCATTGCTGCTATGTCTGTGTCACTGTTAGAGCTGCATGATTATAGCAAAACCTTTATTTTTAAATTATGTGTAGGCTACATTTCAGATGATTTATTTCAAATATTATTGTTAATAATATTATTATTGAATAAATATTGTTTTAACAAGCAAAATCGTATCTTAATGCAAAAGGATTGTCTTAAAAGCTCAAATAAATAAGGTTGCATTTCCAAGGTGAGACATTTACCTCACAATAGTCTGACTAGCCTGGTCCTTTCAAATATGTAAGGGCAAAATTATTACCTCATGCCCCTGCTCCGGTTGTTATGGCTTGTAAAACACATGGGTAAAACCTCTGTATAGTAGTCTGGTAGGAAGATAGGCCTCCCGCGCACCCGAAAGATATATTTTTCTAACCTACCTTTTTAGAATCCTTAAGGTGTCTAGTTAATGAATTTTGATGTTCCCAGATCCAATTATTGTCCCATATATGTTTTTTTAACCATATGTTGTGTCCGTCCTGGATTTTTGGCTGTGAAAACTAATAACTTTAAATCAACATAGCTCCTGAACCATACATCCGACAGAAACCATTCACCCCATTTTATGTTCGTCTTTGCGAGATGAATTGATTGATATAAAGGTTTGCCATGGTTCCATCATGGTTAGTGCATTAAACCCAAATAAACACAAAAAAAGTTAAAATTCGCCTAAACTGGATCACAACAACTTCTCCCCCATGCACCCTATTGTTATATTTTTTCTAACATTTGCTTTTTTACAATCTTCAAGATGTGTAGTTAACAAATGTTGATGTTCCCCACTTCAAATATTGACACATGTATGTTTATTCTGGCATAGTGTTTGCTATAGTGAATCTTTGCAAATGCAACAAAGAGAATGTAAAATCTACACAAGGTCTTAACTATACATTATTCTGAGACAAATGTCCAATTTGTCAGTTTCATTTTGGCATGAGGCATTGAGGGAGATGACTAGTGACATAATTTGTACATTTATGGATCATCAATACTCAAATAAATGCTAAAATGCTGACAATTCAATAGGCGGATTTACATAAGGTCTTAACTATACATTTCTCTGAGACAAATGTCCAATTTGTCTGTTTCATTTTGGCATGAGGCATTCAGGGAGATGGCTAGTGACATAATATGTACATTTATGGATCATCAATACTCAAATAAATGCTAAAATGCAGACAATTCAATAGGCGGAATTGGGCCAGAGGACATTTACCAATACAAATGAAGGAGTTTATGTTTTTTTTTTCTTTTTTTTTTTCCAAATTGTTAATATGAATGCTTTAGGTGCTTGATACACACATCCCATCCCCAATTCAAAATATAGTGCCAGGTTTTAATTTTGCTTACAGTCTTGTTGCGAGACCTGAAACACCCGTCGACCCCCAGGCTACATCATTAGTTCTATTTATAGTGACTAATAGGAATAGACTATGTGACAACCAGGAATAGTTTGGTGACCACTGGAGAGTCGGTTGACGGCCGGAATGTAGACGGCACCCGGGAGCAGGTTGGGTTAGCGCCCCAGCCTGTGTCTTCCGTGAGGAAGAAGCCCAACAAATCCACGGTGAGGCCTTTAGGAGGGCCATTCAAGCCACAAGCGGAGCCTGCAGCACCACCTTGCCCAAGTGGAGCTTGCAGTACTACCACTAACCCTTGTGGCCCAACCACCTGCAGCAGCTGAATGGAATGTTTGGATCGGGAGTCTGGTGCAACGCACAGGTTCTGAACCTGGTGAGAGCAGGAGAGGACCTGGTGAGACGTAGGAGGGGCCCGGCCAGGAGTCAACCCATAGAGCCTAGTTCTTCCATGTGCCAGAGTGGCGCTGCCCCCAATCCCGGCAGAGTAGTTCCGGTTCAGCACATTGAGTGACCCTGGTCTTTCCCTAATAGGACTGATCGTGGATAGCTACTGGGTAAATGCCTGATGATTCAAAGATGTACAACATTTTGGCAAGGGATAAACGGCCATCACCAATTTTCAAAAGGACCCTTGAGCTTTCGCCTCGATTTATGTGAATGGAAACACGTGAAAGCCTCCCCTGTACAGACATGCCAAATTTAAGACAATCTCATGCAGTGTTGGGTAAGAACCATGCAGTTTTTTGTATTCAGTACAAATATGTAATTTACGCCTATTATAAAAATGTTTATCTGTTTAAGACCACATACATTAACTACTGTACTTTCTTTATAGGGGCGGCACAGCTGAATGGTTGGGGAGCCCGCCTGGGGAGCCAGAGCTCCTGGTTGTCCCAGGTTTCTAAAGCACATTTAACATGACCACATTGACCAGGTCACCCATATGCTGTACAGTTAAACAAACAACATTAATAAATATGAAATATCAGTCGACTGGGCAGCTCTGGTGTGTAGGGGCAAGCTGTTACAGAGCCTTGGGGCCCCAGGCTGTCCTGCAAAGACCACAGTAGTGCATCTGTTGACCACTGTACTACATCTATAGACACTACATTGGTCTACAGATGTATTCAAGTGGTTTACAGATGCACTTGAGTAGTCTACAGATGCACTAATGTGGTCTACAGATCACAATATTGGTCTGCAGATGTGCTAAAGTGATGTACAGATGAACTAGAGTCGTATACAGATGCACTACAGTGGACTGTAGTGCATCTGTTGACCACTGTATTACATCTATAGACACTACATTGGTCTACAGATGCATTTGAGCATGCACACAACACAACAGTGGCCCATAGATGCACTAGAATGGTCTACAGATCACAACAGTGGTCTACAGATGCACTACAGTGGTTTATAGATGTAGTACAGTGGCCTATAGATTTAGTACAGTGGTCAAAAGATGCACTACTGTGGTCTATGCAGGACAGCCTGGGGCCCCTCAGGCTCTGTAATAGCTTGCCCCTACACATCAGATCTGCCCAGTAATCAGTCTTTACCTGCCTGATCTTTAGCTGAGACTGGCAGTCCATGATCTTCCTTTACTGATGCTAATGTTTTGCTTTTGTTTATTTTGATATTCTATGCTATTTATATTGCATTGTTATGGTCTTGTCTATTATTGTTTTTAACTGTACAGCACTTTGGGTAACCTGGTCAAGTTAAATGTGCTTTAGAAATGAACTTTTAATTGTGTTGAGGTGAGATGCAGTACAGTGCAGTGGTCTATATAGATAGACAGACAGACAGACAGACAGACAGACAGACAGACAGACAGACAGACAGACAGACAGACAGACAGACAGACACCTATTTTCTTCCACACACATCGACATTGCTACCCTTGCCTGGAATCGAACAGGGGCTCTGGTTCCCCAGGCGGGCTCCCCAACTATTCAGCTATACTGCCCCTATAAAGACACTACAGTAGTTAATGTATGTGGTCTAAAACAGATAAACATTTTTACATATTTACATATTTTACTGGATTCAAAAAACAGCATGGTTCTTACCCAACACTGCATGTGATTGTCCTAAATTTGGCATGTCTGTACAGGGGAGGCTGTCACACATTTCCGTTCACATAAATCGAGGTGAAAGCTCGATTGTCCATTTGGAAATTGGTGGTGTCCGTTTATCCCTTGCCAAAATCTTTGAATCATTAGGCATTTACCTGTCAGACAAGGTAGCATGACAAGGTTGGTTCCATTGGAAACCCGAGGTTGTCTAGAATCAAATCTTGGCATGAAATGGTATTTTGGCATGACATGTCATGCCAAAATAAAACAAGATAGGGTAATTGCATATCATTTAATTAAGATGTCACGCACATTTGAAAAATAAAAATTAAATTAAAACCTGACACTGTATTTTGAATAGGGGGTGGGATGTGTGTATCAAGCATATAAAGCATTCATATTAACAATTTGAAGAATAAAAAAAATAGCCTATGTACTCTGGCCCAATTCTGCCTATTGAATTGTCTGCATTTTAGCATTTGTTTGAGTATTGATGATACATCACTAGCCATCTCCCTGAATACCTCATGCCAAAATGAAACAGACAAATTGGACATTTGTCTCAGAAAAATGTATAGTTAAGACCTTATGTAAATCCGCCTATTGAATTGTCTGCATTTTAGCATTTATTTGAGTATTGATGATCCATAAATGTACATATTATGTCACTAGTCATCTCCCTCAAGTTCTCATGCCAAAATGAAACTGACAAATTGGCCATTTTGTCTCAGAATAATGTATAGTTAAGACATTATGTAGATTTTACATTCTCTTTTTGCTTTTGCAAAGATTCACTATAGCAAACACTATGCAAGAATAAACATACATGTGTCAATATTTGAAGTGGGGAACATCAACATTTGTTTACTACACATGTTGAAGATTGTAAAAAATGCAAATGTTAGAAAAAATATAACAATAGGGTGCATGGGGGAGGAGTTGTGATCCAGTTTAGGCGAATTTTAACTTTTTTTGTGTTTATTTGGGTTTTAATGCACTAAACATGATGGAACCATGGCAAATATTTATATCAATCAATTCATCTTGCAAAGACGAACATAAAATGGGGTGGAGCCAAAAATCCAGGACGGACACAACATATGGTTAAAAAAAACATATATGGGACAATAATTGGATCTGGGAACATCAAAATTCATTAACTAGACACCTTAAGGATTCTAAAAAGGTAGGTTAGAAAAAGATATCTTTCGGGTGCGCGGGAGGCCTATCTTCCTACCAGACTATAGGGACTTAATACATTTCTGTTGCTTAATGTACTTTGTGAAACTATCGGAGGAGACTATAACGACTTTTAACGAGCTTCACCTGGACATGCATGAATTAATCCAGCGTGTGGAGACACACGACGACATCAAGCAAAGTGATCTGACTTTCAACAACAGAGAAACGGGAGGTGATTCTCCTTTGAAACTGGCTAAAATAAAGAGACATTCATAGGATGGCTTTTTCTCTATAGCTTGCAACAGCTTTAGCAATGCTGTTGCATTCTGTCTATGAAAGTGAAAGTAAAACTCCTTCTGACCGTCTGGACGCAGGAAAGCCTGGTGACACGATGCTTTTTTTCTTTCTCCTTCATCTTTTTTTGAGACGACAATGACACAGGATTATGGAATATATCCTTACATTGCAAAGGTAATCAGCACCATCTGTATTCGGTAGGCTGCTAATGTTTACTGAGTGTCAGGCATAGAGTTATAATAAGTAGGACCAGAGCATCTTGCTGTGCAGCAGGGAGTGCAGAGAATGTAAAAAGAGGCAGGGGCTGACATTTCTAAAAAGGCATTTTGGTGGACAATTCTCTTGAATGTACTTATGGTATGGAAAGGGGACATTTGCATTTCTTTTACCATAGTAAAAAAAATGCATTCATGGTCTGAAGAGGGCAATTTTTACAGACATAAAAGGGCAGGGGCTCAAGCCCCCTTTGATGTCTGTGTGCACGTGCCTGCTGTGCAGGATGCAGCGAAGCCGTGTCTCGTTAAGACAAGGGTGGAGGAGCGACAAAAAGGTTTGATCCATAAGAAGATTTTGTGATGTTTATTTAATAATTATATGCTAAAAACATTTGGTCATGGCCCCATGGGCTTACAATTGCGTGATTATATTGTATATTTATTATTCTTATTATTATTTATATCGGGGCTTGGATCGGCGACGTTGTGTCGATATCCGATATAATTAATTAACATTAATTACCTTCATATCGGCGTCCGATACCGATATGTGCACCTCTAATATCTTCCACGCTCTCTGATGCCACAGATGACCTGCTACCTTTGTTCCACAGGCCACAACATTTGGTAGTGGAGCTCCTGTACACCCCCTTCACTTCATTGTTAGACAACAGCCATTTCTCTATGTCATTGGTGGCTATGAGATTGAGCGTGTGCGACGCACACCTGTGATGTGGAGGGAGGACAAAGTTGTTGTCCTCGTCTTCGTCAGCCGTGGAAAGGACTGCGTGTAGATCTTCAAAGGTAATATTTGCGCTTACTTCCTCCTCCTCTGATTCAGACCCAGGCTCGGATCCAGCCTCCTCCTGGTAAACCTGGAAGGCTTTAACAAAGTTAGAGCCGTTGTCGGTGACGGTGGCTGTCACTTTACCACTCAGGCCATATGATGTGTGAATCTGCTCGATTTCAGAGGCAATGACGTTATAAGTGTGCTTTCCCTTAACTCGCCTACAAGCAATGGCAGCTTTCTTGCGCTCCAAAGTAGAGGGATGGATCCAGTGGGCTGTCATTCCCATAAAACTCTTATTGTTTGCCTTCCACAGGTCTGCTGTGGTGGAAACGTATTCTATGCTCTCAAACGTTGATTTCAGTTCTTTCTCCATATCATGGTAAGCCTTGTCGAGGTAGCTGGAAAACGTTTTCCTGTCAGTTGTTCCATCCTTGTTCCCAGCCATAGGGATTTTCTTAATGATCTTGCGGAAAGACTTAGATTCTACAGTTGAGATGGGAAGCATCTCCTCCACCACATAACCAGCTACGAGCTTGTTGAGTTCTTTTTTAGTGACAGTAGCGAGAGATAAATCTATTTTTGGTTGTTTGGGAGCTGAAGGCCCGGCTTCGTTGTTGTTTACCTCCGTATCCTCGTCAACACTCCTCGCCACCAGTTTAGTGCTGCCGTGTTTAGCTTCCAAGTGCTTCTTTAAATTAGCCGTAGATATTTTGGAAGCAGACAGGCACTTGTTACCCGGACACAGCTTGCATTTGAGAGTCATGTTTTTGTCTTTTTCTCCGACATAATCAAAATAATGCCTGTATTTCCATCTCCAAAAGGCCGACACTGGTCTATCGTTCTCAGCCATTTTGCTTGTCTGTACAGACCGCGCTGCTGCAGAGGGCTCTTGTGCACATGCGCAGAGGGAGGCAGACAGACAGACAGGCAGACAGACAGCTACACACCCCGTTCACATGTGTATTTGTTGACAGAATAAGACAGGAGGAGGAAAACTGACTCGGGGCTTCTCGGGCTTCTTTTTTACTCGTTGGCAACAAAATTAACAGTGAAAATTGAACACTTTTAAAAAAAAATTACGGGATTACTTTTTTGAAAATATAACTAAGTAACTAACCGTTATATTGTAAAATGTAACTCGTTAGTTTACTCCGTTACCGCCAAACTAACGTCGTTACGTAACGCTGTTAGTTATAGCGCCGTTACACCCAACACTGCCCTTACCCTAACCAGACTACTGGGACCTCGAAACAATAGAAATATCGAGAGTCTGCCTTTGGTTGGGCAGGTGTACAGCACTCTGAAATGGCCACTCTTTATTGAAAGATACGGAAGGTAAGGGCGGCAGTGGCTCAGGGGTAGATAAACCGTCATTAGAACACAGAGGGTTCCCGAAGGATTCCCAGTTTGATCCCAGACTCCCTCAGAGTTGGTGTTGAAGAGTCCTTGAGCAAGAACCCCTGGTTGCTCCCGATGAGCAGGTTGGTGCCTTGAATGGGTGAATGTAAATCTATGTAAAGCGCTTTGGATAAAGTCGCTATATAAATGCACCATTTACCATTTAAGGGTACTTCTGCGCGCCTGAAGAGAATTGTAGAATCAGTGGTCATCGAGTAAGCACTTTATATTTCATATATTTATATTTATAGATCAGGCTTTTGCTGTGGTAGCCTATATCCCTACTCTCTCTCTCATAATGTTCATAGGGCTCAATAGTGGGCAGGTTTGTCCCTCTACAACCAGACAGGTTAAAAGTATCAATTTCAGACATATATTTCCAACAACCTATTGAAAAAGAAATAATATTAATAATAAAAAAGCTGAAACTACCGAACGAAACCACTTTGCACAGTGAAATCGATGGTTAGTTAATCGAAGGATAGTCGCTCAGTCGTAAGTTGTAACTCATGACATGAGTTTTGTTTGTAGTAGTCCCATACATACATCATTGTGTTCATGCTTAGCTGCACACTTCTCAAAATGAAAATCAAAACATATCGGGCGAGACTGATTCATCAACAAAAGAAGTCATGCCCATATGGGCTGTCCAGATATGGGCATGAAAGGGACAAGGACTGACAGATATGTATGGTCATATCAGTTGGATTGGCGGTGCGACAGAGGTGTGAGTGCTCCATTGTGGCCCAAACTCTTGACCTATAGCAGCGAAAATAGCTTACATCAGGATGGGGACAATTAATTTATCTCTTAGAACAAGTAGTGACTGATCCTTTCAACTGAACAAAACATACTAAACGTCTATACCGTAGTTTGATTTGATTACGTAATGGTATAATATACGGTTGCTGCATGGTAACCAAAAGTTCTTTCTACTGGTGATTTCCACAGAGCACCACAGGGAGAGGTCTACAGAGTCTAGAGAGATGGCCTCCCAAACATATTCAACGTTGTCAGAGGAACAGCGAGAGATGGACAAGGGACGTGGACTGTTGGATGCAACAATGCAACCTGTAGTGAAGTTGTACAGGATAGGTATGTAGTGTTTTATTTACTTTACAACCTGTTGTAAAGTTGTACAGGATAGGTATGTACTGTTTTATTTAATGTGGTTTAATCCTGTAGTAATGTTGTACAGGATAGGTTTGTAGTGTGTTAATGAATACAAGAATTCAAGCCCAAAACACGCTTGCCCGTGTCAAATGCTGGCGATATTGCAACGTGCGGCACCAGGTATTCCTAAAAGCAACCTCTATGTCTACGTCTAAACTTATTCCTAAACTTAACCTTAGTAAAACTAGGTCTAAACCAAACCTTATTCTTAAACGTAACTTCAGTAAAACTATGCTTAAAACCTTATTCCTAAACCTCTGAAAACTATTCCTTCTTGGAATAGCGGGAGTGTGTTTTGGGTTAGGGTTTGAGTTTTCCGGTTACCCTTAATTCTTATGACAATTATTATTATTATTATGAGAGTGTACAAATGGAACCAAATGGACCCTTACGGGTTGATCTGGTTCCATTTGTACACTCCCAGAGTTAAACACCCGTAAGGGACCATTTGGAATCACCCCAAGGAACCAGGGTCCCTTAACCACACCTTGAGGTCCACTGGTGTAGCAGAGTGTTTCCAGCGAGACAAGATGCACAATTTTTGATCAGAATGGAACTGACCCTTCATTAGTATCCATTAGCTACACCTGTGAAGAAAGTAAGGAAGAGGCCCAATGTTTTCTATTATGGCTTGCATGGAGCCTAATGGGCTGGTGAGTGGTGCTAGTACCGCTATATTGTAAATAGTCAATGCATACTTGTCCTGTAACGCACAACTGCCTCTCGATGCTGAACCCCTATCTGCTCCCGATGAGCAAGTTGGTGGCATGGGTTCCTCCCCCATCTGTGTGTGAATGGGTGAAAGCAATGCACAATCTATGTAAAGCGCCTTGGATAAAGGCGCTATATACATTTACCATACAACAGAAGCTTAACACACAAGGCCTTTATAAATAAATAAAAGACAATGTTGCTCTCTACAAACTGCGAGAGATGGCCAACCCACTTTTTCATATAAATATGCAAGTCCTTACTCATGTCATATCAAATACCATATCTTAATAAAGTCCTTATTATATTCCTTCATTGCAGACCAGTGTGCAGAGTCCAGCCTGAAGGTGAAGATGAGTTGGAGTGTTTCTGTTAAACAGGAATCTGAAAACCACCTGGACATCAGTACGTTTCATGCCTTCTCTTCTCTTCTCTGCTCTGCTCTTCTCTCGCTGTCTCTCTTAGAGAGAATGTTTGCAGGAAATGGCTTTTTTAATGCATGAGAATAGACTCGTGATTTGGAACTACCAAAGCTCTAAAACAGAGGAAACGCTGCATAAAATAACAAAGTACAAACCTTTAATGTTTTTTCTCTCATTTTATCTTTTTATTCTTTCCTAGACTTCGTTTCCCTCCCTGTGTGTAAAGAGGAGCTTTTCCCTGAACATCAGGAGAGGAGTCCCAGTCTGGAGGAACCACAACCTCCACAGATTAAAGAGGAACAGGAGGAGCTTCTACAAGAGGAGGCTGATGGATCAACGTTGACATTACTAGCAGTGAAAAGTGAAGGTGATGATGAAAACAGAGAGACAGAGGCTGTAGCCAGCACCTCAACTGAACACATGAAAACACAAGCTGATGTAGAGGACTGTGGAACATCACAACCAACTAGTGGTGACCAGCTCCTCTCTCCACACTGTTCTCAATCGGACGTCACTGAAGACAGTGATGAGTGGGAGGAGACCAGGGAAGGTCAGTCGGTTGTAAACGCATTGGATTCACACAAGACACACAATGTGGAAGGACAAACATTGTCTGTAAGCCACAAGCTGTCCCAGGATCTGCCATTGTCAAAACAAACTCACTCCAAGAACAGCCACACAGGGAAGAAAAGTTTTAGTTGTACGGTGTGTGGCAAAATGTTTAATCGCAAGGGAAATCTGAAGAGTCACACAGTTGTTCATACAGGGGAAAAGCCCTTTACTTGTACTGTTTGTGGTAAAGGCTACGGTCAAAGTGGTCATTTAAAAACACACATGATGACTCATACAGGGGAAAAGCCCTTTACTTGTACAGTTTGTGGTAAAGCCTTTAGTGAAAGTGGTAGTGTAAAAGTACACATGAGGACTCACACAGGGGAAAAGCCTTTTACTTGCACAATATGTGGTAAAGGCTGTGGTCAAAGTGGTAGGTTAAAAGTACACATGAGAACTCATACAGGGGAAAAACCCTTTACTTGTACAGTTTGTGGTAAAGGCTACGGTCACAGTATTAATCTAAAAACACACATGAGGACTCATACAGGGGAAAAACCGTTTACTTGTACAGTTTGTGGTAAAGGCTGTGGTCAGAGTGGTGAGTTAAAAACACACATGAGGACTCATACAGGGGAAAAGCCCTTTACTTGTACAGTTTGTGGTAAAGGCTGTGGTCAGAGTGTTCATTTAAAAGCACACATGAGGACTCATACAGGGGAAAAACCGTTTACTTGTACAGTTTGTGGTAAAGGCTGTGGTCAGAGTGGTGAGTTAAAAACACACATGAGGACTCATACAGGGGAAAAGCCCTTTACTTGTACAGTTTGTGGTAAAGGCTGTGGTCAGAGTGGTCATTTAAAAGCACACATGAGGACTCACATAGGGGAAAAGCATACAGGTTAAAACACCTTTACTTGTGCAGTTTGTGGTACGCTCCATGGATTTATTTTGTCACTTGGCTTCTCAGTCTTGACAGCTTGCTTTCTCCAAGGGGAGGTGAGACATAGAATGCGAGTGGAATCCAAACGTGGCTTCTTATTGGTCTGTGGTGGGGGTGGGACAAATACACCAGTGTGTATTGGCTGGCTGATTTGTTGGAACAACATCCAATCAGCAACAACGTCGCCTCTGTCAAAACTGATATACGAGTCAACTGAATCATGGCCAGACTGAGAAGCGAAATGATAAAACTGATCCACGAAACGTAGTGTAGCAGGCTGGCACCCTGGCTTCATACAGGCAGGAAAACCCTTTAGCTGCGGTTTGTGGCAAATGCTTGGTCAAGATAAGGAGGATTCAAATAACTATATTATGGATGTCTTAATTAACGCCAGGTCTTGTGGAGGTGTGACCAATGCCATTCTGCTATTGTGCATGCGGAATTCTGCACACTGCATCAAAGCAGCTCACGGTAAAACAGACCTGAATTAGTCATGGGTGTTACTTTAATCAAACCAATTGGAGAGAGTATCAGCTGCCATTCCCTTTAAGATCAGTGCAAGACATGCGTTAAGCGGCGAGACCAAAAGAATAAGAAACGTCATATTGTCCACGTGAATGCATCGCCATAATCATATATGGTTGCAATCCCAATGCTTGCTTTATAAGCTGTAGCTTTGATTGCAGACAGTTGAATAAAACCATGTGTAAGTGGGTTATTATCATCCTCATGTTACTGATTCTAGAGACTGTCATGACATTCTATTAATTAGTGCTGCCGAGCAGTGTTAACTATTCAGCTGCACTTAGGTTCTCAAATCATTGTATTTATACAGACTAACATCTCAGAGGTAAACACAATTGACACAAGACATTGAAACTCACGTCTTCTCATTATAGTAAAATCTGAATCATAGAGATTTGTTGAGAATTAAGAGAGTTTTCTTTTAAGCTATGGAACAACACCTCAACCATTTCTCTGATGATTGTCATTATTATTTCTGATTTGTTTGCTGTACATATGTTTGGTTTCTGATATCTGACTGTGTTTTGCATAGTATTGTCATCTAATGTTTCAATGACTTGAGTACAAAGGACCCCAATAGAAGCAAGCCATAGTGCTTTGTTGGGTTAAAATCCTCTTTCCACCTTGTATTGAACTTTACTTTCCTGTGCTTTTTTTTTCTTCTTCTGTGAACTAATAATAAAATATATGAAAAAAGGTTTTCACTGCTACAGATGTTTTATTTTTGTTATATATCACAACAGAAATGTTCAATATGATAATATAATTTTCTATACTTTCAATCTTTCTTTATATTTTGAGATGTTTTGGCTTTTTCTATCTAATTCCTAAACCTCGGAAACCTATTCCTCCTGTGGAAAGAATCCGGCCGAGTGTGTTTTGTGTCGAGCGTTCAGTTTACCCTTAATTCTTATGACAATTATTATTATCACAGATAGAAATTGTGAAAATGCAGATTTCTTTATCAGCTTACCAGTTTTTATAGCGTAGTTTGTTGACTGCATTTGATGCAGTATTAACAGTCTTTTTTTTTCTTTTCTTTCCTTCGTTACTGTCTTGACCCACAGAACATAATTCAGGGCAGAATCGGAAGTAAGCTCTGTATTGGCACCTTGCCTCTAAGGTGCCAAAACCCTAACCCCTTTATCCCCTGCTTATGACTAGTTTGACGAGTTATATTTGTGTCCACTCTGCCAATGACGAGTTTGACAAAAAAGTTTTTTTTGACCCCATTAAATCCAGTAAAAACGATTTCAATCGCGATTTTGCATGTTTCACCCCCATACAACCCCATCTTTCATACAGGGCAGCCATCTTTGTTTACATTACACGTAAAACATAATGGCTGGTTTCTCATGAATGCCTGAACGGATTTCCAATCGGATTTTTTTGTTTGAAAGCTGTGAACATCCTACACACACATGGTGCATGATTTGTGCATGGGCGTGCATGATCCGTGCACTATAAATTACATGGAAGTCTATGGAGACTTATGGCGGGGAGATCCCAAAGAAGGCATATTTAAATGGCAGTAGATGAGTTAACAAAAGAGATAATTAATTCCATCATTATTCTGCTTTATGTGTTTACAGCAGAGAAGATTTAAAACGCCCATAATCCAGCCAATCATGGTGATGATTAATGGAAAGAAGTTAAATCTATTATTGTATCCTGGGGCGCCCGCTGACCTAGCGGTCCAGGTGCATATACCACATAGGCTCTGATGCATGAGAGCGTGTCACGGGTTTGAAAAAGAGCTCTAAAAGTGCACCTAAATAAACTCAGCAAAAAACGAAAGGAAACATATTCATAATTAATTATATCTCCCCTCTAATAATACCAAATTGTATTGTGTTGTATATCATTGTTATCGTTGATTTGTCACCTTTGCAACGAGGTACAGCTTGTAAGCATCGGGCATTCGAGGCATGAGCTACACAGCCAAACGTGGGGGTAGCGCCGACCAGAATTTGCCAACATTTGGTCCATTATCTCTCCCCTTTAATTTTGCCAAATGGTATTGTGTTTGATATCATTGTTATCATTGATTTGTCACCTTTACAACGAGGCACAGCTTGTTAGCATTGGGCATTCGTGGAATGAGCAACACAGCCAAACGTGTGCTGTGGGTAGCGCCCCTCCAAAAATGGTCAAAATGGCCTGGCAGGCCTGCAATACTGTTCTTTTGGTGCATTTGGAGAATTGAATGACTGCACTCTACCACAGTAATAGGGAAAGAAAAAAACAACATATATTGGCCATTTTTACACTTTGTTAATGTTAAGCTCAGTGTCAGGGAAGCCCAAAACGAGAGTAAATGCCAGAAGAACAGTGTATTGCAAGCCATTTTTACAAAATTCTGGTCGGCGCTACCCACACGCTTGGCTGTGTAGCTCATGCCTCGAATGACCGATGCTTACAAGCTGTACCTCGTTGTAAAGGTAACGAATCTACGATATAAATGATATAAAACACAATACAATCTGGTATTATTAAAGGGGATATAATTAATTATTAATATGTTTCCTTTCTTTTTGTGCTGAGTTTATATCGTCAATTTGTACCTGGCCTCTGCAATAAGTCTGCTTACTGTACATTTTAGTTCATGTTTTGACTACTCGTGTATAGGCCTACGTTGTTTTTGTCATTAAATGTCTTGTTGAATTCACCCTTTGTCAGCCTTTTGGTTGGTCCCTGACTGACCAACCAGCAGGCTCTATCTGCCTTGTCCCGCCCTGGTTCCTTCTTTTTGATGTTGAATTTGCTAAAACATAATTGTTGTAGAAATAAAAACATGCTGGGTCACTATATTGCCACTGAGCAGCTCCATTTGACTGAAACCAAGTTTTAAATTAGAATTGAACACACAGAATAACAATACGAAGCAACTGAATTAGAATGGTAGTGGATGGAGTGTCCCGATGGAGTGTCCCACCGAATATCCCACCAAGACACTGCAACCAATGGGTGTGAAGAGGGATGGGACAATGGGCGGGACTTGGCAAAGGGTGAATTAAATATAAAGGACCTCAATGGAAATGAGCCCTGGGGGTCATCCTTTAAGCATCCTTTTGTATAAATCTGTACCATTGCAACTGTTAATAAAGTATCATTTTAATCAATCAATGCCGTATGTGGCTCCCTCTACTTGATTAAACACAATTAGTTTTTGTGAAATAAAAATGTTGAATTTTTCGTATTATTATTATTTTACCTTTATTATTATTATTATTAATCATTGGCACTGATGGGCAGTAGCTAGCCACAGGTAGCTAAGCTACATAGCTTAACTACACTTCTAAGTAGCATAACGGAAATTTGCTAACTTTCTTTGGGGATAGCTTATAGTGTAGTTCAGCTATATTTAATCAGAGTAACTAGTAATGTAGCTTGCTACATTTTCCAAATAGCTTACCCATCACGGTTGGGAAAAATGAATAAATAAATAAACCAGTCAATTGCAATAGTGAGGGGACATTCAAGAGTCCCCAGATGATTAACTTTAATATGCAACATTGTTTTCTCACTCAACAGTAAACAAACCAACATAAAGTTTAAATGTATATGCAAATGATAAACATTGGATGCGTTTCGGCCCGGCGGACTTCGAGTTTTGAAACGCTGAGGAAGGCGTTTTTTCATCCCAGTTACCCAGTGATTTCCGTGGCCAAATAATATAGGCCTACACATTAATTTGGGGGTCCTTGACGTGAATATGTTTGAGAACCACGGATCCTAAATATCACCAGGGGCCATTCTAAGATGAAAGATTGGAGGCATGTTTTGAAATATAGACGATATAATCAAATACAATCATTATTGTGTGTGTGTGTGTGTGTGTGTGTGTGTGTGTGTGTGTGTGTGTGTGTGTGTGTGTGTGTGCGTGCGTGCGTGCGTGCGTGCGTGCGTGCGTGCATGTGCGTGTTACATGGTCCTTGTATGGTTACACACATAAATGATGGTGATGATCCATTTGCATGTATGTTACTCTATGTCGGTATAGATCCATTTGTCTTTATCCACATGTGCGGTGTGGGGTATTCCTACACAGCTGTATCAAAGGAAATGAAACAGAGTTGCAGTTAATATTTTAAACAGGATACTGTGTCATTAAACATGCAGTATAAAACATAGTATAATTCCTTCAGTGTCTCTGGTCAGTTATAATTCTTTCAACAAACACTTGGGGCCCTGTTTTTGACCATCCTAAACCCTAAATCCCTAAACTTCTTTACCATTTTGAAAAACATTTTTTAAATAGTTCAAATAGCTGATCTACAACTAGCTGATCTACCGTATAAACAAACAATCAGGATTTGGCGGTGCATGAGCAGCAAGCGGCATGCACAGGAGAAGCGGACCAGAGCATGATCTACAAGCTCACAACATGTCGATGTAGATCGGCTATGTTGAGTATTAAAAACAATATAATCAAAATAGTAACAATGCAAAGAAGTTTATGGGTTTAGGATTTAGCATGGACGCAAATGGGGCCCTTAGTCTCAAAATATAATTGATTGTGGACTCCGATGCAACTAATCAGTGTTACGATTTTTTTCTCCAATTTTACATTACATAATTTTGTTCATGTGAAGATTATATAAAAATGACAAATGGTTTATATACTTGTAGATCAGCTAGCCTAGCCTTTTGAACTATTTAAAAAATCTCCCTCCTATAGGTGTAAACAGGATCATGTGGGGGTTTCAGGGGATAGCCATTGCCATTCGCTGGAAGGAATGAGTGGGGGGAGGGGGGATACGGGATAGGGGATTTCTTTTTTACTCATAATAATGTACATTGTAATCTACATGTGAGCCTCTGTGCTACTTCTATTTGAAAATGTAATACACATATTTGAAAAGAAAGATTATACTAAGATCCCAATGGCAGTTATTTTTGCCACTTCTAGTTTTTCCCCCTGAAATGACACCTCTCTCTGGTTCCGATTTAAACAATTTGCTTCTCAAAATAAATGGCAATTTAAAACTCGACTGAATTAAAGAATTCATTGTTTCCGTTAATCAATTCAAAATTAATAAAAACATATAAACAAAACATGTTGATATATACATTTTCAATGGATGCTGTAATTCTATCATGGATCTTTTACAGAGGATTAAATTACTAAGCAGTTTTTTCTTTGAAATTATATTTTAAGTCTGTTTAAAAAGGATGTACTTTACCATTCACTTAGTCAGGGGACTTGATTACTTCATAGACATCTGTGTTGCCTACTGGTAAATAATAAGCATTAATTTGGTGCTTATAAATGTTATTTCAATTTAATTAATTCCATTAATTCATTTTAAAAATAACCAGATGTCAGAAATGTTCTTGACCGATGTGATTGGTTTAAAGACTGACCATGCTGTAGTGGGCAGTACACATGATCAGTAACTCCACTTTGATTGGTCCTCTGGTCTGCAGCTGAGCCCTGATTGGTGTACTCATACTCAATGGGCCTGTTAAATAAAATAAACATTTATCAGAAATGGCGTAAACAAGATGTAATCTACTGATGTCATGCATGTTGATGAATAGTTGATGTATTGTACTGACGTGATATAATCTGGATCTGTAAATTAAAAACAATAAGTTTTACATATTATTTGATATCAAATAAAAACACATAAGTTATTTGTCAGTATGTTTTCTTCATGTTAAAGCAATCGGACACTTTGGCAGAGGAATGTTTTGGTTGTTTAACTACCTTGTCATGGAGAAACTAGTCCAATTAGGGAGATTGCTGCATCACACAGGTGATTAGAAATGAACTAGCCTGGGAACGATGCAAATTGGGAGCGATGCAAATAAGGAATGCATGTCCTGCTGTTATATGCAATACTCGTTATACCCATTGGGTGGTTCTGGGAAGTCTTTGTGCAATCATCTGGGGGGTAGCTATAGTCTTCATACCCAATCCAATGACACCTAGTATTTTCAAAAACGAATAAGAAATACATTTGAGCTGATCAGATTATTTTTCATTGACATCAGCAAAGATCTTGGGCTGCCAGCATTAACAGCCAATAGCCACTTTTCCTTGGTAAATTCTAGTCTGCAAGAGCTTATGATTTGTTGTCATATCTCGAGAACTGTGTGACCATTGGTCATATAACTTGGTGTTCTGTGTTCAGATAACCGAGGCTGTTCCAATGGCACCATGAACTGTACCATAACAAAACATAAAAATAAAATAAATAAAATTGTAGATCTGCTGCTTTTGTGGACAAACAACCGGCCATATCTCGAGTTGAGAACGTAACTGTGCCTTGTATCTTGCATTGCTGGATTCAGCATTCAAATGCCTTTCCAATTTGTATTTTAGCCTTTCATAGGAACAGGGGGGTTTGTTTTTCATTTGTGTGTGTGTGTGTGTGTGTGTGTGTGTGTGTGTGCGTGCGTGCGTGCGTGCGTGTGTGCGCGCGTGCGTGCATGCGCTCGAAATACAAATATTAATATCAAAATTCACCGTTAAGACAGACAATCCGGATCGAGAGTGGTGTCTTCGGATCGGTCTCGGGACGCAATGGCACCTTCCTGGTTTACGTAGGACTAAGGGAACCAGAGAAAGGCAATAGAGCATCGCAGCGGAAGTGGATGCCTGGGGTCACTTAATATTCCCCATTCATTTTCGCCATAGACTTTTACAAAAATATTTATAACAATTATGTTAAGCCTCGAACCAAGCCATCCAGGATGGAGGTGAATCATGATCATATAACCTTTGATCCTATGTGAAAACATATTTTAATATTACATTATTTGATATACTACATTTAATAACTACCCTTTGTTTAGCGATTTTCAAAATGTTCTTTTCATAGAAAAAAAGGTTGTATGGTCATGATTCACCTCCATCCTGGATGGCTCGGTTCGAGTCTTAACATAATTGTTATAAATATTTTTGTAAAAGTCTATGGCGAAAATGAATGGGGAATATTAAGTGACCCCAGAAAACCACGCCCACTGCGATGCTCTATGGGGAAGTTCTCAAAGAAATATACATTAAATGTGCTGGGGAATTTGTTGGTTGAAAAACTGAAACTAAAATAATCATAAAAAATATTGGCCTAAAAATGAACGGACAGTTTCCTTGTACTCAGGGGAGTAAGGTGCAACCAGCTGTGCAGTGAATTTGAATGATAATATTGATGAATATATTCAATATATTAATTAATATATTAAAAATAAGATGTTTGTGAAAAAGTGAAAAAATGCGAATAAGGGCGCTGCGACGTTGAGGAAGTGGCGGCTAAGATGCCCTCGGAATTCCGAACGCAATGGTACGCCATTCAAGGACGCCGGACACACCATTCGGCCGGTATCGCACATTCCCCACCGGAAAAAAAGAAAGAATAGCATTTATGCTGAATTTTTAACTACTTTTCTTCTTTTTTTTTTTACAATGTCGTCAATTAAATGAAGTCCCCTCACATGTGTGGGCAAATTACATCCTGCACATAATTCCACATCAAACTCTGCTCTGAGTTTAATGATCATTACATCCTGATGTGAAAGAAAATGTGTCAAAAGAATAAAACATGACGGTTGTTATGCAGTTCTTTCTTTTTCTTTTTACCCCTTGTTCTCCCCAATATAGTAGTTATGCCAAATGATTCTTCCCCACACTCATTTCTGTCTTTTCACTGCTGTTGTATCCTACTGACTCACTAGTGCAGGGGTTTTCAAAGTGGGTGACGGGGCACCCTGGGGTGCCGCACAGGGGCGCTGGAACTCCAAAATCCCGAGGGGAGCTGAGCCTAGAGGAGTTCATGCTGAAAAATTCACGTTTTTTATCCGGTTTTGGGTTATTTTTATTACGGTTTCGGGTGTTTATTCCCCGCACAACGGTGTAACAAGGAGCTATATAGTTACTAGTTATTTTAGCACACAGTGCAACACACAGCACGCACACACACACACACACACAGTCACTCACGCACACACTACAAAATCGGGTATTATTTTTGTAACAGTTTTCTACTGTTTTTTATTCCCCATATACAACGGTGTTAGTTTGCAACAATGAGCCTATAGACAGTTTCTAGTTCTCAAATAAATAGACTTTGGTGTGCCATCAAAGCGGGATTTAAATTTGACTTCCCTTCTGACCGGAAGTGGCAAGGTGACCATGTGATTAGGTCACCATGTGATAATCAAATACCTTTTTTCAACATATTTTATTCCCCAAAGTCAAATACATTATTGTTTTAATATAGCTCTGTGTGTGTGTGTGTATATATAGGCTTATTAAAAAAAAAAAAAAAAAAAAAAAAAAAGTTTTTTTTTTTTTTTTTTTTTTTTTTTTTTTTTCCTCCCCACCACCAGGGGAGCTGCAGCTCCCTCAGCACCCCACTTCCAGCGCCCCTGGTGCCGCAACAGCAGTCCAGGGGTGCCGCGAGATCATTTACTGATATTTGGAATTTACTCCAATTATTACTTAATTACAATATATATTTAGTGTAATTTTAAACTTGAAGTACAGAGCAATTTTCAGTCAGTTCTAAGTCTTAACCAAAATGGCTTTTAGGCCTATCTCACAACATAATCACTAAAATATGCTATAAACATAAGGTGCTGGGAGTGAAAATTATGAATATAATGTAGGGGTGCCTCGGATGAAAAGAATATTTATAGGGGTGCCCTGAGCCAAAAAAAGTTTGGGAATCCCTGCACTAGTGAATCAGTCTGTCAGTCATTCAGTGACAGTTACACATCTCCTCCACCAGGGGGCGAAAGGCATTAAAGCAACAGTGTCTGGATACATTATTGCGCATGCGCTAAACACGTTGATCCGGAAGCCGGATCTTCCGGAAGTAGAATGTTTCTGGCGTGGCGTTTCCACAACAAAGGAACCGTTGGTGTTTCATGGTGGTTTTGGGACGCGACCAACAAACCTAAGCATAAAGGTGGTTGCCGGGGGCAAGGAGCTCCGCTGTGTTCACTTGGACCGCGCGGAGGTGCCGAAAGTCGGGGGTCGAAGATGTAGCCTACTATTCTGTCCCTATCAGGACATAACTCGGACGGACTTTGCAACGCTCCACACGGAGACTCGCTCGCTTTAGCTCGGCGGCGGTGTCTCACGTGGATCAAGTCCGCTTGAGTGTTGGTGTTTAGTTTCATGGTGGTTGGGACACAGCGCGTGGTGAAAAGCTTCTCATATTAAAAGGAGTTAAAACGCTTCAAATGGAGTCTGTACGGCTGAAGATAAATGAACACATGACGTCGGTGGGAGAGGAGATATTGTGTGTTTTGGAAAAGCAACAAAGTGTTGATGTTTGTCGCGTGAAGCTCGAAGTCAGAGTGTTTGTGTTGGAGCGCCTCCGTGCGGCCGCAGAGGTCATGTGCAACCTCTTCCAGAGAGAGATGGAGACACTACACAACACCACACTACACACTGCAGGTATGTCTGTTACACACACACAACACCACACTACACACTGCAGGTATGTCTGTTACACACACAACACCACACTACACACACTGCAGGTATGTCTGTTACACACACAACACCACACTACACACACTGCAGGTATGTCTGTTACACACACTACACACTGCAGGTATGTCTGTTACACACACAACACCACACTACACACTGCAGGTATGTCAGTTACACACACAACACCACACTACACACTGTCATACCTGTCTCAGAAGCTTAATTTCAAATATAAAGTGCTTATTCCATGGCCATAGATGTTGCAATTCTCTTCGGGTGGGTACAAGTAACCGTATCTTCAGTAGTGTTCAATAAAAATGCATTTAATCTGAATGGTGGCCATTTTTGGTGTATTTCCTCCATATGTTTCAACTGATTGATTGATTGAAGACTTTATTAGAAGTTTGCATAGGAAAAGGTACAGTTTCATGACGGTACAGTTCACTGGTACAAGGTCTACTAAAAGGAGATCCTAGAAAAGACTAAGCTTATTTCCACAGGAAACCATTTAAGTATCTCATATAACATTGAATGACAGACGAACTACGCAACCCTATCGGTTGGGGTTGTTTCGAGGTCCCAGTAGACAGAGGCTAACCTGCCGACGCGAGTGAATGCTAACCTGCTCATGCAGGTGA
Organism: Nannobrachium achirus; assembly: GCF_963921795.1. NCBI lineage: Eukaryota > Metazoa > Chordata > Actinopteri > Myctophiformes > Myctophidae > Nannobrachium > Nannobrachium achirus. The sequence goes on along the minus strand of NW_027665159.1, from coordinate 17,194 downwards.
ATGCTAACCCAAAGCCTAAACCCTAACATTAAGCTTAAACCTAACCTGCGGTACCAGTAGTGATTTAAAAGCACACATGAGGACTCATACAGGGGAAAAGCCCTTTACTTGTACAGTTTGTGGTAAAGGCTGTGGTACCTGTGGTGATTTAAAAGTACACACGAGGACTCATACAGGGGAAAAGCCTTTTACTTGCACAATATGTGGTAAAGGCTGTGGTCAAAGTGGTGAGTTAAAAGTACACATGAGAACTCATACAGGGGAAAAGCCCTTTATAGCGGGGCAGTTAAGGAGAACAATACTTCAGTTCTGGAAAGAAGCACCAAAAATTGACAGAGTGTACCTCTTGGGTCATTCTTTAGAAAAATCACATTAGACATTTAATTTTCAAAATGGCCGCCAGTTTTAAAGATGGCCGCCTTTTCGGATATGTTTTACAGTACGCCAGCCAGTTAATATCGAATTTTCATAATATTAGCGTTGTTTTGTAGGTTTTAAAACATCCTGAGTTCATTTATTACACTTTTAAAGCAGCCAGAATAATCTTTCTGACTTTTGGTTGGGGTCTTTCCTCACCTGGGACCCCCCAGACAGACCCCTGAGCCTATTTCAGTAATCGCTCTGCTCCTGCTCCAGAACAATGTTAAATTAGATCTGAAATATGCTCTGAAATCAAAAAAGGACTAGTAGCAAATAACAGAGGTCTTCCACCGGGGGTCTGGGACTCCTGGGGGGTCCTCAGAGCTACTACAGGGGGCCTGCCAAATTTTACATTTGAAACTTCGAATGTTTTTATGTATCCTGGTTTTATGTATTGTACTTTGATGGTTTATTAGTATTCTCAGTATTATTTATAATGTTTTTTGTGTTAAACAGTTATGGTTGACAGCTGTTACTGCAGGGATTGCAATAATGAAGGTATTGCAACTTTTCACTTTGGGGGCAGAACAACATTTCCATTTATTGCACTGTACTCACACTCACAACACAGAGACAGAGACACAGACAGAGCCACACACACACACACACACACACACACACACACACACACACACACACACACACACACACACACACACACACACACACACACCTCTGTTATTGTCACCCCAAAACCCTCACCTTATCCTCTTATAGAGCCCATGGTCAATTACGCCCAAAGAGATTCACTACAATACAGTAATTTCAGACATGCAGGATGTATTTGTCCTCATCATCATCATCTTCAATGTCCAACCTAATAGTGTTGACACAGTCTCCACCATAGCATAGAGTGAAAGGCAGGTTAATTGAGCAGCTGCACCGTCCACAACCTGCTTTGCAGACACATTTGATGAGCTCAAGTACTGCCTTTGGAGCAGGGAGAGCAAGAAACCTGACTGGAATATACCCTCCACTCTCTGAATTCCATCTATTTTCTTTGATTGGTGGAAGCACAGGGCAATTTGTCAGGTATGATTTATCCTGCATTGTGACGGAGTTGGCACGGAGGTAATGTGGTAGCAGTGCAGCACGAGTTGGAGGTAGCATCTCACCCTCCAAGTTCTTTGACAGAAATAGTTCCCATCTGAGTAATCCCAGGGTTGTTGGACCTTTTGAACTGTAAACATGGCATGCAAAATGTTCCGACTCCAATGTTGTTGGAAGCTCACCATTTATAAGCTCAGGAGGAATGGCCAATGACCTTGCCAAGGTCCTTGATGGCTTGGTCATCATCATCATCAAGTAGGCATTGACCCATGTCTTTTTGGTGATTCCAACAAATGTTCTTCCCCAGTCAGCACCTGAAAAACCATGTACGCACTATGTACTCAATAACTTGAACTCACTTGAATATATAAATTTCCTTTTTTTTGTACCGGAGGCAAGGACTTGATAAGGCATCGGGGTATCAGCCTCTTCATGTGTTTGCACTTCCTCAAAATCATGTCCCTTGATGAAGGTATCGTATTATGATGCCTACTTTGTCATACCTGACAAATTGCCCTGAGCTTCCATCGATTGAAAGAAATAGATGGAATTCAGAGAGTGGAGGGTATGTTCCAGTCAGGTTTCATGCCCTCCCTGCTCCAAAGGCAGTACTTGAGCCCATCAAATGTGGCTGCAAAGCAGGTTACAAGGGACGGTGCAGCTGCTCAAACAATAACCTGCCTTGCACTCCTCCCTGCAAATGCTATAGTGCAGGGGTGGGCAACTTTGATGATGGCGAGGGCCACTATATGTCCACCTTCACTCCAGAGGGCCACATTGCATATTGCTACGTTCTACTTTGTCATTCTAGTATCTTATACAAAAGAAGCAAAAATAGCAGATATGCAAGCTCAATCGGCTATTTTTGCTTCTTTTGAATTAGAATCCTGAATATTTCTTTTGTTATTTTTTAATTAGAATCCTGAAATCTAACATTTTGATTAAATTGTAATACTACTATACTAGTCATTAAGCTACTAAGATAAACTGATGGAATTAAAGCAGGTCATGTTTGGAATTGTAACAGCTGAAATCAATAATATATTAGGTTTCCGGTATTAACTCATTGAGTGCCTATCCCGAATTAGTTCGGGATATATTATCGCATCCCAGAGTGCCTATCCCGAACTAGTTCGGGATATTAAAAAAAAAAAAAATTGAAAATTTTTTTTTTGAATTTTTTTTTTGGACCCCATCAAATCTAGTGAACTTGATTTCAATCGCGATTTTGCATGTTCCACCCCCATACAACCCCATCTAACATACAGGGCAGCCATGTTTGTTTACATAACATGTAAAACATAATGGCGATTATCTCAAGAATGCCTGAACGGATTTCCAATCGGATTTTTTTGTTTGAAAGCTGTGAACAAACTGCACAAATCCACTCCAATGCAATCCAGGATTGCATTGGATTTTTTAGAGCTCATTCTTCTCTGTTTTTTTCCCATGCATGAGGTGTGCAAGGTTTAATCATGGCTAAGTTGACGAAAATAAGGCTTCTAAAATGCTTGGTAGCCAATAGCTAACTTCAAGCTAACTTCATCCTCTTCCTGTACATGCACAAAGGAAAGTGTTCAGGCAAGTCATGGCTGCAGGGCTTCTGCATATACCAGCATATCTCTATGGGATTTTCTATGGCCACTGGGCGCCCTCTAGTGGTGAAAGGGGTGGCACTAAATGAGTTAACCTGTGGGCCGCATTAAGTGACGGTGGGGGCCGCATGTGGCCCCCGGGCCGCCAGTTGCCCATGTATGCTATAGTGGAAACTGTCAACACTATTAGGTAGGACATGTATAGTAGTGAATTTCTTTGGGTACAATTGACCGTGAGCTCTTAAGAGGATAGGGTGCGGGTTTTGGGGTGACGATAACAAAGAGGTGTGTGTGTGTTGTGTTGTCAGTATGAGTGCAGTGCAATAAATGGACATGTTAGTCTGCGCTCCCAAAGTGAGAAGTTGCAATACCTTAATTCTTGCAATCCCTGCAGTAACACCTGTGAACCTGTCTGTCTAACACAAAAATGTTATAAATAATACTGAGATACTAATAAAAACAGTTTCAAATGTAAAAAATAAAAGAAGAAGAAAAATGTCCCCATCTAGATTCGGCAGGCCACCTGTAGTAACTCTGAGGACCCCGTAGGGGTCCCGGACCCCCTGTGGAAGACCCCTGGGTATTTGCTACTACTCGTTTTTGTTTTCAGAGCCCAGTTACAGCAACTTTAATGCTTCAGTTATGATCTAATTTAATATTGCTCTGGAGCAGGAGCAAAGCGATTACTGAGATAGGCTCAGGGGTCTGTTTGGGGGGTCCCAGGTGAGGAAAGACCCCAACCAAAAGTCAGAAAGGTTATTCTGGCTGCTTTAAAAGTGTAATAAATGAACTCAGGATGTTTTAAAACCTATAAAATAACTCTAATATTATGAAAATCGGACATTAACTGGTTGGCGTACTGTTCAGAGGCAGCCATCTTGGAAACATGGCAGCCATTTTGATTTTTCAGTGTCTAACGTGTTTTATCATAGGAACAACCCCTAAGAAGTTTTAGGTTTCTTTGCGCCGCTATTACTTGCACAGTTTGTGGTAAAGCTTTTAGTCTAAATAATAATCTAAAAGTACACTTGAGGACTCATACAGGTTAAAACACCTTTACTTGTGCAGTTTGTGGTACGCTCCATGGATTTATTTTGTCACTTGGCTTCTCAGTCTGGACAGCTTCCTTTCTCCAAGGGGAGGTGAGACATGGGGTCTTTCTCAATAGCCCTACTTGTCTCTACTTGCCTCCTTGTGAACTTGTGATACGTCATCAGTCGCTGCCAAGTACCATTCTAATCCTCAAGTCTGCATCTGAGCAAGTAGAGACAAAATACCAGGATGTAGACTTGATCCGCCCCGATCCTCCCACTTTACCAAGTCTGCTCTGGACAAGACTTGCACAGACTTCTCAGAGCAAATCACCCACAATGCCTTTCACCCTTTCTTCTTCTCTTGCTTCTCTGTCAATAAACTTTTAAACAGCACCATCTACACTAGTACTGTATAGACGGGTTTCTGGTCCACGTCATGTTTGATTCGGTACCAAAATTAGCCAATGAAACCAGGCTTAACCAGCGCTCCCCAAAACAACAGGTTTGGGGATTGGACGGACTGATTACATGATACAGTCACCTGTGCATTTAGTCTCAATGTTTGTAAACAAGAAACCTGTCTATGTGCAATCTCCCACAACTTGTTTTTACTGTTGGCTTTGATGCTTAAAATACTCTGCAGTATTTCATTTCATTATATTCAATCAATCACTTTTACAATTATATTTACCTAATATAGGCTACACTTGAATGAACAAATGAATTGGAAAGGCTGTTTCAGTATTTCATATTTAAGTGTGCCTGCCATGCAACGCAATGGCAAAACACTTATTGTAATCCGCCATACTTAAGTCAGTCAGTCAGTAATGTTCTTGCAAATTTCGGCACGTAATAACTGCCACACGATTTACACCACCGCCGCAATTTATACATCAAAACGTGCGTCTCGGCCGGGAATGGTGTGCTATTACTTTTCTTTCCGATCCGCGTTACCATTGCGACGTAATTCGCAAAAAACGACGCTCAAAAACCCCCATTGACTTTGAATGGGGGACCCTGAAAAAAAAACAGAAACTTTGGCGCCACATAACCCTGCAATACTTTTGCCTAGCAACGTGATTTAAACTTTAAAATGCACACACAACTTTGGTCTTTTTCCGGCCAATAGGGATGAGCTGTAATTGATTAAGCCCCGCCCCCTCTGTATTCCTATTGGCTGGGTTTTAAACAGCCACTCTTCCAGTTCACAGCATGGTACCGTCTTGAAACTTGGTGTCTGGACTTAAACGGCAAATAGGGACTTATTACTTAAGCCCCGCCCCTCTTAAGCCCCGCCCCTATCTTCCTATTGGCTTAGCTTTTAACAGCTTTATCTCCAGTTTGCAGCATGGTACCATCTCGAAACTCGCTGTGTGTACTTACATGGCAAATAGGAACTATCTGTAAATGCTTAAGCCCCGCCCCCTCTGCCTTCCTATTGGCTAGGCTTTAAACAGCCATGTCTCCACTTCCCAACACGTTACTGGTCACAAACTCGGTGGGTGGTCCCACAGTCCCAACGGCTAACCGCTAATGCTAATGCTAACAAATGCTAATGCTAACACATGCTAATGCTAACAAATGCTAATGCTAACACATGCTAATGCTATCATGCTATCACATGCTAATGCTAACACATGCTAATGCTAACAAATGCTAATGCTAACACATGCTAATGCTAACACATGCTAATGCTAACAAATGCTAATGCTAGCCCATGCTAATGCTAACACATGCTAACAAATGTTAACAAATGCTAATGCTAACAAATGCTAATGCTAACAAATGCTAATGCTAACACATGCTAATGTTAACACATGCTAATGCTAACTAATGCTAACACATGCTAATGCTAACACATGCTAATGCTAACAAATGCTAACACATGCTAATGCTAACACATGCTAATGTTAACAAATGCTAATGCTAACAAATGCTAATGCTAATACATGCTAATAAAAACAAATGCTAATGCTAACAAATTATAATGCTAACGCTATCACATGCTAATGCTAATGCTAATACATGCTAATGCTAACAAATGATAATGCTAACGCTATCACATGCTAATGCTAACACATGCTAATGCTATGCTAACACATGAAAATGCTAACAAATGCCAAAAATGCTAATGCCAACAAATGCTAATTTTAACAAATGCCTAATGTTTAAAGGAAAAAAATCAATGATAATGTTAATGCTAAAAAATGTTAATGTTAAAGCTAATGATAAAAATGCTGAAGTAAAAAATTCTAATAATGATTTTAATGTTGCTAACACCAACTGCTATACAAGGTTGCACACACTTAGCGAGCTGCAGGCACACTTAAAATGTCTTAGAAATGTTCTTTTCTAGTTTGTTTTATTGTCAATGCACATTAAGCCCTGAAAAGTCATTTATTGAAGAGTAACTTAGATGTTATATCTGACTTTATTTTTCATTATTACATTTTTGGCCACTTGCAGTAAGATTTCCGTGAGAATGGCATAATACGATAATCACCCAGGGCTGTACACACAGTGGGCTATATTATATTTATAATTCGGCTAATAATATAGGATATTCATATGCACATTTCTGTACGCTTTTTTAAAAACAATATACTGTATAACAGTAGGTTGACATTTCGAAAAAAAGGAAAGAAAGAACAGAGCCAGTGTTGTGTTTTATTTTTTCTAATATACTGTATATGTTTAGTTGTAAAGTGCACAATGACTGTTGAATGAGCACATTTTATCCTCTGTTGGAACAAAAGAACAGATCTACTGCTGAATGCGTCCAACTTGTAGATCTGCCCAGAATATAGACCTATTCACAGAGACAGTGGAATGCCCTGAAGCAAGCTGAGACTGTGACATCATTGAGTATGCTGCTATTCCAATAGCAGAACTACCCTCCTCCCATCCTCCCGTCCTCGGAAGTCCCTTCTCCCAAGGAGAACTTGCTAGTCTGAACTCCCAAGGAGGGAAGTCAAAGTCACCAAGCATTTGATTTGAGAAAGACCCATAGACTGCGAGTGGAATCCAAACGTGGCTTCTTATTGGTCTGTGGTGGGGGTGGGACAGTGTGTATTGGCTGGCTGATGACGTAGCTACCCTAATCTACTCTGATTTGTTGGAACAACATCCAATCAGCAACAACGTCGCCTCCGTCAAAACTGATATACGAGTCAACTGAATCATGGCCAGACTGAGAAGCGAAATGATAAAACTGATCCACAAAACGTAGTGTAGCAGGCTGGCACCCTGGCTTCATACAGGCAGGAAAACCCTTTAGCTGCGGTTTGTGGCAAATACTTGGTCAAGATAAGGAGGATTCAAATAACTGTATTATGGATGTCTTAATTAACGCCAGGTCTTGTGGAGGGGTGACCAATGCCATTCTGCTATTGTGGGTGCGGAATTCTGCACACTGCATCAAAGCAGTTCACGGTAAAACGGACCTGAATTAGTCATGGGTGTTACTTTAACTCAGTTAGCGCCGGGCGACTTTACGAGCGACTAGTTCACTATGGCGTTTGGTGCCGAGCGACTCGGAGCGACTTTTATATAAAAGCATTGTTTAAGCTTTTAATATGTGTTTATAGACGGAGCGAAATGGTTAGCTTACCTCAGCTAATGTCCACACGTAAACCGTGAAAAAAAAGGATACGATTATGACGTCACCTTTAAACCAGGGCTTCCTGTTGACAACAGGCCTCTGCTAGCGTTAGCCTCAATGCAACCATCCGACCCTCACGTAGCTTCACTAGGTCGGATTTTGATTCTGAAACTTTCTGTGTGGCATCTATATACGTCCCGATGCCCATACCAATGGTGGTTTGAGACGATCAAGCACGAATTGAACAGTATTGAGCTGAAATGGTGACCGGCGGCCCGTCCATGTTAAGTCAATGAGGACCAAGTCAGCGTCTCATCCTGTTATGTGGATTTAAACAGGCTTAACATGGGACCATGTCAGTGTATGGTGTATGGTGGTCTCTAGTGGTCATCTGGTGGTATGGTATGCTGAACGTGCATTCGTTAAGGTGGTCTGGTTAAGGTGGTCTGGGGGGATACAAAATAGCTATTTCCTGGCGTTATAAGCGCACATTCATATTCATATTTTGGAAATCTGGCCCTGTATGGGTTAATCAAACCAATCGGAGAGAGCATCAGCTGCCATTCCCTTTAAGATCAGTGCAAGACATGCGTTAAGCGGCGAGACCAAAATAATAAGAAACGTCATATTGAAAGTAGAAATGTCCAAGTGAATGCATCGCCATAATCATATATGGTTGCAATCCCAATGCTTGCTTTATAAGCTGTATCTTTGATTGCAGACAGTTGAATAAAACCATGTGTAAGTGGGTTATTATTATCATCCACCAGACAATTGTACAAGTCCCTCTGATCCGAGTCCAAGTCGAGTCACAAGTCATTTGGTCCAAGTCTCAAGCAAGTCTCAAGTTGTTCTGTTGTGGGCAAGTCAAGTCGAGTCACAAGGTTGTCAAGTCAAGTCGAGTCGAGTCACAAGGTTGTCATGTCAAGTCGCGTCGCGTCGAGTCGAGTCACAAGGTTGTCAAGTCACAAGGTTGTCAAGTCACAAGGTTGTCAAGTTGAGTAAATGATACCTCTGTGACCATAACTATTAAGTAATTAACATTCAGTAGGAAAAAAACAGTAGCCTAACACTAAGCCTACCCTCTGACCATAATACTCTATAATGGCAGAGGTTCTCAAACTTTTAAATTCCGAGGTCTCTCTCCCCTAGAACCAAATGGATTTGGTTGTACACTGTCAGTACAGACCTGTAAGGGTCAATTTAGACCCCTGGCTGGTATATCCTCTGAAAAAAAAAATGAAAAAAAAATAGACTACAAAACTGCTACAGGCCTATTGCTTTAAAAACAAAAACAAACAAGACACAATAATCTTAACGTGCATGCTTTGTTTTGTACTACTAGTAGACCTACTGTATTTTAAAGTCATTTCTCATCAGGCACAAATTTTGCTGCCTACTCCACAACACGTGCATCATTTGTTTTGCTGGCATGGGGTCCCATTCATGACCGCAAGTAACCCCAAGTTACACCAAATGTCGTTACCCGTCGTAAACTATAGAATGACTATGCAACCACCACAGGCTGGCAACACATTTCTGGTCGGTCACATTTTTCTGTGTAACATTACGGGCCATGCCCCATGCGAAAAGCTCCCAAGAATAACAGTGGAGTGGAAAACTTGTCGGAGGCTAAATGAAAAGGAATAAAGCTTTTGCGTGGGAGTTATTTAGTGAAGTTCTTAACCCTGCTGACGACTGGATGGGATGTATGTTATGAAAAGTGAGAAAGTGTTGGAAGACGGAGGCTTGCTACCATGATGGATAATTGGATAATTATTTATGCAGTCACAGATCAACGTTCGTGACAGTGGTGAGTGACATTGTTGTCTTATTAATGTTCAAAACACGATCGACCGACAGTATATCACCAACACACACATGCACACGCGCACACACACTTAGTTCTAATGTTATCTTCTTATGTTTGGTTTTACGTCTTCATGCGCAGTCTTCAAGTGGCGGATAAAGTTTGATGTCGTTCCCTCTTTGTCTTTGATTTTAGCGCTGCATATCTTGCATTGAGTGTTCCTCTGTTTACCATCGGAGTGGAAGTTTTTATATGTGTAACAGGGAGACCTGCCTCTAGTCAGGGCTCTGTGTCTGTCCACGCCCAAATCGCACAGGTGTAGGTAGTCACTCGTTTACCCCTCCCCTATAAAGCCTGGTGCTCAGGCACTCATTCCTTCTTGGCTTTCTGTAGAGGCGGTTGGCTTGTCTGAGACAGGTAGGCAATGGTGGTGTTTTGGCCTTAACTGTGTAAATGTGTAAATGAGTGTATTCACCTTTAATGGTCCTGTTTCTCAGGGCCCTTGCCTTCCATGTCCCACTGAGGATGAAATGCCACCTCTGTTACAGTATTAAGGTGTCCAGGTGTTTATAGGGCCAAAGCTGGTATAACCAGAGGTATGTGGAATAATGTGCATGGCTTTGATATACTGTATATGCTGCCCTACTGGTTTTAACACTATTTTATATTTGTAGGCTTCAGCCATTGTGCCCTTGGTGTTCCTGTCCCTGTATACTGTGTGCCCTTGGTGTTCCTGTCCCTGTATTGCCATGAGTCAGACGTCCTCTATACCTGTACACGACCTTAACTGCTGAGGTAAAATAGGAGTCCAATTGATGTGTTTAATGTATGATTATAATACATGGGAGCTAATTGTATCTTTGTTTGATCCTATAGGAATAAGCCCTGTTTATGCTGCCTTTGCCCCTTTTCCATATAGTTGTTTTCTTTTGCATTGTATTATATTTTCATTGATAACCCAACTGCTATAGCCTATATTAATTGTTGTTTCCTTATTTACTCAGATTGAGTTGGAGGTGACTGTGGGGGGAGAACTGTGCGGAGGGCTCGTTGCCCACCCTTCTGTCCACTGCATGCTTTTGCTGTGTGTTTAGTGTGCACCTAACCCACCCAGTGTGTAAGTGTGTTTTATAGTGTGTATTTGTAGTGAAATAGTTTGAACCCTCACCGTACTAATCCTCTCTATTTCTCTCTACTCCCCCCTAGTCTTAACTCTAATGAGCAACTAGTAACTTTTAACCATCTTACTTGTGATAAATAAAGCTGATATTTTATTGTTACCTCTGCATTTGATTGATCTAACTTTAAACTATTGTTTGGATAACAGATTGGAATAAATCTATATTCTTATACTTGAGAAGCACGTCTATGTTCCCTTTACTTTACAAACGAACCTGTGTTGCTATTCAATGTGATTGTATTAGCACTTTATTCTTTGGGCGAAATTCCCAAAGTGGCGTTGTCGAGGTTATTACTATGTTATAAATCTGCCATGGTTACATTTGGCGATAGTCGGCAGGGTTGTAAAGCAAAGACGTGTTTCTTAAGTTTTGAGCAGTTGGTTTATCTTTGGTTTTCAATTTGTTTTATTGTTTGCCATAATCTTATTGGTATTGTGAAAAGGGGCAAAGCAGCAGTTGGATTGGCAGTGGAGCTGAAGGGTCCATCGGACGACGGAACCCCACAAACAAGACTTTAATTGCCTTCTCACCTTCTCATCTGGGACTGTTTTTTTGTAGAGATGGATGCAGAAATGCAGGACTTACGGGATATGGTGGTACAGCTTACGGCTGACAACGAACGTCTCACACGAGAGCGTGCTGAGGCACCGGCCTCAACTCCTGTAACTTCAGGTTCCAGTAATGCTACTTCTAGGTCTTCTAACTCCAGTGTGGGTCCAGAGCATCTCCTCTATGCGCCTAGAGAAAGAAAATGCCCAGTGTTTCGTGGTAATATTGGTATTGGGATAATGGATTGGGTTGAAGAGGTCCGAGCTAGTATGCGGGCCAGACACCTAGCCCCAATTGACCAAGCATATTTTATTTATGACCACCTAGAAGGAGAGGCTAAAGATGAGATCAAATACAGGCCTAAAGAGGACAGGGAAGATCCTGAAAGGGTTTTAACTATCCTGCAGGAATTGTATGCCTGTTCTCAATCATATGTTTCATTGCAGGAGCTATTTTTCTCTAGGAAGCAGCTGGAAGAAGAGACTTTGCAGGAATATTCTCATGCCTTATTTAGCCTCATGGAAAAGGTTGTCAGAAGTGCCCCTAATGGTGTGCCTAATTCGGCCATTTTGTTAAGAGATCAATTTGTGGAGCAGGTTCATGATCCAACTTTACGTCGGACATTGAAGCAGCTGGTCCGTGCGAATTCCAATGCCACACTGCTGAGTGTTAGGAGTGAGGCCCTCAGGTGGGAGCAGGAGGGGAGACCAACTGAAGGTAGAGCTCGGAGCTAACCCGTTCCCTCCATTTGTACCATTCAAACCTCTAGGGTGCCCCAAGCTATAGTGAACACCTCTAGTCACCCATCTGAATAGGCTCTATGCATATACTCCATGTTGTTCTACTTCCGGGTGTCTTTCGACTTCCTTCACAGGTGTTAACGATGATACTAATGAAGGGTCTGTTCCATTCTGGTCAAACAGAGTCAGGGTGCTGATATTGTGCATGTTGGCTCACTGGAAACACTCTGCTACACCAGTGGGTCTCAAAGTGTTCTTGAGTGGGTTCCAAATGTCCCCATACAGGTGTGTAACTCTGAGAGTGTACAAAATGGAAGAAAATGGACCCGCAAGGGTCCATTTGATTCCATTTGTTGATTCCATTTGTATAGAGTTATGGGGGTCCTTGAAATTAAAGAACCACTGTACAATAAATCAAACAGAGCCTTCATTAGTATCATCAGTAACACCTGTGAAGGAAGTCGAAAGACACCCGGAAGTAGAACAAAATGGCGTATATGCATAGAGCCTATTGGCTGAATTGAAAGAGTTGTTTAAGAAGCAACAACAACAACTTAATGAGATTACTGCAGCACTTTTGGTATTGCAAAACCCCCCTAGGCGGCCTCAGCCTGCTCACAGTGGCCCAGTAATTTGTAGGCGCTGTCAACAGCCTGGTCATTTTGCCACTGTGTGTGATAATGAGAGAGTGGTTTCCCAGGTTCCAAACCATACAATGCGTCGGGCAGCCTCCAACAGCCAGCAGGCGGAAAACTGACGCCCTCTGTGCTGCCGAGCTACAGTTCAGAGGGGGCAATCAACGGCTCAAGCCATCACGGTCAAGTGAGTACTGAGACTGTCTCACAATTAGTAGGGGAATGCCCACATGTTGTGGTACAGATTGGGGGTGTAGACGTGAAATGCCTCGTAGATACTGGGTCAATGGTGTCAACTGTTACCGAAACATTCTTTTGCCAGAACCTCAGAGGGTCTCCTAATGCTTGTCAGTGGTTACAACTTACAGCAGCTAATGGTCTTGCTATCCCATACCTTGGGTATGTAGAGCTTGATGTGCAGGTGTTAGGGAGAGTAATATCCAAACGAGGGATTCTGATTGTGAAAGACCAGCCCAACGCTCCGCCTACCACAGAGGTGCCTGGTATATTGGGTATGAACATCCTCCGTGAATGCTACCATGAATTATTTGTAGAGTATGGCCCTGCCCTTTTTACCCTTTCCCAGGTGACACAGGCCCCAGAGGTTTTGCAGCAAGCTCTTCAATACTGCCATGAAGTCCAGGAGCAGCCAGCAGAGCGCAGCAGTGTGACAGTCAAGGTTAGGGGCAGACGTCCAGTTCACATTTTGGGGGGTACCGTTAAGTTGGTGGCTACCACTTGTGCGCAGCAATTGTTCACTAGACCTACTACTGCACTTTTTGAACCTCTAATGGATATTGATTCTCTCCCAGTCGGCCTCCTAGTTTCACCGGCAATGGTCCAAGTAGTTAGAGGTACAGCTTACATCCCTGTGGTCAATGTAGGAACCACTAGCATCAAACTCCCACGTCGTTGCCTTATAGGCAAGTTAAGCCAGGCCCAGATTGTAAGTTTACCTGCAGGGGTCACAGAGGTCCGTCAGGGGCCAGATGGGGAAAGGGTGGTAGCCACTATGAACTCTCAGACAAGCCAGGTAAGCCATGTACGAAGCCTTATTGACTCATTAGATTTGAGTGCTGTTCCAGAGTCAGAACAGCCTAAAATCAGAACCCACTTACACCAGTATGAATCTGTGTTTTCAACCCATGAGGGTGATTTAGGCTGCACTAATCTAATCTCCCATGACATCCCACTCTTAGATGACGTACCTGTGCGACAGAGATATAGACGTATACCTCCCGCTGACTACGATGCAGTTAAAGCACATATCAATCAGCTGTTGCAGGCCCAGGTAATCCGAGAGAGTTGCAGCCCTTATGCTTCTCCGATAGTCATCGTAAAGAAGAAGGATGGCAGCATTCGCATGTGCGTAGACTATCGGCAGCTCAACACCAAGACGCGGCGAGACGCCTTCCCTCTTCCTCGGATTGAGGAGTCCTTGGACGCCCTATCGGGGGCCAAATGGTTCTCCACCATGGACTTGGCAAGTGGCTACAACCAGGTACCAATGTCCGAGAAGGACATACAGAAAACTGCTTTCTGTACTCCTTTTGGTCTCTTTGAGTGGTTACATGTCGGGTTTCCGACATCCCCGTATTTCGACATTTCGGCTTTTCGACATGGTGGCTTTCCGACATGTTTGCATTCCGACAATTTGACAATTGTCGGAATGCCGGTACTTTTCACAGTTTTCAAAAGACCCACCACTCCGACAACAATTCCTTGGCCAAGGGTGCAGACCTCTGTTTAGGCAGCATAGTATAGTTGGGACCTCGTCGTCCATCTACCATGCGCCATACCGGGTGTCCCTCGGCATTCAACTTTTGAGTCAGCCTTAACTCAAATTAAATGTCATGCTTTTAAAAAAATAAACAAATAAATACAATCTAAGTGTTATATAATCTTTCATGTGTCTGTTTTAATGTCCTGTATGATGTTATTCAATTATCTCTATATTAAACATATACCCTCAATAATGAACTGTCGGGCTTGCACTCATTAGGCTATGTATGTGAACTCTCTTGTTCATATCATATAAATTATCGCATATATACAGGTATGTAGACTATCATTCTTGAGTGCAATAAACACATTTTGCGTCATTATATAACAGACAATCAATTACTCCTCCGCCAGCGATCACCATGGACATATGTATTTGATCCTATACCCTTTCATCAAATGAATCAATTATAGCCACGGGACGGGTGCCTACTGTTGCGACAAAAGAAGAAACACAATCACCCCAAGGAAATTGACTTGACATCTACTACTGCATGAACATACAGTATGAAACAGAGCTGCTACCTTTAAATGCATTTTGAGAAAAAAATAATGCTGCTATTTGTTCCAACAGCTTTCTACCGCGCGGCGCGCGTGTGTGTGTGTGTGTGCGTGTGCGTGTGCGTGTGTGTCTGTGTGTAAAATGTCACAATGCGACTGCTCTGTTTACACAAGGCTGTAACCCCTCCAAGTGTTATAGACCTATATGTATACGTTCTCCATTTTCAACAGCTTTTATTTTATTTGTATTTTGTGACACTTGCTTTGGCAATGTAAACGAATGTTTTCTCATGCCAATAAACCTCCTTTGAATTGAATTGGATGGTGACATGGTTTCTACTGTGAGTCTCAGATATAAGCCTAGTGTTATTATATTTTTATAACAATGCGTAACTATCACCAGCCCATCATTCATATGACTATTACATTTGTGGATATGGAAATGAAAGCGCTGTGCGTCATTATTCTGTGACTATGTTGAAATATTGTAGCCCTACTATAATAAAAATTAATCATCGTCGTCATCATCATCATCATCATCATCATCAATAGCTAAACAATAATTTTTTTTACGCCCAGCGTTTACCTCCAGGTTCAAGGAAAGTTATTTTCGCGATCATTATAAAAGGGTATAGGCCTACATCATGAATGCAAGTAACTCCGCGGTGCGTAAAGATGGTGCGTAAAGTCCATTCCCTGTGTGCAATACTGTTTAAAAATATATATTAATATATACATAATGTATTTATTAGACCCCCGTCTTCAATGTGCACTCAACCAGGGATTTGATCTTTCACAGAAGTGAAATAGGATTGTCCACAATTGTCTGATATCCGCATTAGGCCAACTGTCAAGCCTGCATCTTTTGGGCAATCACTTTTACGCACATCACCTGTGTATTATGCCAATCATTTTTATGCACATAACCTGTATTTCATTTCCCTACAATCAAATCGCGAACAGTCGGGGTGGCAAAGCGCTCATCATTGGCAACTATCGTTACCTCAGTAACAAAGTTAGAGAGCGTAGCAACCGTAACTACTGGCGTTGTGCCCGAAGAGGGTGTCGGGTCTATTTGACCACCAACAATTTCAACGTTGAGGCGGATGATCCGCAAATAGAAATTGTAAATGCCCCTGGCCAACATGGTCATGAAGAGGAGGCGGATTTGGTGGCCACCACGGCTCTTATAGAGCAAATGCTTCTGCTGGTGGCCGCCGATCCGTCCCAACCCTCTAGAAGGATCTATGACCAGGTAAAGACAATTTTCTGTAGCACAATATTGTCATATTTATCCAAGTCAATTATATGAACAAAACATAACCCTATAATGTTGTTACACCATGCAGATCCTGGCCCAGGCGCATGATGTGGCAGCTATGCCCCCATTTGATGCCGTTAGGTCGCGCCTTGAGAGGAAGCGGGCCAGCCTCAGGCCCCCCATCCCCCGTACCCTCGAAGAGGTGGTTGTGGAGGGAGAATGGGCCGTGAGCTGGGGGGGGGGATGACTTCCTCTCAAAGCACAATATTAGGCACGGCTACCTTGTCTTCGGGACCGAAGAAAACTTCAGGAAGCTGGCCCTGTGCCGTCAGGTTAGCAGGCCACCCCATTCTATGTCACACAAACGTAGCAAAAATAGCAACCTCAACATCTGGAATATTTGTTTGTTCTATTTTTTAATTGGAATTAAAATTAAGTTAAAATTTGGAGTTCAGACTTTAGACCTCCCCAATTTTCCGACCCACCAATCACAAACTCCCAAATTGCCGACGGCGATCCAGAAATACCAAGGCCTCCCATTTTTCCGACTTTATTAAAACCATACTCCCCACAATACCGTAATCAGGTTTGCTCATAATCACGAACTCCCAAATTGCCGACGGCTGGATCAGAAATACCAAGGCCTCCCATTTTCCCGACTTTATTAAAACCATACTCCCCACAATACCACAAATCAGGTTTGTTCATAATCCCAAACTCCCAAATTGCCGACGGCTATTAACCATAGACCGAAAGACCATATTGACAGACCTCCCATTTCTCCGACTTTATTAAACCATACTCCCCACAATACTGTATATGAATTAAATATTTTAATTTTGTTCTACAGATCTACATGGATGGGACTTTTAAAACGTGCCCCAGGCCGTTCTACCAATTTGTAACCGTCCATGGCCTATATTTGGGGAGGGCTGTGCCTTTCTGTATGGTCCTCATGAGCGGAAAAACTCAGGAGATGTACGGCAGTGTGCTAAGGCACATTAAGAGAAAGGTCCGCCGAGTCACTGGACAAGG
>NW_027665160.1:17500-23613 GCF_963921795.1 Nannobrachium achirus | reverse complement strand
GGAACAAATAGAACCACCATTAGCAATGTGGCAAAATACAGAGCAAATGTGCGACAGAGGAGAACATAGTGGAGTTTTGCTTACTGCTCGATGGAAGAGTCCCTTCGAGAGCCAGCTACACAGTGAAGCAGAGCTCGGTGGTTAAGAGCAAAAACATTTGGATTGCCTGACTCGGAGAAGCTGTGTTGCGGCCAGGTGCTGACAAATCAAACTGATTGCAACAAGCAGCCATCTTAGCTGCTGCATTCTGGGAAATGTAGTTTTTCTGAAAACCAAACTAAGCCACCAGTTAGATTCAGTTCACATGCACGCACGCACGCACGCACGCACGCACACCCGCACACACACACACACACACACACACACACACACACACACACACACACACACACACACACACACACCTGTGCCTAACCATTCTGCATTAGAGGTGGGATTTATGGCTCTTTGAAGTGAGACAGTACCATCGATCTGGCTCACTGAAAAGAGCCGTTCAAAAGACTGGCTCATTTGGCTCCTTGTATATTTATATATTTTTAAGAAGAATTTGTTTAAACATGAATCCACAAGGTGGCACCACATTCCTCTGCTGACAGTTGAGATCACAATTTAGTATTTACCCTTTTCATAAAATGTGTGTGTAAATTAAGCTACCTTGACTTTTGTTATTCATAAAACACCAAAAAAAACAAGCAGGCAACAATGAACTCGCTCCTCCACTTGTTCTCTCTCTCTCACTCACTCACTGTACTCAGTCAGTACTCAGTGGAGTAGCAAGGAGATGTTGAATTGGGGGGAGGGGGTCTCCCCCCAAATGAACGGCTCTCTACTGCGCGAACCGGATCCCAACGTTCACTTCAAAGAGCCGTTCAAAAGATTCGATTCGTTCGCGAACGTCCCAGCTCTATTCTGCATCTAGCCTAAGGCCAGGATCATGGGAAAACCCTACTCACGTCAGGGTGGGGGGTCCCCAGTTCAAATATGATTCTTTTTGGTTTCAGTGATATTTGGACTTACCCTCTACGGTAGTTCATCATGAAAATTTTACTTTGCATGTATGTTTTAGAGGCAGAAGAATAATTTGCATACAACTTGCAATGTTGATTGAATTATTAATAAAGCATGTTTCAATTAAAAAAAAAAACGATCTGACAGATCTTTAGATATTGGTCCAAAGTTCATGTAAAAAAAGTTCCGTGCAAGTGACGCGAAAGTTCCGGAATAAAAGCGGGTTTAAGTGTTTTACGAACTGCTCCAAAAGGCGGAAAATCGAAGGGCGGAGCTTACTTAACAAAGACACAGATGTCTTCAGCTTGAGTCAAGGCACGCGTGTAAGCAAGTTGCATGTCTTCAAACGAAACGAGGCATGACTTATGCCCCTTTAAAGTTTGAGTTTTCAAACGCTTCGTATAGCGCCCCCCTTTGGCCAATTGGAGTAAGATTGCTTTCAGTGATATTTGGACTAATCCTCTACATATTTGCCAAATGCCATGAACGTGTCACTTTGCATGTATGATTTAGAGGCAGAAGAATAATTTGCATATAACTGCAACATTGAGTGAATTATTAAAAAATAATGTTTCGCTTTAAAGAAAATCCGCCTAAGTTTTCAGACCGTATTGGTCCAAAGTTCATGTAAAAAAAGTTTCGCGCACATTACGCGAAAATCCCAGGAGGAGATACATTTTTACTGTTTTTCATATAATTCAAAATTGTGGGAGAAGTAAAGGTCAAAGGTCAAAAGTCAGAGCGTAAAAGTTGTTTGGCATGAGGAGACGCATAAGTGTATATAGGTTTCATTGCTGTACCTGAAACAGGGCATGAGCTACACCAGTTCAAAGTTTGCACTTTTGAAGGCTTCCTACAGCGCCACCCTTTGGCCGATTGTTGCGAGCTTCGCGTTTTAGCCGTTTGGCATAGTCCTCTGCCATACTGCCGAGTTTCGTAGAAAGCGACTGCACGGTCTAGCCGCTAGAGAAAAAGTGGCGGAATAATAATAATAATAGTGATGAAGTCCAATAACAATGAGTGGCCAAGGCATTGCCACTTCGTGGCCTTGGCCACTAATAAGTTAAGTTAGCATATAAGTTTCCAAAGCATGTATAAAATACACCAAACTTTATGCACATGTAGCTGAGATGTTTTTCTCATTCTCTTTGCTCTTTTGCTTTTGCACTCTCTTTCTTTCCTATGTCATTAGTGGCCAAGGCCACGAAGTGGCAATGCCTTGGCCACTCATTGTTATTGGACTTCATCACTATTATTATTATTATTATTATTATTCCGCCACTTTTGCTCTAGCGGCTAGACCGTGCAGTCGCTTTTTACGAAACTCGGCAGTATGGCAGAGGACTATGCCAAACGGCTAAAACGCGAAGCTCGCAACAATCGGCCAAAGGGTGGCGCTGTAGGAAGCCTTCGAAAGTGCAAACTTTGAACTGGTGTAGCTCATGCCCTGTTTCAGGTACAGCAATGAAACCTGTATACACTTATGCGTCTCCTCATGCCGAACAACTTTTACGCTCTGACTTTTGACCTCTGACCTTTACCTCTCCCACAATTTTGAATTCTATGAAAAACAGTCAAAATGTATCTCCTCCTGGGATTTTCGCGTAACGTGCGCGAAACTTTTTTTACATGAACTTTGGACCAATACGGTCTGAAAAGTTAGCCGGATTTTCTTTAAAGCGAAACATTATTTTTTAATAATTAACCGTATAATGCAGTTTCATGCAAATTATTCTTCTGCCTCTAAATCATACATGCAAAGTGACACGTTCATGGCAGTATGGCAGAGGACTATGCCAAACGGCTAAAACGCGAAGCTCGCAACAATCGGCCAAAGGGTGGCGCTGTAGGAAGCCTTCGAAAGTGCAAACTTTGAACTGGTGTAGCTCATGCCCTGTTTCAGGTACAGCAATGAAACCTGTATACACGTATGCGTCTCCTCATGCCGAACAACTTTTACGCTCTGACTTTTGACCTCTGACCTTTACCTCTCCCACAATTTTGAATTATATGAAAAACAGTCAAAATCTATCTCCTCCTGCGATTTTCGCGTAACGTGCGCGAAACTTTTTTTACATGAACTTTGGACCAACACGGTCATCGCACAGCGGCCGGATTTTCTTTAAAGCGAAACATTATTTTTTAATAATTCACTCAATGTTGCAGTTTTATGCAAATTATTCTTCTGCCTCTAAATCATACATGCAAAGTGACACGTTCATGGCATTTGGCAAATATGTAGAGAGTTAGTCCAAATATCACTGAAAGCAATCTTACTCCAATTGGCCAAAGGGGGGCGCTATACGAAGCGTTTGAAAACTCAAACTTTAAAGGGGCATAAGTCATGCCTCGTTTCGTTTAAAGACATGCAACTTGGTTACACACGTGCCTTGACTCAAGCGGAAGCCATCCTTGTCTTTGTTAAGTAAGCTTCGTCCATAGATTTTCCGCCATTTTGAGCAGTTTGTAAAACACTTAAACCCGCTTTTATTCCGGAACTTTCGCGTCACGTGCACAGAACTTTTTTTACATGAACTTTGGACCAACATCTAAAGATCTGTCAGATCGGATTTTTTAAAAATTGAAACATGCATTTTTAATAATTTAATCAATATTGCAAGTTATATGCAAATTATTCTTCTGCCTCTAAAACAAACATTTAAAGTAATATTTTCTCACTGTGCAGAGCTGTGCATAGCTCACCTGGTAAGGCCTTTGTCTATCATTCCAGAAGTCCCCTGTTCAAGCCTTACCTCATGCATTTAAAATACATTTTACAACATTTTGCCGTGAAAACCCTGGTACTGCAACTGAACATGGCAACCCGACCAAACATGGCAACCTTCTTAAGCAAGGGTATAAATAGTGGTTGAGTTGAGGCCACTCCCCCCCTCTCAGATTGTTGGAAGCCGCATGGTGCTGGTGGTTGCTGCTACTCACTGCTACATTATGCAGCAGCTGCAGGTCTGTACACTGTTCATTATTCCAACAACTATTCCAATTTCTAACAGTTTCATTCATTATACTTACCCATACTATAATTTGGCTTTTAGATTTACCTCACCTGACCATACCTACCTGATCCACTCGATACACTGGCTGTGTGTGATGGAGGAACAATGTGACTTGGTAAGCTAACCATGTGCTCTGAAATGTTATGTTGTTTTTGGTTTTGGGATCTAAATGTTAAACGATTTCTTTTGGAATGTAATGCTTGTATGTTAGCTGCAACGTTGATTATTGAATTGATGTATTTTGAGTTTAATGCCAATGCCTAGTTGGGCAGATTAATGGAATTATTTTGTTTCAAGCCTGTAGTGCAGCAGATTATTTGAATTTGTTGTTTTTCTATTCATTTGGCCTTTTTCTTTGATCCAGGCCAGGTTTATTGCCTAGAACTGAATCTGAAAGATGGCGAGCCTGCAGAAAGACTGACACAATCCTGTCTGACCTATGGTTATGGGTAGGAAAAAGCAGCCGCAGTGACACTCATTCCTAGTTTGATTTGATTTTGAAGTAATGACTTTGAGTTTCTTTATAAAGTAATGATGTTTGAGTGCATTCATTTATTCATTTATTGTTTCAAACCATGCAGCGGAAGCTCAGCCTCACACCTGAAGCCCATCTGACAATCAGCTGACAATCAGTACCAGCTCCCAGATTGCTTCATTGAAGCCAAAGAAAGGCAGTGTAAGTGGGTTCATTATTCTGAACTGTGTGGAACGGGCAGATTGAACACCTCTTCTCTACCTTGTGGCTCAACTGTAATTATTCTGAAGCTCACCTCATTTCTCTCTCCCTCCCCCACCTAGGCTGGCTGGGTTCCAACACCCCCCAATTGGAATCCATAGTCTGCTCTGCCCACAGGACAGCAGCCCCATGTGAGCCCCTAAAGTTCCAAGTTTTGACCCCCAGCCGCCTTCCCCTCAACGTTTTTCAATAAAAACAATTTAAGTTTAGTTAAGTCTGACTCTGCTAGCCACTTACAGAAAATAATGCTGCTACAATATTTTGCAATTGCAAATCCTTTGTGTAAATAAACTCAAATTCATACTATTGCATGACTATTTCTTTATCATGTTTCACAAGCATCTGGGTCTACAATGCCAGTGGTGTAAAAGTAACTGAGTACATTTACTCAAATACTATCCTTAGTATAATTATGAGGTATTTTATACTTCACTTGTATACTCTTACTTCTAGGCTACTCCAGTAAATGCTCATGCGTTGCATTGCATTGTGAGCTTGTAGATCTGCTATTTTAAAAAAATGTCAAGTTGATGCCAATACCTTTGTACTTTCATTCAGTATTATCTCTATATATTCATGTTATTCCTGGCACCGCCCCTGTTATCCTGTTCATATCCTGAAAGAGGCGGAGGCTGAAAAAGACGTACTGAAAAACATAATTTGGTTTCCTGTTGTCCTTGCATTAAAGTGTCAGTAGTTGACGTTCTAGGCTCTGGGCTCTGAATGTACCTGGGTTGCCATGTATGCTTGTGTCTATAAAAATACTATAGTTGCTTATTGGGCATTCTAATATTTTTAAACCAGTGTGTGAAGTTGGCTGATGGCCTAGGCTCTAAAGAACGGCTTAAGAGAGGTGTTTTAAGATTTTCATTTATCCAGCCGCCTCCATGCAATTTTGTAGCCTACAATGAAACCCAAAATTCAAAAATAGCAAAAATAAACTTTGACAAAAATAGAACTCAGGAACAAAAGGCAAAACTCAAGATAAAGGAAAAATAATAAACGCAGCCCATGGATAGGGCCTTGCAGCTCTCTCGCTGTGTGGCGTGCGTGCATGCGTGTGCGTGCAATATCTTTAAGCAGGGTGCATATGTCTATAGGGCACAGGCGGCTAGACCGAGCCTCCAATATGGCCTCCAATATGGGGTCACGTGCACAAGAAAATATGATCACTCGAAAATTTCAGAAATACTCAGATTACATTTACTCAGATTGATTTCACCACAAGCCTCCAAAATATGAAGAAAAAGAAAATCAATAAAATCAAGGCACTCAGCCTACATAGAACTTTTTTTTTTTTTTTTTTTTTTTTAAACAAACATGGTTAACAGATGCTGTGGCTGTCTAGTGTAGTG
>NW_027665160.1:5000-10000 GCF_963921795.1 Nannobrachium achirus | reverse complement strand
TTCCAGGTGTCTCTGGGGGCAACTTGATCCAGCATAAAGACACTGTGTTGAAGACATGCACCTCAGTCCGACGCTCTGACTTGATAAAGTCCCCTCTGAAGCAGTACACTTTGTGGTTCACTGTCACAGCAGCATCATATGATATCTCTGGAAACCCTTTTAGGTGCACCGTCCAACGAAGCATTTCACAAAGTATAGTTTATAAGTTTCACCTTGTAAGAGAACTACTGTGTGCGTCAGCACTTATATAGGTTAGTGGGTCTACGTGTGATGTAGACATGATGTCACGTGTAGGTCAAGTTGGTGTGTCGTAGATGACTGGCATCATAGACTGACCTGCAACTAACAACCACTCTGGCAACTGATACAGTGGTTATTTTACCTATAAATCCAGGTGTGTGTGTGTGTGTGTGTGTGTGTGTGTGTGTGTGTGTGTGTGTGTGTGTGTGTGTGTGTGTGTGTGTGTGTGTGTGTGTGTGTGCACATGTGTGCATTTGTGTGTGCGTGATAACTCACGTCTCACATTGCTGTTAAACGTTGTTCCAAAAACAACAACAACAACAACAACAACAAACAATACTTCCAAACAAAGTCCATGGGAGTATTAGGCCTCTATTAGACGAAAACAGGCTTCACTATAAACGGCTAAGAGCCGTTTAGTTTTCATTTTTTATGTGGTCTTTAGATGAAAACGCAATTTGTCCATAAACGCGGTAATTTGCATGCCAGGTCGCTAGGTGGCGCATGTCGCCATGACCGCACTGCCCAAGTTCCGTTCTCTGGTCCTCCTCAGTAGAGATGGGATTTATGGCTCTTTGAAGTGAGCCGAATCTCTGGGATCCGTTCCTTTCAAAGAGCCGTTCAAAAGACTGGCTCATTCTAGTCACTAGTTGTAGTTACTTTGTAGATTTTGATTATAATTATCACTTATACATTAACCCTATATACATTTATTTCGGACATAATAGGTAGCCTACATAGGCCTACCTGCCATTTGAAAATAGCCGATCTACAAGCTGTGAGCTTGTAGATCTGCTATTTTCAAATGTTTTTTTCTCCCTACATTTTATTCATTGGAAAAATTGTGAAATGGAACATTTTGCATAATGAGTACTTTCTAGCTACTATTAGTAGCCTACTTTAACTACATTTTGATACCAATACTTTGATATTTTTACTCAAGTAGCCTACATTTTTTATTCTAAACTTCAACTTGTGGCAGAGTATTTCTACATTGTTGTACCTTTCCCACCACTGTTGTTCATTAGAAAGGAACGGCTCCCTATACTGCAAACCGGATCCCATCGTTCATATCAAAGAGCCGTTCAAAAGACTCGATTCGTTCGCGAACATCCCGCCTCTACTCCTCAGTCAGTCAACACAACTCACTGCCGTCACACAGCACAGGCAGACTGGCTGGCTGGCTAACTAAAAATGCTTAAAAAGTTTGTTCCAGACGGTCGGAACAGACACATGTACCATACACACTCCGGGACTATATTTATTCCTTATGATACGATACAGAAAAAGGCGTTCACTTCACGTTTCGTTTCAACCAGTAGAGGACTGGAGTCAATGCCTTTACTGCAGCTTATGGAGGGGGTACATACAGACGGCGACGAGCTATAGATGTTGGATCGAGTCATGATAAACATTATAGGCTACTGTCGCTATTTTCAGCGTCGGCTATTTTTGCAGTTGTCTGCTATTTTCACAACTTGTGAGCTTGTAGGTCGGCTATTTTCACAACGCACCGCGACGCGTTGTGAGCTTGTAGATCGGCTATTATCACAACGCACCGCGACGCGCTGTGAGCTTGCAGATCGGCTATTTTCACAAGCACCGCGACGCGTTGTTGTGAGCTTGTAGATCGGCTATTTTCAAATAGCTACGGTATAAATTAGGGCTAACGTTAGCAAAAATGTACTTAATAGTTACTTTAGTTTACACCACTGGGACAGCCCTAGGACGTCCCACATCTTATCATTTTCAGTGGTTTGCTGCGTTTACGGTATTTAGATGAAAGCGGGAGATACAAAGCGTTTTTACCTATTCCACTTTCAGAGGGGGGTTCACTTTGTTACGGTTTCACCCCCCGAAGACGCCATTTTCGTCTAAATGACCCCCCACAAACGAATATAAACCATTACGTTTACAGTGAACCGCGTTTTCGTCTAATAGGGGCCTTAGATGTGGACAACACTTGTTGTCGATCTAAGGATAACATTTTAGTTCCCTTTATAGAGTTTAAAACGACCAATTCCACCGGAGCTAGCGTTAGCCATTAGCAGCACTGTGGAGGGAGGGTGTTGCCAGATTTTTGTTTTGCGAGAGAAACAAGCAAACAGGTCTATAAAAGAACTTTGGCAGCCACCAACACATTTCTTGACTCTCTCTTCTCCTCCATATAAATTTGCCTAAATTAAATAGGACTATTGTTGATTCAGCTTTTAAAGAAATATGCCTTTAACCAAGTAAGCAGCATTTATTGATGTATGTATCACCTTATTGTCAATCGCTCTGGATTAAGAGTGTCTGCTAAATGCCAAAACAAACTGTTATTGAATATAATTGAAAGAGCGTGACATGGTTTGTTTTTGCCTTGAAAATAATGAAGGGCAATAGTGCCATATTGTCTCATTGGAGACTTTTTTTTCCATTAGGAGGAATTTCAAATGTTCAGTTACTGTAATTCAATAAATGAAAATGGTTTTGACTCAATTTGTCCCTGTGTACTACATGTATTTTCAGCGCTACAAAAAAACGACTTCCGTATAAATGTTGCAATATATCGCAATAGTATCGCAATAGTATCGTATCGCAATATATTGTGATACTATTGCATCGTGTCCCAAGTACCGTGATACGTATTGCATTGCGAGATTCATGCCAATATCCACCCCTAGATAATATAAAGGAGAACAAATTGTCTAACTGATGTTAGGCTATTAACTTTTTCTCTGCCATTTTAAACATAGCTGTAGTAAGCAGCTGCCAAATTGTCCTTACCTTTTAACGTGGGCACGCGCACGCATCGTGCACAATCTGTGCGCGACTCATCTAGTAGACGTGTAGACTCGGTGACAAGCTTTCGAATACAAAAAACCCCATTGAAAAAGACATATCCGTTGCCACGCTGTATCTCTGCTTATCAGCCAGTGTTTACATGAAAAAGCATTGAAAAAAGCCAACTGTGCGCTATGGTAACACGTGGACACGTTCGCGCACAAAACGCACGATATGTGCGGGGATCATAATCCAGGCGTGTAGAGACTGGATCAAAGTTTCCAAACGCAAAAATCAGATTGAAAAACGAGCGTTCCATCGCCCAGTAGCTTCCACTTCTGTTACACAGTAAACCAATGGAGCGGGACTATGGCCCAGGCTCAGACTGGATACGGAAAGCTGGATCCGGTCCAGACCGGAAATGACCGGATACAGTTAGGGGGGCGGGCCTAAAGAGCCAGAATCAGCGAAAATCTGCGCTAATACTTTTAATCCTTTCATAATGATTAAAGCTAATTAAACTATGCGGGCTCTACGGGCATGGCAGCGCGGTACAGCGGGAAATCTACGGGCTCTACGGGGATCGCGAGGTATGAGTTAAGCCATTACAAATCAAACCAAAAAGTTTGTGAAACCACTGAACTAGAGCCTCCACATAGGCTAGCGAGCAACGGAGCGATAGTTAACTAGAAAGCCTAGCAAAGAGTGAGGAGAGAGAGAGAGAGAGAGAGAGAGAGAGAGAGAGAGAGAGAGAGAGAGAGAGAGAGAGAGCCTGTGTGGACATAGTGTGGAGAGAGAGAAAAAAAAAAGAAAAACCTTAGGCTATACCTTCAATAAGTAAAAACTCACTCAAGCTTCCCCTCCCGGGCCCCCATGCAACGTTTGCACAGCCCTGCTGTCAACAATGTGTACTCAGAGAGTCTCAGACTGCCACGGCCGGCCGGAGGGAGCCAAAACAGACAAGTAAAGCATTATCGATAGCTTCCGAGGTCCCCCCCCCCACCGCACACATGGGGAAGGGGGACACTGACTGCCTGCCTGTCTGTCCGCCTGTCTTGCGATGTACCGTAGGTCAGTGGTTCTCAACCTTTTCAGGCAGCGACCCCGAAATAATCATATTTTAACTGGGGAGCACTAAGAATTGAGGCATTACATTTTGTATAACATGGTTGGCATGTTGATTGGCTATTTTCACAATTTCTGCCTCTAATATTTGACAGGTTGAACAATGTTTAATTTGTCATTTTAGAGATATTAACAAGTCACTTTAGAAACGTGCAGATACCATCATATACACTTATCAACTTGGGGATTGTTGAGTGAGAAAACCGTGTTGCACATAATTGAATAATTTGGGTCCCGACCCACAGGTTGAGAACCACTATGACAGCGGAATCCGACACTTCTTATCCTCCGAGCCAAGGCAGCTAGCGGCGATCAGAGCTAGCAGCCCCCAGTGGCAGCCCCCAGTGGGGGGGGGGGGGGGGGTTCAATCTGTCCCTCAGCCCCCCCCCCCCCCCCCGTTCCTCGCCAAATCCCCTGTGGGGGGGAGAGACCCCCTGAGGGCTACAACTGCAACATCCCACCCACCAACCCACCCCTCCCTCCCCAGCATCCCCATCCTCCTCCAGACAGACTCCCCTGGTGCCATATTGCTCACACAGCACATCAGTCAGTCACACTTCCTGGCTTCCCGTTCAACCGCCACCCGCCCGCCTACCCGCCCGCCCGCCGCCGTGTCCAATCGCCCACGCCGCGCCACACGGTCACAGTCCCGTGCCTCTCCTCTCTCCTCTCCTCTCCAGTCTGCAACACGGCCAAACAGAATCAATCTTTACTGAGCGTCTGCTTGTTTAATAAGGCCCCTGTTGTTTCTTATGGACTGTGACAACGTGTGAACGGGTGCCACTTGCGCGCTCGCGCAACACACGGCGAGGGAGAGAGAGTGTGGCTACCAATTACATAGCTATTTGTCTACTCTAGAGTCTAGACTG
>NW_027665161.1:0-55376 GCF_963921795.1 Nannobrachium achirus | reverse complement strand
AGTTAGTCTGTTCTTGAGAGACTACTATGTCAGTGGTGCTCAAACCTTTTCATGTGAAGGACCCCCAAAATGATATGTATTTGGCCATGGAACCCCATCTCAAAATATTGTATCAGGGACCCCCCCCCCCCCCCCCAGAACAAAATATTTGAATTACAAATGTTCACTTTTTTTGCAAAGGTTTTCATGATTCTTCAAAAATAGCAGATCTACAAGCTCGCAGTGCGGCACTCGGTGCCGCACTGCGAGCTTGTATATCTGCTATTTTTCAATGGTTAAAGCAGTCAATAATTCTAGGCCTAAATGGGGAAACCGAAACACTGGGTGTGGTGGAGGGTGTGTGGGGGGGGGGGGGGTCTACATGTGGAGTTATAAATAAGCTGGACTTGTTGCTCTGCTTTCACTCAAGCTGTTAGTTTCACAACGTGTGTTTGCTGTGTCGGTGGCACGGCTCCAGCTGCAGCGCTGCAGTCAGTGGCGTCAGTTCAGCAAAAAGCTAAGGTATGGCAACATGACTGGTGTCTTGGCACTCCTGCAAGACACCAGTCATGCTGCCATACCTTGGCAACAGGCATGATGAATTTATTTTAATAAAGTACAAGGTATGGCAGCTTGGCATCAATTTATAATTTAGCAGATGCTCTTAATCCAGAAAGACGTACAATAATCAATACATCAACATCAATACATCAAATGCATAGACATATCAATCTAGACAAAAAACGTCACGTCACACTTTTCCCCTACTCATATCTCCTCCACTGTTGCCCTGATCCATGCCAAACTTTGCACACTCACTCCTTGGCTGGCAAACCCCTCAATTCTCACATGGCCCTCTTCTAGCGCCACCATCTGGCCGATTTTTGAAAAACACATTTTGCTCCACAGATTTTGCCCTAAAATCACGCAAAGCGCTACACAGTATCTCTAAAGTCATGTCATCAACATGGATCTGTCAGATTTCCCATATTCCCTCCTGATTGGTTAACATGGCCTTCTTCTAAAGTTTGTGTATGTGACCTGACGGTCGCTTATCTCCCGATTTAGGGAGTCTTACTGGTCAGTAAAAATGTTTTATATAAAAACCACCATGCCATACCCAATTGATGCCTCTGGCTGCAGTGTCTGTCTGTGTCCGTCTGTGTCCGTCTGTGTGTGTGTGTGTGTGTGTGTGTGTGTGTGTGTGTGTGTGTGTGTGTGTGTGTGTGTGTGTGTGTGTGTGTACCCAATCACTTTTCACCCTCTCTCCGCTCGCGGCCCCGGCCCGTTAACCTTCCCCGGGCAACACCAAAGAGCCACGCCTGTGCCTGCCGACCCACCAAAAATATACAAGGTTGCTGGAATTAAAACATTTTCTGCGCCGTAATTGCAGGGCAAACATGCAGTCAGACCCTCCTGGGCTGTATATTCACCCTCTGCAGCAAATAGACGCTGACAAGCCCCGGGACCTCCAAACAAGCGTGTCTCAAACCAGGGGTTGGGGGGGGGGGGGGGGGGTATGGAGTGGGGTGGGCGACCAGGGGCGTCACAAGGGGGGGGGGGGGGGGGGGGGGGGGGGACTGAGTTACTAGGGCCCAAGGTGGAGGGACCTTAAATATTTTATACTTAAGCTATTGGAAAATAGCAGATCTACAGCTTGTAGATCTGCTATTTTTGAAAAGTCGTGAAAATGTGTGCAAATCTTTGAATATAATTCAGTCACTGGAATTAAATATAGGGGGGGTCCGTGGCCAATGGAGGTCCGTGGCCAAATACATATAATTTTGGGGGTCCTTCACGTGAAAATATTTGAGCACCACTGACATAGAAACATAGGTTTTTCAAAAGATATTCAGACTTTTCAAAAATAGTTGTATATCTGCTATTTTTCAATAGTTAAAGCGCACAATGTGAGTGAATCCTCGTACCCAGGGCCCAGAATGTGGTGTGACGCCCCTGTGGGCTTGCTCCAGGGGCCCATAAGGACACTGGCTGACATGGCTCAGGTCTTGTTGACTGTAATTGTGCGGGAAGGAGCCTGGTTTCATGCTGCCACCCACCCAGATCTCTGGAAGGACCCCATGGTTTCATGCTGCCACCCACCCAGATCTCTGGAAGGCTAAACGCACAGGTTTTCGCTGTGGGCTGGAGGGCTGTGTAGCCGCTTCTAATAGCCAATATACTGTACATGGTAAATGGTGCCTTTATATAGCACCTTTTATTCTAAAGTGCTTTACAGAGATTGTGCATTACATTCACCCATTCACACACGCATGTATTACATTCACCCATTCACACACGCATGCATTACATTCACCCACACACACACGCACGCACGCACACACACGCACGCACACACACACACACACACACACACACACACACACACACACACACACACACACACACACACACACACACACACACACACACACACACACACACACACACACACACACACACTCATTACATTCACCCATTCACACACACACATTCATAACATTCACCCATTCACACACACATTCATTACATTGATTCACCCATTCACACACACATTCACACACCGATGTCAGAGGGAACCATGCAAGGCACCAACCTGCTCACCAGGAGCAACTAGGGGTTCAGAGTCTTGCTCAAGGACTCTTCCACACTAAAGGTGGTTGCACACTGCTGTGTTTTTCATTGCGAAATGCGTTTTTCAGGGCAAGGAGAGAGAGAGAGATAGAGAGAGCAAGGGACCAAGTGGTGCGCGAAACTCCGATATTCGTCCCGAAAAACGCAGCAGTGTGCAACTACCTTTACTCTGGGGGAGCCTGGGATCAAACTGGGAACATCGGCGTTCCTATCCGGCCGCTGTGCCAGCCACTCTACCTCTGAGCCACTCCACGCCCCATACTACAAGCTCACAACTTGTCACGTCCCAACACGTTGTGAGCTTGTAGATCGGATATTTTCTTTTACGCTACAGTATTTTCATAACAGGGCAGCCAGAGGCTGTATGGCTATTTGGGGGTCCTTGGTTGTGGAGAAGGTCAGCCTACTGTACTTGAAGGTCAGCCTACTGTACTTGTTACTGTATGAGAGGTGTCATTATTGACCATGCTCAGAGCCTTCTATTGGAGTGGTTCTCAACCTGTGGGTCGGGACCCCCAGGAGGTCCCCAAATTATTTTGGAGGGTCCCCAGATGATTAACTTAATGTGCAACATTGTTTTCTCACTCAACAGTAAACAAACCAAACAAAGTTTTAAATGTATAGAGGTTATTTGCACATGTCTAAAGTGACAATTTAAGGACTTTTTAATACTTTTAAAATGACAAATTAAACATTCTCCAAATTGTCAAAATATTAGAGGCAGAAATTGTGAAAATACCCTATTTTCACAATAGAACCTATACAAAATCAACTCTTACAATTCCAAGTGCTCGTCAGGGTGGGGGGGACCCCGGTTCAAATATGATTATTTTGGGGGTCAAGGCCTGAAAAGATCGAGAACCACTGCTCTATTGGAGAGTCGTGTCATCTCTGTTCACTTCACAGAGCCAGGCCTTCTACACATCTATTGGTGAATAGTGACAAAGTACGAACCAGGAAGTTTAACAGAATGCATTGGAGTCTATGAGGCAAAAGTGACATGTCGAGTTACATGGACCATGTGACCGGCACCGTTTCGGACCCTGCATTGGCAGAACTCTGACCATGCTGTCTCTCTGCTTTGTGCCCCCCAGTGCCAAAGGTGTGCCCCCCGTGTGACAACGAGATGAAAGCAGACAACATCATGGAACACTACTGCGCCAGTGACTTTGGTAAGTCTTTGTGTGTGTGTAAATTTTGCATTTAGTTTTTGTTGTATTTTGAAATTATTACTTTTTATTGCGACCGCCAGGTCGCAGTTACTATCAAAACTAGGGCTGTCACGATATGACATTTTACATGGCGATTAATTGTCACTCAAATAATTGGCGATTAACGATTTAATTGTGTTTTTGTCATTGACAATTAAATTTCTGTTTGGCTTTTGGGCTTTGAAGTTGCACATGGCAGATATTACACTAAACCTAAATACACAAAGAAATTACTGACATATTTGACAACTTACTACTTAAAAAATAACATTGATAGTGGAAATAGCCGATCTACAAGCTCACAACGCGTCGCGATGCGACGCGTTGTGAGCTTATAGATCTGCTATTTCCACTATTTCTGACATTTTTCAACATTCACAATTATGACGATTATGACAAAATAATTGCGATAATGTCAAATAATCACGATTAGACAATTATGTAATAATTGTGACAGCCCTAATCAAAATCTCCACCGGCTGTCTGTCACGTCATGTCGCGTCACACTTTTCCCCCAACTCATATCTCCGCAACCGTTGCTCCTATCCATGCCAAACTTTGCACACACACTCCTTGGCTGCATTTCTCACATGTCCCTCTTCTAGCGCCACCATGAGGCCGATTCTTGCAAGACACATTTTTGGACACGGCTCCTACAGATTTTGCCCTAAAATCACGCAAACCGGTATACAGTATGTCTAGAGTCACGTCATCAACATGGATCGTCCCATTTAGCGCCACCATCAGGACGATTTTTGCAAAACACATTTTTGGACACTGCTCCTACAGGGTTTGCCCTAAAAGTACGCAAAGCGCTACATGGTATCTCTACAGTCATGTCATCAACATAGATATGTCCCATTTCCCATATTCCATCCTGATTGGCTATCATTCCCTTCTAAAGTTTGTTTATGCGACCCAACGGTCGCTTATCTCCCGATTAGGGAGTCTTACTGGTGATGGTAGTCACACACACGTGCACACACACACACGTGCACACACACACACACACACATAGGCATGCAGTCAGGCACGCACACGCGTACACCTTTGGGATTTACTGCTCCCACAGTGCAGTACTGGGGCCCATCTGGACATAAAACACTGGATTGCATTATGGAAAATGTGAACGATATTAAGTGATCTATAATCAGATCCATGGACAAACGCTCCGCCAAAAGGGTACTGAACTCACCCCGGCCCCTGAGATATCCCGCCAGAAATTAAGCTAAACGCTAAAACGGTGATATCCGTTAAGTAAATTGGACTCCATAAAAGGTGAAGTCATCATATGGTGAACGTTTTGTCCCCCCCCCCCCCCAGTACCTCTGTCACATCACGTTTTATATGATCAGCCATGAAAGTATGTACACCACAGTAAGACGCTTAAGGGCGACAATCGGCGGTCACGCCATGTCTTGGCCATCTGGCCAGTGATGAATATCGGACCAGTTACCCATATATGGAGACCCCTGATACCCATATATGGAGATCAATCCCTTTATATATCTGGACACAAACTCCTCCCTTCTAGTGCACCATCACAACCATATCTGGACACAAACTCCTCCCTTCTAGTGCACCATCACAACCATATATGGACACAAACTCCTCCCTTCTAGTGCACCATCACAACCATATATGGACACAAACTCCTCCCTTCTAGTGCACCATCACATCCATATATGGACACAAACAAAATACGGTACCCAACCTCTAGGGTAGTGGTTCTCTAAGTGGGCTCTGCGGACCCCTAGGGGTCCTTGAGGGGGGTCCAGGGGAATGTGGATGTGGAGTGGTATTGTATTGTATTGTTTGGTACAGGGTCATTCTGTTCGGTACAGTGTCATTCTGTTCGGTACAGGGTCATTCGGTTCGGTACACTCGTATTGAACGGTTTGATATGGATACATGTATTGTTGCACCCCTAGTCAGGAGCATATCCTCTTTCTGTAGCGTGAGGCAGCCTGATCTAAGCATACACCCCCTGGACATGACGCTAGTGCAGGGGTGCCCAAAAGGTAGATGGTGATCTACCTTTAGATCACACAGGCTGTGCTGTAGACCACATGACAGGCCCCTAAAAGACTGAAATATAAAGAAACATATTTATAAACAGAAATCACAAAACCCCTCTTGTTGGCTTCTGTCACTTGAATTAGGATGACTTGACTGATTGACATCAAGAAGGGCCTGTCAGCTCCCCCCCCCCCCCCCCCCGATTCAATGCTTTGTTTTCAAGCGTCAAAAAGCTACCACTTCCATACAGAATGGGATGAAGAGTTTTCTTCCCCTTTATTTCCCATTTCTAGTGTGTTTTATACGTAACGCCAGGGCTGTTATACCAAAGACCCCTCAGGGTAAATCCTTTGGACGGGTAGATCATTGTTCAACTCAAAAAAGTGTGGGCACCCCCGCGCTAGTATAGTACACCCAATCCAACCCTTGATGCCGAGTGCCAAGCAGGGAGACACAGGGTACCATTTCTATATCGTCTTTGATACTTCTTGTCCGGGGATTGAACCTCACCGACCTCCCAGTCTCAAAGGCGGACACTCTAACCACAAGGCCACCGCCGAGCCAATGAAATCAATCTTTATATGAAGCCTATCAAACTCCTCCCACCTTTCCAACCTTTTGTCATTGTGCGCCGCGTGGCCGCGGTGATCCACCGTTAAGGAATGTGCCAGAAATCTGAGCTCAGAAGTTCTCTGTCACACCAGGACAACTCTCTCATCTTCTGTCTTTGTTCGCTCTTCTCTTTCTTTTCCACTCTTAATCAAAAGGCCAGTGTGTTGAATGGCATCTGGGGTGAGCAAAACGTCTGCGGCCAGGGGCGTCACAAGGGGGGTAGGAAAGTGGGACTGAGTTACCAGGGCCCAAGGTGGTGGAGGGGCCTTAATTATTTTATACTTTAGCTATATTGAAAAATAGCAGATAAACAAGCTCACAGCGCAGCACTTGGTGCCGCGCTGCGAGCTTGTAGATCTGCTATTTTTGAAAAGTCGTGAAAATGTGTGCAAAAATATATGTATTTTTTTTAAGCGAACATTTGTAACTCAAATTTTGCTTCTGGGGGGGGGGGGGGGTCCCTGGAACTCAATATTTTGAGATAGGGGTCTGTGGCCAAATACATACCATTTTGGGGGTCCTTCACATGAAAAGGTTTGAGCTCCACTGACATAGAAACATAGATTTTTCAAAAAACCTCAGAAGGATTTGAAATATTCAAAGATGTTCATGATTTTTCAAAAATAGCAGATCTACAAGCTCGCAGCGCAGCACTCGGTGCCGCGCTGTGAGCTTGTAGATCTGCTATTTTTCAATGGTTAAAGCACATCAGACGCTACCATGCAGGGGCGTCGCACAAAACTCTGGGCCCCCGGGAACACTCGGAACACTGCGTTATTGTGTGCTTTAACTATTGAAAAATAGCAGATCTACAAGCTCACAGCGTGGCACCGAGTGTCGCGCTGCGAGCTTGTAGATCTGCTATTTTTTTTGAAAAATCGTGAAAATGTGTGCAAGTCTTTGAAGGCTTTTTTGAAAAAACTATTTTTTCTATGTCAGTGGTGCTCAAACCTTTTCATGTGAAGGACCCCCAAAATGATATGTATCTGGCCACGGACCCCCATATCAAAATATTTAGTTCCAGGTAGGGACCCCAGAAGCAAAATTTGAGTTACAAACGTTTGCTTAAAAAATCAAACCTCGGTTCGAAGTGAAGCAGTGAACTTTTATTCTATGTATTCTAGAGCTATGAACTCTGTATATACATTAGGTTCGAAGTGAAGCGGTATGTGTTCTAGAGTTCCAGAGCTCAGAATTCTGAATTCTGAATGATTTTATCTGGAGGGCCGAATTGTCATGTGAAGCTTGACCAATCCTCAAAGTATGGTCTCATTGGACATTTATAATCATCCAATCATCAGACCGGGACGGACACTACACACATATTCTGGACGTACGGGACAGATAATACCTGTTCATTCTGGACTGAAATGAACATATGGACATGAGGGGACACACATGGGACACGCATTTACGGACAGATAAAACCTGTTCATTCTGGACTGAAATGACCATATATGGACATGAGGGGACACACATGGGACACACAAAGCCACTCCTTGGAAGCGGCTTTCACCGCTTCAAAAATACACATATTCAAAGAAGATTTGCACACATTTTCACGACTTTTCAAGAATAGGTGCCGCACTGTGAGCTTGTAGATCTGCTATTTTTCAATAGCCAAAGTATAAAATAATTAAGGCCCCTCCACCTTGGGCCCTAGCAACTCAGTCCCACTCCCTCCCCCCCACACCCTTGTGACACCCCTACTACCATGTCCAACATCACAGCCCGTACCGTAAGAGTCACTCTTGGCCCGGTCCGACGGTCTCTATGTAACGCTGATTCCTTCGGTCGTTTGAGAGACTCATCGTACCGCTAATAACTGTAATCTGTCCAGCAGCGAGTCAGTCTGTGGCTGGCGATCTGCCGCCTCGCGTAATCATCAATCTGAATGAAGCAAGAGAGAAAAGACCGTGTGTGTGTGTCGTTCGTTGCTTTCTGACCCCCTCATGAAAAATCACCCTTTCCCCCGGGGTTGGCAACGCAACGAAACACCTGATTTATGCTTGTTTTGGCATCGCGTGGCGTATACCGCAAAAATAGCCGATCTGCAAGCTCACAACGCGTCGCGCTGCGACGCGCTGAGAGCTTGCAGATCGGCTATTTGCGGTGCGCGCCGCCGCCGCTGCAACCAAGTATAAAGCAGGCTCTACAAAACAGTTCAATTAACCAGACGAATGTCCGAGTGTGATTTTTAGCGGTTGTGATAGATGATCAGGGACGAGCCAAGTAACCTTGGCTGCCGCGAGCGACGCGGACAAAGGGGGTATTTTTCTGTTGCTGTTGGAACGCGAGCGGCCTAATGCTCGCTCACTTCATATTTCTGCCGTGTCCTCTTCTGAGATGTGGACTATCACCACGCATGTGTTCCAGCCAAACACGGGCTTAAGACCATGGGATTGCGAAACGTTCTTCTGCCCAGCTGAATGTTTTATCTCTCCAGCGTTTTCTGGATTCACGGCGTGCCATAAAACATGCTGTCAATACAATGCTCTGTAGAAAGATGATTTCCAAGCAACGGACCTGGGCCTCGTACGGACGGCACCTCGTAACTGATGGGTTTTGGGAGGCTTAGTTGTGCTCGTCTTAATCTTAATGAGCCTCGCGAGGCCTCGCGCTGCTCTCTCTCGACGACGTCGCCAACGCAACGTTCGATCGGTCATGAACGAACGAGGGGTGGGAAGAAAAGGACACGGCAGCAGGCATGTGCACACATAGATATAAAAGCGGGCTTGAGCCCCTGCCCTTTTATTCATCTATAAAAAGTGCCCTCTGCAGACCATGAATTCAGTTTTCACTATGGTGAAAGAAAATGTAAATGTCCTCTTTCCATGCCATACCTGAAGGCAGCGTTCAAGAGAATTGCCTTGTCCAAACTCTCCTGAACTTGAACGCAGCATCTTATGTTGAAAGAATTGCCCTCTCTGTGTAGAAAGAAATCCATGCCGTTACGCCACATCTCCAGTATTGACTTGATTACGCTTAGTTCAGTGTGGTATCAAGCACCGAAAATGGCCGACCTCCAAGCTCACAACGCGTCGCGCTGTGACGCGTTGTGAGCTTGGAGGTCGGCTATTTTCGATATTTCCACCAAAAGGCCCTTTTAGATATTTCAGCCCCTGCCTCTCTAACATTCTCTGCACATCCCTGCACGGCAGTATTTCATTAACTGTAAATACTTGGGCAATAATAATAATAATCTGGTGGCAGAATTTCACTCTAGTTGAGGACGTGTGGTTTGACGGGCCAGAAAGAAAGGCTCTGGGAGAAAAGATGATTAGTGCATTTATGTCCTGGCTTCATGTCTGAGGTCATGCACTGAATGGTGAGGGAGTCTATTAGATAATGTGTTGAGGAGATTCCATGGCCTGCTAGAGCAGTGGTTCTCAACCTTTTCAGGCCGCGACCCCCAAAATAATCATATTTCAACTGGAGACCCCCCCAATCCTGACGAGCACTAAGAGTTGAGGCATTACATTTTGTATAACACGGTTCTATTGTGAAAATAGCAGATCACTTTAGAAATGTGCAGATACCCTTGTTGGTTTGTTTACTGTTGAGTGAGAAAACAATGTTGCCCATTAAGTTAATCATCTGGGGACCCCCCAAAATAATTTGGAGACCCCCCTGGGGGTGGGTAGGTAGGTAGGTAGGTAGATAGGTAGGGACTGTGGGTAGGTAGGTAGGTAGGTAGGTAGGTAGGTAGGTATGTGGGGGGGTAGGTAGGTAGGTAGGTAGATGACATCACTGTGAACCACACTATGCCCATATATGGAGTTCCCTGATGTCATCAATATTAAGCC
The DNA here is from genome assembly GCF_963921795.1 of Nannobrachium achirus. NCBI lineage: Eukaryota > Metazoa > Chordata > Actinopteri > Myctophiformes > Myctophidae > Nannobrachium > Nannobrachium achirus. Next base: position 45,115 of record NW_027665161.1, on the reverse strand, counting down.
CATATCTAACAGGACTTCATATGGGAATGCCCATGTATGGAGGCCACTTCAGCCACATACCACACTAACATAATCCATATATGGCCAAGACAGCCCATATCTGTGTGGCTGGTTCTCCATGGCTGTGATGGTGCACTAGAAGGGAGGGGTTTGTGTCCATATATGGTTGTGATAGTGCACTAGAAGGGAGGAGTTTGTGTCCATATATGGCTGTGATGGTGCACTGGAGGGGAGGAGTTTGTGTCCATATAATGGTTGTGATGGTGCACTAGAAGGGAGGAGTTTGTGTCCATATATGGTTGTGATGGTGCACTAGAAGGGAGGAGTTTGTGTCCATATATGGTTGTGATAGTGCACTAGAAGGGAGGAGTTTGTGTCCATATATGGTTGTGATGGTGCACTGGAGGGGAGGAGTTTGTGTCCATATAATGGTTGTGATGGTGCACTAGAAGGGAGGAGTTTGTGTCCATATATGGTTGTGATGGTGCACTAGAAGGGAGGAGTTTGTGTCCATATATGGTTGTGATAGTGCACTAGAAGGGAGGAGTTTGTGTCCATATATGGTTGTGATGGTGCACTAGAAGGGAGGAGTTTGTGTCCATATATGGTTGTGATAGTGCACTAGAAGGGAGGAGTTTGTGTCCATATATGGCTGTGATGGTGCACTAGAAGGGAGGAGTTTGTGTCCATATATGGTTGTGATGGTGCACTAGAAGGGAGGAGTTTGTGTCCATATATGGTTGTGATGGTGCACTAGAAGGGAGGAGTTTGTGTCCATATATGGTTGTGATGGTGCACTAGAAGGGAGGAGTTTGTGTCCATATATGGTTGTGATGGTGCACTAGAAGGGAGGAGTTTGTGTCCATATATGGTTGTGATGGTGCACAAGAAGGGAGGAGTTTGTGTCCATATATGGTTGTGATAGTGCACTAGAACAGGGGTTTTCAAAGTGGGTGACGGCCGGGGCACCCTGGGGTGCCGCGACGGCAGTCCAGGAGTGCCGCGAGATAATTTGATAATATTTGGAATTTATTTGGACCCTTAACATATATTTAGTATCATGTTAAACTTGAAGTATAAAGTTGTTTTCAGTCAGTTCTAACCAAAATGGCTGTTATCTCAACGTTTTCCTTGCAACATAAACGCTAAAATATGCTATAAATATAAGTTGCCGGGAGTGAAAATTATGAATATAATGTAGGGGTGCCTCGGATGAAAAAAATATGTATAGGGGTGCCCTGATACAAAAACATTTGGGAACCCCTGCACTAGAAGGGAGGAGTTTGGCTGATGAAAGACTATGATGGCGCGGCACACACACACACACACACACACACACACACACACACACACACACACACACACACACACACACACACACACACACACACACACACACACACACCACACACACACACGCGCGCGCGCGCGCACACACACACACACACACACACACACACACACACGCTGCTGTTTCTCCTCAAAAATGACAGAACACTTTTCTCCACGTCTGTCACTTTATTTTTCCTCTGACTCCCCCACTTTCTCCCCCCTCTCCTCTCCCCCTCCTCCCCTCCCTCTCCATCCGTCTGTTCTGTTTCTTCCGACATGTCTCCTCCGCTCACTCAAGAGAAAGTGAGTTTGTGTAAGAGAAAAAATGTGGGCACAGCAGCTTGTCACGGGGATATTGGCCAGGCTCGACTGCAAAGAGAGAGAGAGAGAGAGAGAGAGAGAGAGAGAGAGAGAGAGAGAGAGAGAGAGAGAGAGAGAGAGAGAGAGCCCCAGCGCACCACTTTACAGTATGACGGGGTGCAGGGGTGTCGCACCAAATTCTGGGCCCTGGGTACAAGGATTCACTGTGGGGGCCCCCTGTAATTTAACTCTTGAAAAACAGCAGATCTACAAGCTCACAGCTTGTAGGTCTGCTATTTTTTTTTTTTTTTCAAAAATCATGAAAATGTGTGCAACTCTTACTTTGAATAGGCCTATTTCAAATCCTCCTAAGGTTTTTTAAAAAAAAAAAAAAAAAATGTTCAAACCTTTTCATGTGAAGGACCCTCAAAATGATATGTATTTGGCCACGGACCCCCATCTCAAAATATTTAGTTCCAAGAACCCCCCCCCCCCCCCCAGAAACAAATTTTTAGTTACAAAATACATATATTCAAGCTGTGAGCTTGTATATCTGCTATTTTTCAATAGTTAAAGTAATTAAGGCCCCTCCACCTTGGGCCCTAGTAACTCAGTCCCACTTCCCCTCCCCCCGGTGACGCCCCTGATGGGTGGACGTGTACAGTACAGTGGGGGTGAAGGGCAAAGCGTTTAAACCTGCCCAGCGTACGTTACAGTGACACGGAGGTCTGACATCACAAAGACCTGAGCATGATGTACATCTGGTGGTGGAGGAAAGTACGCAGATTTTAGATGTAAGAGTAGCTACTTGTAGAAAATACTCAAGTTATAAGCGAAACTCCTGCAGACATTTCTGTAACCATTATTTTATTTTTATAATTGACCGTCAGGTCGCAGCGTGATTTTAGGGCAAAATGTGTAGGAGCAGTGTCCAAAAAATGTGTTTGAAAAAATATATGGGACAGATCCATGTTGATGACATGAGTGTAGACATACTGTGTACCGATTTGCGTAATTTTAGGGCAAAATCTGTGGGGGCAGTGTCCAAAAATGTGTTTTAAAAAATCGGCCTGATGGTGGCGCTATATGGGACAGATCAATGTTGATGGCATGAGTGTAGACATACTGTGTACCGATTTGCGTGATTTTAGGGCAAAATCTGTAGGAGCAGTGTCCAAAAATGTGTTTGAAAAAATGGGCCTGATGGTGGCGCTATATGGGACATATCCATGTTGATGACATGAGTGTAGACATACTGTGTACCGATTTGCGTGATTTTAGGGCAAAATCTGTAGGAGCAGTGTCCAAAAATGTGTTTGAAAAAATGGGCCTGATGGTGGCGCTATATAGGACAGATTCATGTTGACGGCTCTCTTGGCGCCGCCGAGGCGGGTGCGTGGGTACCGGCCCCGGCTCTCCCGGACGCTCCTAGCCCGAGTTACAGCATTTTATGTGCGCTGCAGTGGCGGGGGTCCTCCACTAGGGGTGCGACCACTTTTGCATCCATTCTGGAGCACCAGGAGTCGGTGGTCCCTGGGAATTCCCCGTGAACAGCCCCGTTGGGGTGGTCATTGGTCATTGTAGCACTTTTTGGAGGCGGCGCCAGGGGGTCCCTGGGGGTCCCTGGAGCTCCGGGTGTCCCGGGAGGGGTGGAGGTTGTGGATTGGCAGGCAAGGAGTGTGTGAGCAAAGTTTGGCATGGATTGGGGCAACGGTGGCGGAGATATGAGTTGGGGAAAAGTGTGACGTGACGGACAGACTGACAGACTGACAGACTGACGGACAGACAGCCTGTCGAGGTTTTGGTAGTAACTGCGACCTGACGGTCGCAATAACATTTGCAAGAATATTCATTTCTTTTTCAAAAATAGCCAGATATACAAGCTCGCAGTGCAGCACCAAAAAAGTTTTTCATGTCAAGGACCCCCAGGATTATATGTATTTGGCCACGGACACCCCATCTTTGTTGTTCCAGGGACCCCCCCAGAAGTAAATATTTGAGTTAGAAATGTTGCAAACATTTGACATGTCATGATATGACATCCTGACATTGCAAACAATGTCAGGATTTTTCAAAAATAGCAGATCAAATGTATTGGCATTGGCATAATATACTTGAACCCTACGCGTTGTGAAGAAGTAATATAATGCCGATGTAATCATGTGTTCATCACTTGGAAAAGGTATAAGGCTGGTTTTAATTGCTGCTTTGTAGTGTAACCTATAATAAATAACACATCATAATTTATCGGTTAATGTACAGTATTTGTACATTAATAATCAAAATATGTATTGGTGACTAGTAACTAAAACGCTCAATTCAAAGTAATGGAATAAGTATTTGCCTCCGGTAAAGTAACAGTGCCTAAAAGTTTCACTTGAGTACAAAAGTACATGAGTGCATGAGTGCATGAACACGCACGCACGCACACACACACACACACACACACACACACACACACACACACACACACACACACACACACACACACACACACACACACACACACACACACACACACACACACACACACACACACACCAAAGGTCTTAGTAGGGAACAGGTTCTGAGGCGATTGAATGCACACGCATTCCTTCCTGAATATGCTACAATCCCGTGTGTGTGTGTGTGTGTGTGTGTGTGTGTGTGTGTGTGTGTGTGTGTGTGTGTGTGTGTGTGTGTGTGTGTGTGTGTGCGTGCGTGCGTGCACATCAGCGTGCACGGACGTATGTTTATAAAGCAGTAGACAAGGAGGTTAAGAAGTGAGATGGCAACCTTCCAGAAGGCCTCGGTACACACACACACACACACACACACACACACACACACACACACACACCAGAAGGCTTGGGTACACAGCCCTGTGCCGTGGCCCCCCCCCCCCCCCCCCCCCGCTCATGATTAATCTGTCCTGTCAAATCGCTCACCCCGAGAATTCCTCTCTCAAATGCTTGGCAGTTCCATTTTAATCTCCCCCATGTACAAATACGCACACATAAACACGCAGTGAGTGTGCAGCTATAGGAAGATGCGAGTCAGCAGCACGGTCCAGACGGCCCCAAATCCTCCGTGCTAATTTAACCCTTGAGAGCGTACAAGTGTACGAAGGGTACCGCAGCTGTACCCTCTCTCGGTATTACACAGTGATATTTGAACACCAGCAGGACTTTACAGTCCATTAGTTTGATTTGCTGCTGTTTGTCAGACCTTAATGCCTACGTGTGCGGAGGTTATCTAGCCTACGTCCTTTGCGTCATAGAGGTGTACTGTTCATGTCTGAGTAGGAACATGAACTGGTTATCATTCAAGTTATCTGTGCTGGTCGGGACAGTTCTTGACCATTCATGAGAGGCCCCCCATAATCTTAACAAAAAGAAGTATTAAGGTGTTACATACAATAAACTGCCTTTGCCTTATGACTGGAACCTGGAACAATGCCACTTGTCTCAATACTGTAAGAACACAATGAGATAGAGACAGTAGGGGTATATAGCCAGTGAAACCACTAAATTAAAGTAGGCTACGCCACACAACATTAATTTTTATTAATGGCTTCAGAAATGGTTATGTCCCTACTGTCTGGGGGGGGGGGGGGGTTCAAGTACTATTCCTTTAAAGGAGTAGTTCACAACCAGAATAACATTTTCTTCCTATTGATTAGTCACGCCATGGAGACTTGAGTTCAATAATATATACTGTATTATGTTTGTTGTATTTATCGCATTCCTAAAACAAAAATGTGTTTATAGTAAATGTACCTCCAATGATTCTGGAAGGGGAGCTGATGCTTTTTGGTGGTCCCTATCCGGCATCAATGGGGACAATTTATTGTGGACTCGCCCACAATTAACTCATAAATAACACCGCTCACTTCACACTGGGTGTGATTGTTTTTAGGTAGACGGAGAAAATAACAAATCCACAGACAACAAATCCACGGTGTGGAATAACACGGTGTGCCCTGAAAAACCACTTACAGGCAGCAGCCGTTCGCAACTGGTAAAAAAAAAACTAACCTAGCCCAACCCTACCCTCCCCTGCCCCTTCTTTGTATATACTTACTTACTTACTGTTTAGACTATTTTTTTTGTTCTCTCATTTTTCTTTTCTTTACATATCTACTGCATAGTAATGTGTTCTATTCGTCTGTCATTCAATGTTATATGAGATACTTAAATGGTTTCCTGTGGAAATAAGCTTAGTCTTTTCATGGATCTCCTTTTAGTAGACCTTGTACCAGTGAACTGTACCGTCATGAAACTGTACCATTTCCTATGCAAACTTCTAATAAAGTCTTCAATCAATCAATCAATAAAAGTATCGCTCCATGTCGAACTCCATATATGGGCATAAAAGGGATTCAGTTAGTGAAGGTCCCCTGACATCACAGTGATGTCAGAGCGGCAAACCCATAGACACGTCCAGACAGAGTCATGATGTGCCGTTTCACACACTAAACTGCGACCTTCGGTCGCAATAAGTAACTCCTATACCACAGACGTGGTGGCGCCATCTAGTGTCTGGATGTTGTCTGTAGTACCCTAAGGACCTTTTTACTGTTTATTTCTCAGGCGCAAATTAAACGTTGATGCCTTGAACGATACGAGCACATGAAGGATACAAGCAGACGAGACCATTAGAGAGAACACCGGCTACTCCTATAACTCCAAATGCTTTGACATGCGGCTGGATCTTCCTCAGAATCTATTAATCTTACATAGCTGCAATTACAGACACGTTGCCTCATCGCTATACATCTTGCAAACAGCTGTTTTCCCGAAGCGCCATCCATACGTCTCGCATTCTCCTTTTCAAAAGTAAAGCACACATAAGCCACCAGATGTTGTATCTTACCTCTTTGCGACAAGAGGCAAGGGCGCTCATGGGTAATGGAGTCTTTATTCTGGGGAAATACCGCTTTTGTCCACAGGGACCGCCAAAATGAATGAAAAATATCACATTCCCTGTAACTCCTATGTCACGGTTGTTGATGCGCGAGGCCTTTGGCTGCTCCGCGCGGGCACTTGATGGCCTATAGCAGCTCACTGGGATGAGAACATTGTTGTCCAGTGACTAAAAAGGTCATGCGTTTGTTGTAAAACCTTGCATGAGCAGGATGTTTTTTTTTTTTAAATTAAATTTTTATCCCACGATTTTTGTAACCCATTTTTTCACCCGGTGCCAATTGCCTAAGCTGTGTTCCTGGGCTCTACTCTCCCTCTGCCAACCTGGGGAGGGCCCCGAACTGAGCTCATGCTTCCTTCAATGCATGAGGAGTGAGCAGGCCGCTTCTTATCACCTGACAGGGGGAGCTTCCCCGGTTGGACGTAGCGCGTGGAAGGAACACGTTATTCCAACCAGTTCCATTCCCCTCCATCAGGCGCCCCGGCTGGCCAGGGGGAGGCTTTATAGAGACCAGGATTACTGCATGTTTTTGTGAGGGTATCTACCCTAGGAGACACGGGGAGAACATGCAAACTCCACACAGAAAGGCCCTTTTGCCAACCCCACCTAGGGTGTGGGCACTGATGACGCGGAGGAGGCATGAGCAGGATGTTTAGTGAAGCTCCAGAGCCCCTGCCCCTTTTTTTGTACAATTTAGAATTTAGGCATTTAGCAGACGCTTTTAATCCAAAGCGACTTACAATAAGCAGGTAATACACATCACTATAATAAGCAAGATGATATGTCAGTACATTAACAACAATATAACAAATGCATAGGAATATCTATCTAGAAAAACAATAACAAAGGTAGAAGACCAAGCAGTAAAAAATACTTTTCTAAAACCTAAAAATGCTATCTAGCTTCATGTGTGGTCACTGAGGGAAGGGGAGTGTTACAGTAAATGGTAAATGGTAAATGGTGCATTTATATAGCGCTTTTATCCAAAGCGCTTTACAATGTGCATTACATTCACCCATTCACACACACACACATTCATATACCGGCGGCGGTGGAAACCATGCAAGGCACCAACCAGCTCACCGGGAGCAACTTAGGGTTCAGTGTCTTGCCCAAGGACACTTCGACATGTAGACTATTTCCCGGTGAACCTGAGCGCAACGGTGGGGGCTTGGGAGTGTGGGGAACACGCACCACTGACTCGTCGCCAATTGCAAGATATTTAAAAGTTATTTACAGTTTACAGTAGTGCTATGGGTTTAGGTGGAGTCTGAAGAGGTGAAGAAGTTATTGGGGCGGCTGTAGCTCAGGAGGTAGAGTGGGTTGGCCAATGTTCCATGGGTTGGCGGTTCAAATCCCAGCTTCTCCTGAAGAGGTTAGTCTTCAGTCCACGGTGGAAGCTAGGGAGTGCGTCTGTAGTTCTAAATACGACAGGGAGTTTATTCCACAGTTTGGGGGCCAGGAGGGCAAATTGTCTAGGAAGACCCCTGAAAGCAGCGTCCAAGAGAACTGCCCTTTTCAAACTCTCCTGAACTTGAATGCAGCATTTTATGTTGAAAGAATTGCATCTCCAGTATTGGCTTGCCATCTTGATTATACTTAGTTGGGTGCGGCATCACACACCGAAAGTACCGTGACACGGCTTGAGCTTGGATATCATCTATTTTCATGATTTTTCACCAAAAGTACCCTTTTAGAAATGTCAGCCCCTGCCCCTCCCCTCTAGCATTCTCTGCACGCCCCTGGACTGGTCAAACTAAAGCATAATATTAAACAAACTGATTCAGAAGCCAAGGGTGATATCGGAAAATTCCAGGTTACACAATATCCCGGTTTCTCTTTAGCCGCTGGGAGCTTATCTGATTGGTTGTTGCTGCAGATGGGATGTGGTGTTGCCACGCATCGATGCAAAAACAGAACGTTGCCGGAGTGTCCAGATCATATCAAATATAATAGATAACGCTTAAAGAACGTAAAAACACAAGCATGTGATTTTTCTTAAGAGCCCGGGTAGATCTCCAGGGTGCTAGCCCAAGCAACGGTGCTGTCAGACAGATAGACAAACACACACGCGCGCACGCGCGTGCATGCGGCGCGCACACACACACACACACAAACACACGCATGCATGCACAGGATGTAGTCTTTGGATACTCCCCAGGATATTAGTGTTGAGTTGTTGCCGGATGGTTAAATGATGATCCTCAGGAGAGGTGTAAACTAACCGCCTGCTCAGAGTTCATAGCTCTGCGTTCTTCCTGTGAGCGATGCAGGCAGGCTCCAGAAAAAAAAGAAAAGGAAAAAACTCACAGCCGCCCTGACACAGCCGGGACAGGGGGGGACAGGGGGTGGGGGGGACGGTATAGGGACGCAAAGTGGCATATCATCATCAGGGACGTGCTGGCCATTGGGAAAAGCAGGACAATTCCCGAACGGCCGGTCCATTCCACGGCCGGACCAGGCCGGCCATTAGGAAAAAAATCAAGATAAAATGCCGGCCTTCGTTCCATTTTGGGGGCTGGGCGGCCAACAAAGTAAATTGTCGGGCAGAAACCTCGTATCTCGAAGTTTTAAATTTATATATATTTTTTTCAAAGCAAAGCCCTGCTTCATCATACAAGGCCTTTGCACAAAAGTAGTGAAAACAGCTGATCTACAAGCACACAACGCCTCGCGGTGCGAGGCGTTGTGTGCTTGTAGATCGGCTGTTTTCACTAGTTTAAATCATTTTTAAAATGATAAGTACAAAACAAATGGTTTTGGACGTACAAGGTTTCCACCCGACAACGACGAAATATAACTCATGTAATTGGCCCACTGGCTTGTCACTTGTCATGATCTGAAATGGCAAATCTTTGAGTAGCAGCAGCGCTATGGAGAGATATCTCTCTCCATAGCGCAATGAGGGCCTCTCCAACTCTTTTTCCTGGGCTTTTTCAGGGGCCCAGCACGTCCCTGATCATCATCATCAGTACTGTACAGCATAGGTTCTCAAATGGGGGTACATGTACCCCTACGCAGAGCTACTACAGGGGTTACTTGAGAGCAAATGGAAAATGGAAAGTTTTATTATGTTTAATGATAAAACATTGACAAGTGTATGTGAACGTGCTGCTCCGTTAAGTTTCGAACCAAATTAAGAACGAATTTTGACTAGTACATAGAAAACAAATTGTTTTAAACAACAGGCTACTTAACTTTTATTTTCAACATATTGACAGAAAAACGGGACTTTCGATGTCCGTATTCTCTAATCAAAATGTTGTTGTGGATTAAAGGGGGTCCTCGGATTCAGCAATCAGGAAAAGGGGGTACTGACCCCCAGGGGTCCTTAAGCGAGTTCCAGGGGATCCCCAGCTAAATGATAGTTAGGAACCAAATTATGGACCCTTGGGTATGTAACTCTGAGAGTGTATAAATGGACCCAAATGTTAAATTAACATTGACTTTACAATATAAATTGGGGGTCCCAGAGATACAAATACCATTAAATGGGGGTCCCTCCCTATAGCCTAGTAATGCATATAAAACTGGGGGTCCTTCAAGTTAAAAAAAAAAAGGTTGGGAATAACTGCAAGAGCCGTAAAAATCTTCTCTTACGGGGGTCCCTGGCATATCTTTTCAAATGGGGGTCCGCAGGCTGATAAAGTGTCAATTTGGGGGTCCTTGACGTGAGAACGTTTGAGAACCACTGCTGTACACTACAGTATGTCTGAATGTGTACGGGCCTCGTAAATAAAACAAAATAAAAATTACTGCTCTTGAAATCTGCCGAGGCGGAACTTGGCCCGCACTACAATGCAAGGCAGTAAATTAGGGTTCGGTATGAACAGATTGAACGCTGAGAGCGTCGGCGTTGCCAAGAGGAGAGAAATGGCACATGTTTCCATTACATCATTTGATGGCTTTGAGCGCGGGATTTAGGATGACTTTGTTTACATAGCCCAACACATTGGAACACATTGGAACCAGCCAGAAACATGTTGTTTTCTTTTGGAGTGCTTTGGAATCACAGTTCAATCAATGGATGATGTGCCTCTCAAGTCACACAAGCATGTAGACTCACTCATCAGACTCTTCTGTTGTATCCCCCCTCCTCCCCCTTCCTCCCCCTCCCTTCCTCCCTCCCTCCCTTTTGAACTCTTTTGCTTGGTACTGCATTGATATAACCTGACTTGCGTCAGATGGTGGCAGTAGTGCGTAGGGCAGGCTACCGCCCTACTTTACCATCTGAGCTCTCTCGGTGGGAGTTGATAACGCTCGTAAAGCCCCGGGCCGGACCAATCAGCGCCAGCTACGGGCGGGCTCTGAGCGGCTCTGAGCCAATAGAGTCTGATTGCAGACCACGTGGAAACCCAGGAGGCGGATTCTGGGTGCAACGTCATGCAGACAGGCCAATATGAGTGGTTGGAGTTGGCACTCCCAGACTGTGATAGAGAGACGGCCACATCCAATCACCTGCTAAAGAATTTAAAAAAATGGCCCGCCCCTTACATCGAGTCTGCCCGAGAGGTCCCAGATGTAAGGCAGAGCGTTATGCACTGCTGCAACTATCTGGTGCAGTCAGGTTAGCATTGATAAGTTGTGCTTTAAAGGACAATTTAGTTTTTTTTTTACAACAAGGGTTCATATTTTAGATTGTAATTAGATAAAAGAAAAAGTGAGCGTTAAAATGTTTTCATTTGTTTCGTTCTATTGTTTTCGCGTTTTCGCGTTTACCATGCTAAAATGTGGGGCATGCGTACGCATGGGGGCATGCGTACAAGTGGCTAAATATGTCTTTTTAGACACAATAAGCCAGCAGTTTCTTTATTGCTATTTACAGTAACACTTCTAGCCCCCAACCAACCATGAAAGGTTGCGTTGTTTCTTGGGAATGGGCTTATTCTGTGTAAAATGACATATTTAGGGATTGAATGTAGGAGTCTCAGAAGTAATGGTGTGCCCATTGGGCAGATTGTTATGCCCATATAAGGTGTTCCATGTTGGGCAGATCTTCATGCCCATAAATGGTGTTCCATGTTGGAGTGCCCGTTGGGCAGATCTTTATGCCCGTACATGGTGTTCCGTGTCCAGGCCAGTCAGTGATGTCAGTACTATGATGTCAGCATAGCATGCAGACAGACAGACGCTAAATTATTCGCTAAATGAATAGTTCGATGTATTCTTCTTTTTTTTTTTTTTTGCCTTGCTCTTTTTACTGTACACAACAGTACTTGTTTTCTTTTCATACTTCTCTGTAACTTTGTAAACCTTAAAAATGCTGTGCTCCCTCTGGGCTCCCACTGAATTTAACGAAGGTATCTCTCTATCCCCCCCCCCCCCCCCCCCCCCCCCTCCAGCCCTCAAGATGAAGATCAAGGAGGTGAAGAAGGAGAAGGGCGACCGGAAGCTGATCGCGGCGCAGAAGAAGAAGAAAGTGCTGAAGCAGGGCGTGCTGCGCAAGAAGGACCTGAAGAAGCTCACGCTGTACATCAAGAACGGCGCCAACTGTCCCTGCGCGCAGCTGGACTCGCTGGGCTCCAACTTCCTCATCATGGGCCGCAAGGTGGACCAGCAGCTGCTGCTCATGTCCATACACAAGTGGGACAAGAAGAGCAAGGAGCTCAAGTTCGCCGTCAAGTACATGAAGTCCCACCAGTGTCCCACCTACCACACTGTCTTCCAGTGACCGGACGAGCCCCCACTATACCTACAGTCCCTTGCAATCCGCTTTGTTCCCCTTTTGGCATCATTCGTCCCTCACCTCCCAACTATTCAGAGCTTTAAATTAAAAACAACAACAACAAAAACAACAACAACTATATTGCAGAACCAATCTAAAGTCTTTAGGGCACTGGTTCTAAAAGTGGTGTCTGTGGTAACCGGGGGACTAAAATGGGAGAATGGACAATATGACTTGCAGAGAACTGTACCTACCTACCTACCGCCCTATCCCGTCCTGTCCTGCGGTCACCGTTATTATCACCCACCACCCCTCCACCGTTTTCTCCTCCTCCTCCTCCCTCCGTCTAATCTCCAACTCTGGTTCTTCTACGCCAGGGGTCTTCAACAGGGGGTCCGGGACCCCTAGGGGGTCCTCAGAATTACTACAGGGGGGCTTGCCCAAATCTTTGTGTGATAGGATAATTATTTGAAATGAACTTGAACCTTCGCGTCCCTACTCTGAGGAGAACGTTAGCCAAACATAGCAGATCTGCAAGCTCTCAACGCCTCGCGCTGCGAGGCGTTGAGAGCTTGTAGATCGGGTATTTTTGGGCAAATAGGTTTGGTGTAGAGGTTGAGTGGTTACATTTCTGAAAAAACACATTAACACAAATCCAACATAGACAATGACAGTGCTGTCAAACAAGTCTATGAATTCATCTATGAAATCCGTGAAAATCTGCGACACAATTTTATACAATATATAGTGGGGGTCCCTGCTTTATCTCCCTATCACCTAAGCGGTCCTTGTTCTGAAACATTGAAGACCTCTGTTATCCGCCATCTTTTTTTCAACCAGTAAGCTAAGCTCACTATACGCCGGCGGTACTCAGCTTAAGACGGCTCAGGGGCCACTTGGCAAAATACAAAAAGGTCCAGGGTTCAGGTTCAGGTTCAGGTTCGGTTTATTAGTCAAATGCGTATCCATACAAGTACAGACAAACAATGAAATGCTTGTGCCAAGAGCACTCTCAGCCTTATTGCACACAAAACAATACGACAACAACAGGTCACCCAGGACAACCCAAAAAACAACAAAACAACCATACAGTGTGACAGTGTACAGTTTAAAAACTGCGTATATTGCACATGACTACCTACGTCTCGCTTCCATCTCTTCGTTAAGCAACCTGATTGCTTGAGCATAAAAACTATTACTGAAACGGGTGGTGTGAGATTTGATGCTCTGGTAACGTTTTTTTGATGGGAGGAGATAGAACAGGGAATGGGCGGGATGACAGCTGTCCTTTAAGATGTTCTCTGTCTTTTTCTTACAGCGTGTGTTATAGATTGTGTGTAGCTGTGGTAATTCTGTGCCAATGATTTTGGCAGCTCTCTTCACAATTCTCTGTAACTGTTTACTGTCTTGAGCAGTCACGTTACCAAACCACACTGTTATGCATCCTGTCAATACACTTTCTATGGTACAGCGATAGAAATTAACAAGAGCCTTGGTGCTTAGGCCAAATCTCCTGAGGCGCCGCAGAAAGTACAATCGCTGCTGCGCTTTCTTAAGGATACCTTCGCTGTTTTGAGACCATGTGAGTGAGTTTGTTATGTGAACACCCAGGAATTTGAAACTGTCCACTATGTCTACAGGTGAACCATTTATGGTTACGGGACTGTGATTGACTTCAGATTTCCTAAAGTCAACGATGATCTCTTTTGTTTTACTAACATTTAGAGAGAGATTGTTATTCTGGCACCATAGGGTTAGCTCTTCAATTTCCCTCCTATAGGCCCTCTCATCATCGTTGGATATTAGTCCTATAACCGTGGTGTCATCTGCAAAACGCAAGCTAAACATGACGGACGTTTAGACAATGGTTTTGTAACACTACAATATAAGTGGTCTAAAAATCAAGGAAACACATTAGAAAAACAGCCACATTTCCATCTATAAGCCCAAACCTCATTGGACAAAATTGTCATTGATTCATGATGAAATTAAGTTTCTTTTGAAACAAACAAAATAGCAAAAAAAAAAGTAAACAAGACAAGAATAGTTTCCTAGTGTGAGAGAAGCTGAAAAATCAGAAACTATTTGTCCACACTGAAAGTAGACAAAATATATATTTGTATTGGTATGACCATAACAGGCCGCATGCGGTCCATGGGCCGCAGGTTGAACAGCACCGCTAAACGCCATCCGTTCGCCCCGATTCTTTCACCTGCGGTTTCCGATAGACGTCCCGTCTGTATAACGTTACTCCCGGGTGCCACTCTGCTTCACCTCGCCCTTACACCCGCTTACACAACTCCTCACTTATCCTCCCCCTCCCGGCCCGCTAACGAGTCCGACAGCAGCGCAGGATTCGGCACGGCTTTGGGTTTCCCGCTGCCGCGACGGTGACCTCATCCAGCGCTTTCGTTCTGATCACCGTTTAGAGACCGCAAACCACGTTGCAAGTGAATCAGAATAAATAAATAAGTAAGCAAATAAATGAATTCCCAAGTGTCCTTACGTTCAAGTGGCGCAATCTTATTTTTCTAGCTTTTTCTTTTTGTTGGTACTTATAGCCTAAGTGCCTCAATTAAAACCATAGAAACTGCCACGCGCCACTCCTTTGTTTTCCTCCTTTTGTTAATCGTAAGCAAAAGCACATGTTAGCATATTTTACTGTCGAAACACATTTACGAACGCATTTATCCGCTTGATAGCCACAGTGGGACGCAGTGGGGACGTTGTGTGGACAGGCGCAGGAGGGCCTATAATGTTTGACTACTGTATGTAATCATTTTCGTACAGAGTATAGGAGAGAGTGGAGGGAGGGGGGAAGGGAGAGTTTCTCTCCATGTACAAAGAAACAAATAACAAAAAAGGGTTTCAGTTAAAATATACGACTATATCTATTCATGTATGCACTGCAGTGGGGCTGGTGGAGCCAGGGGGTCCAGGGACCTCCCAAGAGATGTTAAAACCAGAGTCATACATGTAGAAGAGTGTTTCTCAAAGTGGATTCCAGGGACTCTGTGGGTTCCTTCAGGGGAGGGTCTAAATTGACCCATCCAAGTCTGTAACTCTGACAGTGTACAAATGGAACCAAATGGACCCTAACGGGTTCATTTGGTTCCGTTTGTACACTGTCAGAGTTATGGGGAAGACCTTGACATTTAAAAGTTTGAGAAACACTCATGTGGAACATCCCTATGTATTTGTTTTGATCGTGTAAAATAAAATATAGACAAAATTAAGTAGGTACGGTAATTGAGATAAGCACTAGATGGTTATAGAAAACAAGGTCCTTTTCTTCTCCGTCTCGCTCCTAATGTGGCTCATCGGGGGAGAGGAGGAGGATGTGACGGAATGAGAGACACGGACGCAACCCAGAGACCGAGAGGATGTACGCTACCCTTCTAACGGACTGTTGCACAGCACACAGAGGGAGCGCAGTCAATGGATGGTTCTTCTGTTCAATATGGAGAGAGAGAGAGAGAGAGAGAGAGAGAGAGAGAGAGAGAGAGAGAGAGCGGAGGAGGGTACAAGAGAGCCAGAAGACATCTTCTCCCCGTGAGAGAAGAGGCGAAAGAGAGAGGGAGAGAGAGAGAGAAAGAGAAGGATGGAAAAAGAGAGGGAAAGAGAGAGAAAGACTATGACAGAACCAACGATGTTGGGCGAGAGAACGTGTGCACGGTAAAATCCTGTATTTTGATTGTCTTAGGTACCGGCTCTTATTGCCTTAACTTAAAGGCCTGTCCGTACTGTCTCCGACCACCGAACATTTCGTCTGAGAGTTCAGACTTTCCGACGTGCAGCTTTTCGAACTCTAATTCGGGGTAATGCTTTTCAGAAGATGCGAGTGACGTCATTTTGTAGTTGAACCGGACCTTTCCGACAAATAGTTCGGCGGTCGGAGGCAGTATGGACAGGCCTTAAAGTTGAGGCATAAGAGCTGGTACTCAAGACAATCAAAATAGAGTGTTTATTTAACTCTGAGTGTACACATGGATCCAAATGGACCCTTTTACGGGTTCATTTGTTTCCATTTGTACAGAGTTGAATTAACGCTGATGGATTTTACAGTGCGGAACTCATTATTGCTTCACTATCACTATTGAAACATTTTGTTTTTCTCGTTGTTCTTTTGCTGAAATTGTTATAATTTGCTTCAATTATACTTCATGTTATGACAACAGAAATCGTACGTACAGACATAGCACCTGAATTCACTGTTTCTGTAACAACAAAAGATGAAATTTAACTGACAATATTGTTTTTTTTTTCTTTTCTTTTTTCGTTTTTTTTTTAATCAGTTAACCTGTAAGTAGTTCTGTTACTGAAATACATCTTTGTTTTACGAAAAAAGTAAATGAATAAAATATACTTGAAATTTTTATAAAGAATCAGTTTTTGGAATGTGCCTTTTTTGTATTGATTAAATAAGTGCAAACTAATGTGTCACATGTTGCACCTGGACAAACATGTTTATACACAGACGCGTACCCCTCCCCCCAAGTAATGTTGGAGAACCCAGACCGGTGCCCGTTGGGCAGAACAGTCACCATAGGCTATATGTAGCCTCGCGTTGCCAGGCTTACTCATCTCCGAAGAGAAAAGCCTGGTGACAATAGAAGGCAGAAAGCGTTCAACTTCCGCCGTAGGAATTTCACCGGAAGCTGTATTTTTTTCACGGTGCGGTGTTCCTGCAAACGTATTCCCTGCACGAAAATTAACTCTGGTCTACGTCTCCTGCTCCGTCGGTTGCGCTCGCAATAAACAATATACAAACAAAAACATTGATTCAAGCAATGTTACACCTATTAAGAGTGAGTTAAGAGCTACAATCTATTTTCGTTTTTTCGCTGGGGAATGTAAACAGACCCGCACCGCATGACGTAACGTCCGTTAAACGCAGACTTCCGCTAGAAATCTTGGAACACACCGGAAGGCATATTGTCTACAGGGTGGGCTATATGCATATACGCCATTTTGTTCTACTTCCGGGCCTCTTTCGACTTCCTTCACAGGTGTTACTGATGATACTAATGAAGGCTCTGTTCCATTCTGCTCAAACAGAGTCAGTGTTACCGATGATACTAATGAAGGCTCTGTTCCATTCTGCTCAAACAGAGTCAGGGTGCTGATATTGTGCATGTTGGCTCACTGGAAACACTCTGTTACACCAGTGGGTCTCAAAGTGTCATTGAGTGGGTTCCAAATGTCCCCATACAGGTGTGTAACTCTGAGAGTGTACAAATGGACGCAAATGGACCCGCAAGGGTCCATTTGATTCCATTTGTTTTGGTATAGAGTTATGGGGGTCCTTGAAATTAAAGAACCACTGTACAACAAATCAAACAGAGCCTTAATTAGTATCATCAGTAACACCTGTGAAGGAAGTCTAAAGAGGCCCGGAAGTAGAACAAAATGGCGTCCAGTTGTGCAAAACCTGTCTGTGATGTAGGCATTGTTTCAGCATGCGGCTGCTACCATGGTGACAACACTGTTTAGTATCAGTGGTGTCAGCATGCTCATCTCCAAATTTGGGCATTGTTTCAGCATGCGGCTGTTACCATGGTAGTGACACTGACTGGTATCAGTGATGTCAGCATGCAGACGGTCAGACGGACAGACACTGGGTAAATTAATAGTTGGATGAAAACATTTTTATTTTAGCTCTGACCTTACACAATAGAGACTGGAAAAGGTTTCCCTTTCTAGAAGGGGAAAAGTAAAAGATAACATTTTGACTAATCATAACATTATGATTGCAATATATTATATTTCGAGTTTCACATTGCATTTAATCAGTGCAGATCTTACTTTGAGTGCTGCCCAATACCTACAGGAATTACGTAGCGTATATATTGATGTTGTACAGCTAAACCTCGACCAAAACCTCACATGCAAACCATATATGCAGGAGACCTGCTCAATCTACTGTGGAATGCCTTGTCCTTAGTGGTGAGTAGTTTAACCACTTGAACCTCCTAGTTTCAGTGAAATGGACTCCAGTTACAACTGTGTTGGACCGTTTATTCTTTAATTTTTATTCCCATCTTGGCCAAATCTCTACACCAAAAATATCCGATCTGCTAATTTTGGCAAAAGAATATTACACATATTATCAGAGTATCCTGAACTTACTCTGCCACAAACGCGTCTGTGTGCAAAGCCCTTTACTCCGACTAAGCGTTAGGGTTTAGGGTTAGTCTTAGGGTTAGAGACAGGCTTAGCAATGGGCGGGAGAGTGGGACCAATGCAACGTTGGAGTAACGCGTGTCAGAAAACAACGCTACGCACCCACAGCACCAACTTTGAGAAACCTTGCTGCACGTGACGACGAGTCAGTTACGACAAGCTATTCTTTCCGTCTCTTCCTTCGTCTTCCATCGTCTTCTCCAGAACTTAGACGGCGGTCGCGGTGCGATCGAGGCGCGCAGAGCGGGCGGGCAGGCGTCCAGCTGATAGGGCCGAGATAGGGCACGTTTCTCCGTGTTTGGCCCCCGCAGAGGAGTGACAGAGATGGGATGGGACGGGAACGGGGGGACGGGTGGAGGACGGGGGGAACGGGGGATATTGGTTTAGATTCCTGGCCGCACAAGGGCCGCCTTTGTTTGGAAGACATCAAAACCTATCTCCGTGCTCGCACGGTGCACAGAGTGATTAAGCGAGATGTGAGTGGTTAACCTCGGAGACGAACGGAGCGAGGCGGAGAATGTCTCTCTCTCTCTCTCCCTCTCTCACTCTCTCTCTGAATTAGTTGAGAAAATGTACCGTAGAAACTGCAAAAAATTTAAACCGGCAGCGCATGAACCAGAAGGGACACCAGGGCCGGATCTAGCCTTCAGCACTAGGTGGGGCAGAAAAAAAAATAGGGGGACAAACCCTCTAAAACACCCGAAATGCATAGTAAACTAAGCATTATACCTATAACGCACAATACAAACAACAGGTCTTACACTTGCATCAGGCTACAGCATCAACCCCCATCCTTTTTCTTCTCTTTTTTGGGGGGCCCAATGGCCCACTAGTGTAGTCGATATCCCTGCTCCCTGCTCTCTCTCTCTCTCTCTCTCTCTCTCTCTCTCTCTCTCTCTCTCTCTCTCTCTCTCTCTCTCTCTCTCTCTCTCTCTCTCTCTAATATCCTATACGTTTATCCATCCAGTCGTAGCATAACACTTCAAATGTTTGCATGCCATCATGTTTGGTGGGGCAGACAGGGCATTTAGGGGGGCATTGCCCCCCCCCTTGCCTATGCCTAGATCCGGCCCTGAGGGACACAATATTGAGCAAAAAGAAAAAAGAAAAAATTAATGAATGTAGTTCTGAGAAAGATTAATCGGACCCAAAAGGTGCTCTGGAAGCAAGGGCGAGGGGTGTGCAGAGAATGTTAGAGAGGCAGGGGCTGACATTTCTAAAAGGGCCTTTTGGTGAAAACACCGAAAATAGCAGACCTCCAAGCTCCGAGCTTGAAGCTTTGGAGGCCGGTTATTTTCGGTGCTTGATACCACACTGAACTAAGCATAATCAAGTGAATACTGGAGATGTGGCGTAACGGCATGGACTTCTACACAGAGAGGGCAATTCTTTCAACATAAGATGCTGCGTTCAAGTTCAGGAGAGCGACAAGAGTGTTACACCAACGTGCGTTACTTACAACTTTTTGTGACCTGCCTTCATGGATGGAATGGGAGGGAGAAACTGAAATCGATAGGTAATGAAATGTTGTGTCACTCTGGGGAGGGCACTTTTCTACAGACGGATAAAAAGGCAGGGGCTCAAGCCCCCTTTAAGGTCTATGTGTGCACGTGCCTGGAGAGGAGCAGCAGAGTTCGGCGGGGGTCCCTGGCGGGGGTCCCTGGCGGGGGTCCCGCAGCCAGCCATCAGCACCTTCTCAAAGGTCACTTAGTGTGGCTAATAAGAGCTTGACGAGGGACCACCGGCATGCACACACACACACACACACACACACGCACGCGCACATGCACGCGCACACGCATACACACTATACAAACGTAGGAATACAGACCGCCATTGTCTGCCGGTCTGCTCCAATCAGCCGTTACATGAATTATTAAGCGCACACGCGCAAGCACGCACGCACACGCACACACACACACACGCACGCACGCACGCACGCACGCACGCACGCACGCACGCACGCACGCACGCACGCACGCACGCACGCACGCACGCGCGCACACACACACCGTGGTTAAGTTAATATTAATTCTACGGGAGAAAAAAAGCTATGTAGGAAAAGGCCTTGATCCAATCCCACCAACCTGCCATCACCCCCACCTCCTTACTCAGTCGTGGAAAAAAGTACTCAAATGTTTTACTTAAGTAAAAGTATCAATACTGCAATATAGAAATACTCTGTTACAAGTAAAAGTCCGGAATTCAAAATTGGCATCAAAATATACTCAAAATGTTTTAAAATAGCAGATCTACAAGCTCACAACGCGTCAAGATGCCACATGTTGTGAGCTTGTAGATCGGCTATTTTCAAATAGGCTAGGTATAAAATAGGGCTAAAGTGGTTTGATCTATATTTTATAATATTATAATTTATATCTGCAAAGTAACTAGTAACTAAAGTTTTTGAATTAGTTGAGTAAAAGTACAATATTGAGTATTTCCAATTTCCAACAATTTTAATTCAATTAAAAGTATTGGAAATTGGAAATACTCAAGTATACCTAAAATAAAGTACAGTACGTCTACTACCACTGCATTTTTAGATCGATAGATAGATACCTTTATTATCCCAAGGGGGTCACACCAAAATACCTATGAGAGTGGAATCCGCGTTCCGCCAATGCATTTCAATGATAAGGGAGCGTTTTTTTGCAGAAATCATCTGCTGGCATGAAATCGCTTCACTCTCATTGAAATGCATTGGCGGAACGCAGATTCCACTCTCATAGGTATTTTGGTGTGAGGGCACCCTAACAGAGTATTTCTACATCCCAGTATTGTGATACTTTTACTTCGGTAAAATATCGGAGTACTTTTTTTCCACCACTGGCCAAATTCTCCTTCACCCTTCTCCCCTAGTTGGACAGTGTCACACACACACACACACACACACACACACACACACACACACACACACACACAC
The DNA here is from genome assembly GCF_963921795.1 of Nannobrachium achirus. NCBI lineage: Eukaryota > Metazoa > Chordata > Actinopteri > Myctophiformes > Myctophidae > Nannobrachium > Nannobrachium achirus. The sequence goes on along the minus strand of NW_027665161.1, from coordinate 23,804 downwards.
ACACACACACACACACACACACACACACACACACACACACACACACGCGCACACACACACACACACACACACACACACACACACACACTCTCAGTGGAAGAATGGCTTCATTGTGTGTTTTTATTGCTGTGTGCTGATAAGTGTTACCTTTTTCACAGCTGAATAGAGGCTGCCTGTCTGCCTGTCACCTCCACACACACACGCGCACACACACACACACACACACACACACGCGCACGCACGCACGCACGCACGCACGCACGCACGCACGCACGCACACACACACACACACGCAAACACGCACGCCTGCGTGCGCACACGTATGCATGCAAGCATACACACACATACATTAGAATGTTTACAATTCTTCACGTTTTGTTGATTAAACTAACTAACTAGTCCTGTGCCCGGGGGTGTGCGATGAGGGACTGAATGTAGCAGTCTCAGAAGTAATAGCAACTTTAAGCTCGGTGATTTTCAGGACAGCAGCGGCAGGCGGACTGCGGCTGCTATGACGTAATCGCCGTAGCGGTCAAAATGGTTAAGCAAAGCATCGGCGGCGACGGGTTCATAGACTGTATAAAAGATATGGACAAAGCGAAGCCATTGATTTCTATGCAGTGCAAATGACACAATATGGGTCCTTGGCATGGGTGTTGCCATCATAGATTGAAATGCAACCAGAGGAGGCTATTGGCTGCCAACGGTCACGTGTAACCGCAGGGATACATGGGAGAATGTGGTCGGAGCCTCCCGAAATACAGCACACGAAGAAGAACACAGCCAGCTGGTATCAGTTTAGTTGGCCACGCCCCCCGCAACTTTATCATAGATTTTAACATAAATGGACCTTATTTTCACAAACGCATATCATCGTGATTGAAAGGCAATTTCTAACTAGCGATAGGAACCATAAAGTATTCATGAAAATGTTAATTAAGGTTAGAACACAAAAGGGGAAAATGAATGGGGTCCAATGGAGAACAATTCTTTTTGCAACCGGCCAGGGGGAAAACAGCGCAACTAGCGGCCAATCATAGGAAGTTTTAGTTCCGTATTGGGCTCATTTTAAATCGGCGGAACTCTCCCCCTGGTTCCCACCCCTTTCACTGAACGCTTTGGTTCCCATGGCGACGCGTACACGCAGCAGACGGAGTAGGCGCTACGTGGGAAGGGACGTTCTGCCGTAGTAGAGACAGCTGGGCAGGTTGATCTATCGAGCGCGGATCATTTCCGATTACTGTTGTCATCTGCCGTTGCCGTAGCGTTGCTTAAGGTCGCTAATGTTGGAGAACCCAGACCGGTGCCCGTTGGGCAGTACAGTCACCATCGGTGTCCAGTTGTGCAATACCCGTTGTATCCGCCTGTCTGGCTGGTTCTCTTCAGTACACACTGTCCTGGTGGTGGTCTGTCCACATCATACGGACACACTGTCCATACACATGTGTACTGTGTACGAACACATGAGGAAAGACAGAGACACACTTATCACGTTAAAAACAGACAACCCAAACACTACGCAGCGTGTTACGGTGCACTCCATTCCAGCCCATGCAGGCGACGTAAAAGGACGCCGGACCTTTATCTCGCCTTCAATCGACATACGGTACAAACTGATGAAAAACAGTCTGTAAAATGGTATTTACAGACACCGAGCCCGAATCCATCTTTGCCGCGCGTTTAGACGTTTTGTTTGAAGTGCGTGGCGGAGGTTAGCGCTGATATTCCCCGGACGGGGGGACTGGGAAAAGGGCCATTTGGCAGTAAGTGAGACAAATATTATTTGTTTGAGAGATGTTTCTGCTATGTCTATGGCCTTCTACTTAGCGGCACTATTTATCGTTTACAGCGAGGCTCTGTCGACATCACTTTGTCAAGGGAATTGGGCGGCTCCCTCTGTGTGCTTGTACACAGAGACGCGGTAATGGCACCGCTGTGTTGCATAGAACAGATAATATATTAGTGCACCGTCCTTCGTACAGCAGGTCATTCTGTGCCCGTCTGTGTAACCCGTTTAGGCCCAGAATTATTTAATACTTTAACTATTAAAAAATAGCAGATATACAAGCTCACAAAGCTGCAAGCTTGTAGATCTGCTATTTTTGAAAAGTTTTGATTTTTTTTTTTTCAAGTCTTTGAATATATATCTTTTTGTAACTTTGAATATATCTTTTTGTAACTCAAATGTTTGCTTCTGGGTGGTCCCTGGAACGACATATTTTGAGATGGGGGGTCCGCGGCCAAATGCATGTAATTTTGGGGGTCCTTGACATGGTGAAAGTTTGAGAACCACTGGATTTAGAAGAAGGATTTAGAAGACATTTATAGAATCGGGTCAAAGATATTCAAAGACTGTTCACAATTTTTCAAAAATAGCAGATCTACTACAAGCTCGGAGCTTGTCTATCTGCTATTTTGGTATAGTTAAAGTATAAAATAATGGTTAAAGTGGTTCACAGATTTACATCCAGGGATGAATGGAATAAGCTTGGTTGGTTTACAGATCCTCCTGTGTGTCACATGGCCAGGGGCGTCACAAGGGGTAGGAAAGTGGGACTGAGTTACTGGGGCCCCAAGGTGGAGGGGCCCTAATAACTTTATCCATTGAAAAATAGCAGATATACAAGCTCACAGCGCGGCACCGAGTGCCGCGCTGCGAGCTTGTAGATTTGCTATTTTTGAAAAGTTGTGAAAATGTGTGAAAATCTTTGAATATATGTATTTTTTAAGCGAACATTTCTAACTCAAATTTTGCTTCTGGGGGTCCCTGGAACGAAATATTTTGAGATGGGGGTCCGTGGCCAAATACATATCATCTTGGGGGTCCTTGACATAGGTTTCTTGCACACATTTTCACGATTTTTCAAAAAATAGCAGATCTACAAGCTCACAGCGCGGCACTCGGTGCCGCGCTGTGAGCTTGTATATCTGCTATTTTTCAATAGTTAACATTCATGGGGGGCCCGCAGTGAATCCTTGTACCCAGGGCCCAGAATTTGGTGTGACGCCCCTGCACATGGCATATCTTGTTTCAGCAATTTTTCCCCTTCATAACGGCGGGGAATGTTCCCGTCCATGTCAGCGTTTTATGACCAAATAAGGCAGGACACAAAGTGGATATAATGAAGTCCAGACAGAGTCTGCATCACTCCTGTGATTATACTGTATAGCTGATTTGAATATAATATGTAATTATAGAAATTGATATAGATTTTTGTCATGGAAGAATTTACTCTGGGAGAGAAATATTGTACAAATGGAACCAAATGGACCGGACTGGGACATAAATTCGACCCCTGGCATCTTGGCCCGGACCGGCCCACCACAACCGGTGAAGCGCAAACCAAACATAGAAGATCTACAAGCCCACAACGCAAAAGGAAGCAGCGCGTTGTGGGCTTGTATCCTGCTCACCCAATGCCAAGGGCCAAAATGGCTCCAAGGTGGATGTGCCAGGATTTTGTATGTTTTTCTTTACTATGCAATGAAAAAAAATGTTTTTTTCTTTTTTTTTTTTTTTTTATATATATATAACATTTCCCACAGAAACAGACACAGTTGTTGTGATTCAGTGGCAAGAATAATTTTGTCAATCAGACAAATGGTTCCAGAGATAGAGCTGTTTGAATAAAAAAAATGTCCATCCACTAGAATGAACACACATTTTCTCAATCAGCTAAACGAGGGAGCCAACACACAAACAGAGAAAAGCATCTCTCTGATCTCAGGTCATTTTGACATCTTAAAAAAAAAAAAAAAAATCTATACAAAAAACACAAAAGACGTCATGAGACGTCATTGGCACTGAGTGAGTTAAATGTTTGGGTGGGTGGGACTCCTGGGCCACAGTAGCCTGTGATTGGCCTACTGTGGCCAGTATTCAGATGATAGACAAGCCAGTGGGCCAATCATGTGATGTCTATCTGCTCTGTGGGGCCGGTGCTACTGAAGGATTGGCTCCTCTCCAGCCCTAAAAGTACTGTAACTATGCTAAAATGGTGGCAAATAATAATAATAATCATTTTTTGCTCACCGGACCAGATGCCCAGTCCACCCCTGCGTTAGGGTCCATTTGGTTCCACTGTTTCACTCTCCCACAGCAGAAAGCTGATACAGAGGGAGAGCTCATTAATATCGTCAGACGGTGACGAATGCAGAAAGGGTGTCCGTTTTGGATCACAATGGTTGGACGATGAGCAGGGACGTGCAGAGAATGTTAGAGAGGCAGGGACTGACTCCTGAGCTTGGAGGTCGACTATTTTCGGTGCTTGATACCACACTGAACTAAGCATGATCACTTGCATACTGTAGATGTGGCGTAATGGCATTGGATTTCTATTCAGAGAGAGTCATTCTTTCAACATAAGATGCTACGTTCAGGAGAGTTTGGATGGACAAGCCAATGCAATTCTTTTTCTTTTTTATATAATTTTTATCCCACAATTTTGCAACCCATTTTCACCCAGTGCCAATTGCCTATGTAATCCTGGGCTCTGCTCTCCCTCTGCCGCGCCTGGGGAGACAACGGACTGACCTCATGCTTCCTTCAATGCATGAGTAATCCAAGTTGTTTCTTTTCACCTGACGGGGGATTTCCCCGGGATGGACGTAGCGCGTGGAAGGAACACGTTATTCCAACCAGTTCCTTTCCCCTCCATCAGGCGCCCCGGCTGGCCAGGGGGAGGCATTATTGAGACCAGGATTACTGCATGTTTTTGTGAGGTATCAACCCTAGGAGACACGGGGAGAACATGCAAACTCCACACAGAAAGCCAATGCAATTCTCTTGAATGCTGCCTTCAGGTATGGCATGGAAAGAGGGGCATTTGCATTTCTTTCACCATAGTAAAAACTGCATTCATGGTCTGGAGAGAGAGGGCACTTTTTACAATACTGTTAAAAGGGCAGGGGCTCATGCCCTCTTTGATGTCTATGTGTGCACGTGGCTGATGGGTGAGACGGTGACAAATGCAGAAAGGGTGTCAGTTTTGGATCAAAGTGGTTGCGGACGATGAGTCTTTGCACGGATCACAGAGTGTGACACCGTGCCTTCCGGGCACTGGACGGTCCCCTGGGTGGTCACTCAGCGGTGACACACCGTCCAGGCCTGTCCTGGGCTGGGAGCAGGGACGTGCTGGGCCCCTGATTCAGCCCGGGAAAAAGAGTTGTAGAGGCCCTCATGGTGCGCTATAGAGAGAGATCTCTCTCTATAGCGCTATATACTCAAAGATTTGCCATTTCAGATCATGACAAGTGACAAGCAGGTGGGTCAATTACATGAGTTATATTTCGTCGTTGTCGGGTGGAAACCTTGTATGTCCAAAACCGTTTGTTTTGTATTTATCATTTTAAAAATGATTTAAACTAGTGAAAACAGCCGATCTACAAGCACACAATGCCTCGCACCGCGAGGCGTTGTGTGCTTGTAGATCTGCTGTTTTCACTACTTTTGTGCAACAGCCTTGTATGATGAAGCAGGGCTTTACTTTGCGAAAAAAAATGTATAAATTTGAAACTTGGATATACGAGGTTTCTGCCCGTCAGTGACAATTTACTTTGTTGGCCGCCCAGCCCCCAAAATGGAACGAAGGCTGACATTTTATTTTTAATTTTTTCCTAATGGCCGGCCTGGACCGGCCGGGAATGAACCGGCCGTTCGGGAGTTGGCCCGCTTTTCCCAATGGCCAGCACGTCCCTGGCTGGGAGGCTTGGAGGCGTTGAGTCAGCAGGTTCCCGGTGGTGGTCAGCAGCACATGGTTGACAGAGCCACGAACATACTGGGAATGAATGAATGGGCAGTGGTGGAAAAAGTTCGCACATGTTTTATTTAAGTAAAGTTATGTTACAAGTAAAAGTCCGGAATTCAAAATGTACTTGACTAAAAGTACGAAAGTGATGTTGGTATCAAAATGTGCTTAAATGACCAAAAGTCAAAGTATAAAATGTTTGAAAATAGCAGACAAGCTCAAACCGTGACGTGTTGTTGTGAGCTTGTAGATCTGCTATTTTCAGACTGCCAAGGTATAAAACAGTGCTAAAGTGGTTGTGCATGTATGTTTTATAATATGATCATTTATATTATCTGCAAAGTAACTAAGTTACTAAGGTTTTCAAATAAATGTAGAGGAGTTGTTTACAGCCTTAGTTACTTAGCAGAATCAGAGTATTCATACAAAACAGATATTAACCGATAAATGACCTCCTAAATGAACCTACCCAGCAGTGCATAAAGTCATTATCCAATAATGCGATTGAGAAATGGGCCTGACATCCTGCGTGAGTTCCAGAATACCTCAGAGGAACCTGGTTCTGTGAGAATGTAGTTTATTCTGTACTGTTACATTTGGTGATGTACAGTAAGTCTATTAACACATCGGACGCCCACGTGGTGTCAACGCGCCAAACTCTTTGATGTTTACGTGCGCCCACGACGCGTTCGACACGTTGTACAGTAAACTATACTGTACTGTAGCTACTGCACTTGGCTACCGCGGTGATTTAACAAACTCCATTTCCCAACATGCAGCGCGCAATTACGTCACCCGGACGTGCTGTCTGTCTCGTTGACTTCCTGTTTAGCGGCTGCACAAAAATGCTGTTTTCTCCGGATTCTCTTCCTTTTTTCATTTTTTTCTCAAAACGGCAGCCTCTTCTACCTGCCGTAACACAAACACTGTGGCTTAGAATTGATAAAAAACGGTCCTGACTGAAAGAAAAGATTTTCGCGAAATAAACAGGACATACTCGGATTACATTTACTCGGATTACTTTTCTCGCCAGTACTCTCGCCGGTAGGTAAAATGACGGGTTGCCATGGGCACCAGCAAATTAAAACGTCAAAACCACGTGGGCGTTTAATGTGTTAATGATGCCAAGACGTAGAGACAAATACTTTCACTTGTAACAGAGTATTCCAACATGTTGGTATTGCTACTGGAGTACACGGTGCACCGCTGCTGCTGATGAGTGTGTGTTATTGTAACAGGAGGCTTCCAGGAAATACACTGAGATGGATGGATGGATGGATGGAGGGATGGAGGGAGGGAGGGATGGAGGGAGGGAGGGATGGATGGATGGATGGATGGATGGATGGATGGATGGATGGATGGAGGGAGTGACTGGGTGGCTGGCAGGGACGTGCAAAGAATGTTAGAGAGGCAGGGGCTGAAATTTCAAATTTCAGGCCTGTTGGTGAAAACGTCGGAAAAATAGCAGACCTCCAAGCTCACGCATTGTGAGCTTGGAGGTCTGCAATTCTCGATGCTTGATTTCTACACCTTTCTTGATTTCAACATAAGATGCGTAACGGCATGGACAGAGGGCAATTCTTTCAACATTTCATTCAAGTTCAGGAGAGTTTGGACCAGACAATTCTCTTGAATGCTGCCTTCAGGTATGGCATGGAAAGAGGGGGCATTTGCATTTCTTTCACCATAGTAAAAACTGCATTCATGGGCACTTTTTACAGACAGGATAAAAGGGCAGGGTCTCAAGCCCCTTTTTTTATTTTTTAAACAATATGTTTATTTTCTTTTTCTTTCTTTTTTAAAGACACATATAACAAATACAAATACATGACAATGAAAATGAAAATACAAACTGCAATAAAATAACTTGAATGACACAACATACAAGAAACAAAAACATCAGCTTACAAAAATAAAAACAAACAAAAATGAGCACATATACCATTAACACCCACAGAGTCCCACGTCACAAGGCCGAACAAGTGCCTGCAGAGAGTGCAATTACCCCACCTCCGATTCCTACATCAAGTGAGAAAGATCATAGCCCCTTTTGATGTCTATGTGTGCACGTGCCTGGTGGTGCACGGTGTGGTTCAGTTGGAGGGTGGGGGTGGGTGGTGTGTCTGTGCTCAGAACAGACCCAGCACTGTCCTGGAGTTTCCCCCCTCAGAAACAGAACAGAACTCACACTCACCCTCCAGGAATCTCCCTTTGTCTCCGCCAGACAGACTGACGGAGGGACGGACGGAGGGACGCTGGTTTATTTAAGAGAGCGTGCCCACCTGAGAAATGGCACCGCACTCGCCTGGCACTGTGTGTGTCTGCTAGACTCACTAAAACCACAGGGAACCAGCACTCATTCCTGCCGCTACTGCCGTCCCAGGAATGCACGCACGCACACGCACGCACACAACATTCTAGAGCAGGCACGTGCACACATAGACATCTAAGGGGGCTTGAGCCCCTGCCCCTTTATCAGTCTTTAAAAAGTGCACTCTCCGGACCAGGAATGCTCTTTTTAATATGGTGAAAGAAATGCGAATACCCTCTTTCCATGCCACACCTGAAGGCAGCATTCAAAACAATTGCCTTGTCCAAACTCTCCTGAACTTGAACGCAGCATCTTATGTTGAAAGAATTGCTCTCTCTGTGTAGAAATCCATGTTGTACGCCACATCTCCAGTATTCACTTGATTATGCTTAGTTCAGTGTGGCATCAAGCACCGAAAATAGCCGACCTCCAAGCTCAATGCGACGTGTTGTGAGCTTGGAGGTCGATATTTTCACCAAAAGGCCCTTTTAGAAGTGTCAGCCCCTGCCTCTCTAACATTCTCTGCATGTCCCTGTTCAAGAGAATTGCCTTGTCCAAACTCTCCTGAACTTGAACGTAGCATCTTATGTTGAAAGAATTGTCCTCTCACGCACGTGCACACACACTCAGTGAGGGTCTTCCTTTATTAGATGGTGTTGACAGAGGTTGCGTGGGGTGTGATGATGGAGCCAGGAGGATCTCTCTCTCTCTCTCTCTCTCTCTCTCTCTCTCTCTCTCTCTCTCTCTGTCAGATAACTTGAAGGTCAGCCCGGCCAAGGGTTCGATCGTCACTCTCTTCACATGGAGTGCGTCAGGCACGTGCACACATAGACATCAAAGGGGGCTTGAGCCCCTGCCCTTTTATCCGTCTGTAAAAAGTGCCCTCTCCAGACCATAGAATGTAGTTTTTACTATGGTGAAAGAAATGCAAAAGGCCCCTCTTTCCATGCCATACATGAAGGCAGCATTCAAGAGAATTGCCTTGTCCAAACTCTCCTGAACTTGAACGCAGCATCTTATGTTGAAAGAATTGCCCTCTCTGTGTAGAAATCCATGCCGTTACGCCACATCTCCAGTACTCCAGTGCCACATTGCATATTGCTGTCCTACTTTGTCATTCTAGTATCTCATACAAAAGAAGCAAAAATAGCAGATCTACAAGCTCAAAACGCGTCGCACTGCGATGCGTTTTGAAGCCATTCGAGTACTTTTCCCACCAGACGAGACGACACGGAGAAGGAGAAACACTCCCTCGGCCTCAATGCAATGGGATGGTCCCTCGACCATGTCCTCTCTCTCTCTTTAAATAGGATAAAGTGAGGTTGCTTTGATACAGACAGAGAGAGAGATAGAGAGAGGAGTTCGCCTGCGAACGTTCGCTAAATTCAAAACAAGAGCGAATTAATAACAGACTCTTTCGAAATTCGTGGTCGGCGTGGAAGCTTGCATTGATCTTTATAAGATTTTTTTTAAAGCGAATTATTCACAAATCCGCCCCCGGTGTGTCAAGACCTTTACTCCAGACCAGCGTGAGATGTACTCAAAGTGCTCAAAATCTCTTTTCTTTTTTGGGAACCAAACTGACGTTTACATGCATAGTTTAAAGCTATACTGTGTAAGTTGCTCAACTAGTGGTCAGTAGCGGTATAGCAAACCGCGGTCGCGTCTGCTTTATTCGGCTGTTTTTCGCCGCGGACCAGGCCTTCAGACCACCCGTCCGCCTCGCCGAGACGCATCCGTAGAGGTCTTTCGTGTCCCTCTACGAGCAGCGGTTGGGGACTTACATGCTAAACTCCTAGACTGCAGTGTACTTCCTGAAGAGCTCGGCAGTGTATGATCTGGGCTGTGATTGGCCGGTAGGGAGACACGTGTACAGAATGATGCATATGACGTAATTTTGGGAGGCTTTGGGAGCTGAAATTAACAGAGTGGGTGTTCTAAAACTTTGGCGATTTAATAATTAGGACAATTTTAAGATTTATTTTATTAAAAAAGTTACATAGTATAAATTTAAACATGAAACCTGCTCTTATATTGCTTTTCAAGCCACATAACCCAGTTGATATTTATGATTTGGGGGTGCATATATTTTAATGCCTTTAGCTGCAGCGCAGCGATTCATCACCATCAGCGGTCATCATCCCCGGGTTGTTTACCGTCCTGGGAGACCAGCTGTTGGCTCTTCACTCACATCTTCTGCTGCTGTTCCACTTAAGCCCTTTAGTCCGGGAGCACATTATGACTTTAACCATTATTTTATGCTTTAACTTTTGAAAAATAGCAGATATACAAGCCGCGCTGCGAGCTTGTAGATCTGCTATTTTTCAAAAATCTCGAAAAAGTCTTTGAATATTTTTTTACCTGATTCGGTAAATGTCTTCTAAATCAAGGGTTTTCAACCTTTTTTTGACTCAGGGCACCCCCATGTAAATAACCTTTTCGTCCATGGCACCCCTGAGTTACACTGTTATTTTTTAGAATACTTTCTTCCTATAGGAGAAATATCCGTTTCCATCAGAACTGACTGAAAATAACGTTATACCAAAACGTGGTTCACCAAAAATATCTGATGTACAAGCTCACAACGCGTTACAGCGCGTCACAACGCATCACAACGTGGCACGTTGTGAGCTTGTAGATCGGCTATGTTATTTTATTTTATCAGCTATTTATCAAATGATCTCGCGGCACCCCTGGACTGGCATCACGGCACGGCACCCCAGGGTGCCCCGTCACCCACTTTGAAAACCCCTGTTCTAAATGCTTCTTCCAAATCAGTGCTTCTCAAACCTTTTCATGTCAAGGACTCCCCAAAATCACATGTATTTGGCCGCGGACCCCCCATCTCAATATATGTTGTTCCAGGGACCCCCCCAGTAGCAAAGATTTTAGTTACAAAGGTTTGCTTTGAAAATGACATAATTTCAAAGATTTGCACACATAATATTCACTATTTTTCAAAAATAGCAGATCTACAAGCTCGCAGCGCGGCAACGAGTGTGAGCTTGTATATCTGCTATTTTTCAATAGCCAAAGTATAAACCGATTCCCCGGTCATATTGGTTTAATGAATAACCGGTTGCTTCCAAGAATCACAGAGTCAAACCGCATGTAATGCAGGTAATGGGCCTGCTGCGTGCGTGCGTGCGTGCGTGCGTGCGTGCGTGCGTGCGTGCGTGCGTCCAGTGCACGGCAGCACAGTACATACACACCACCACACTGAGGAATGTCTGTCGCGCGCTGCCTGCTGCTGCCGTGCAATAAAAAGCCGGTGTAATGCTGGTGCCACTCTTTGGGTTTGGATAAAAAGCCGGTGTAATGTTGGTGCCACTCTGTGGGTTTGGATAAAAAGCCGGTGTAATGCTGGTGCCACTCTGTGGTTTTGGATAAAAAGCCGGTGTAATGCTGGTGCCACTCTGTGGTTTTGGATAAAAAGCCGGTGTAATGTTGGTGCCACTCTGTGGGTTTGGATAAAAAGCCGGTGTAATGTTGGTGCCACTCTGTGGGTTTGGATAAAAAGCCGGTGTAATGCTGGTGCCACTCTGTGGGTTTGGATAAAAAGCCGGTGTAATGCTGGTGCCACTCTGTGGGTTTGGATAAAAAGCCGGTGTAATGTTGGTGCCACTCTGTGGGTTTGGATAAAAAGCCGGTGTAATGCTGGTGCCACTCTGTGGGTTTGTATAAAAAGACGGTGTAATGTTGGTGCCACTCTGTGGGTTTGGATAAAAAGCCGGTGTAATGCTGGTGCCACTCTGTGGGTTTGGATAAAAAGACGGTGTAATGTTGGTGCCACTCTGTGGGTTTGGATAAAAAGCCGGTGTAATGCTGGTGCCACTCTTTGGGTTTGGATAAAAAGACGGTGTAATGTTGGTGCCACTCTGTGGGTTTGGATAAAAAGCCGGTGTAATGCTGGTGCCACTCTGTGGTTTTGGATAAAAAGCCGGTGTAATGTTGGTGCCACTCTGTGGGTTTGGATAAAAAGCCGGTGTAATGTTGGTGCCACTCTGTGGGTTTGGATAAAAAGCCGGTGTAATGCTGGTGCCACTCTGTGGGTTTGGATAAAAAGCCGGTGTAATGCTGGTGCCACTCTGTGGGTTTGGATAAAAAGCCGGTGTAATGTTGGTGCCACTCTGTGGGTTTGGATAAAAAGCCGGTGTAATGTTGGTGCCACTCTGTGGGTTTGGATAAAAAGCCGGTGTAATGCTGGTGCCACTCTGTGGGTTTGGATAAAAAGCCGGTGTAATGCTGGTGCCACTCTGTGGGTTTGGATAAAAAGCCGGTGTAATGTTGGTGCCACTCTGTGGGTTTGGATAAAAAGCCGGTGTAATGCTGGTGCCACTCTGTGGGTTTGGATAAAAAGCCGGTGTAATGCTGGTGCCACTCTGTGGGTTTGGATAAAAAGCCGGTGTAATGCTGGTGCCACTCTGTGGGTTTGGATAAAAAGCCGGTGTAATGCTGGTGCCACTCTGTGGGTTTGGATAAAAAGCCGGTGTAATGCTGGTGCCACTCTGTGGGTTTGGATAAAAAGCCGGTGTAATGTTGGTGCCACTCTGTGGGTTTGGATAAAAAGCCGGTGTAATGCTGGTGCCACTCTGTGGGTTTGGATAAAAAGCCGGTGTAATGTTGGTGCCACTCTGTGGGTTTGGATAAAAAGCCGGTGTAATGCTGGTGCCACTCTGTGGGTTTGGATAAAAAGCCGGTGTAATGTTGGTGCCACTCTGTGGGTTTGGATCACGGTGGCTTCTCTCCTCTCTCCGCCTGTGACTGTGAGCTCACTGCAGTCTGCCTAAACAAATACCTCACTACTCACAGAGAGAGAGAGAGAGAGAGAGAGAGAGAGAGAGAGAGAGAGAGAGAGGAGAGAGAGAGAGAGAGAGAGAGAGAGAGAGAGAGAGAGAGAGACAGACAGAGAGAGAGAGACAGACAGACAGACTACCGTACCGCCGTAGATAGAGCATAATGCAACAGGCACGTGCACACATAGACGTCGAATTTAAGGGGGATTGAGCCCCTGCCCGTGCCCCCCCGTCTGTAAAAAGTGCCCTCTCCAGACCACAAATGCAGTTACTTTTTACTATGGTGAAAGAAATGCAAAATTCCCCCTCTTTCCATGCCATACCTGAAGGCAGCGTTCAAGAGAATTGCTTTGTCTAAACTCTACCTGAACTTGAACGCAGCATCTTATGTTGAAAGAATTGCCCTCTCTGTGTAGAAATCCATGCCGTTACACCACATCTCCAGTATTCACTTGATTATGCTTTAGTTCAGTGTGGTATCAAGCACAGAAAATAGCAGACCTCCCAAGCTCACAACCCTTCGCAGCGCGACGCGTTGTGAGCTTGGAGGTCTGCTATTTTGGATATTTCAACCAAACGGGCCCTATTAGACATTTCAGACCCTGCCTCTCTAACATTCTCTGAACGTCACTGTAATGCAGTATGTCTCGCGGGGGAGACCAATAGGAGATACGGTCATAAAGACAAAGAGACAAGGTATTTACAGTTGAAAAGCCATCTCCAGGAACCCCTGACGACCTCACAGTGTACAATATGAGCGATGAGCCACCCAGGGGTGTCGCACCAAATTCTGGGCCCTGGGTACAAGGATTCACTGCGGGGCCCCTGTGCTTTAACTATTGAAAAATAGCAGGTATACAAGCTCACAGCGCGGCACCGAGTGCCGCGCTGCGAGCTTGTAGATCTGCTATTTTAAAAAAATCAAGAAAATCTTTGAATATTTCAAATCCTTCTGAGGTTTTTTGAAAAACCTATGTTTCTATATCAGTAGAGCTCAAACCTTGTCATGTGAAGGACCCCCAAAATGGTATGTATTTGGCCACGGAACCCCATCTCAAAATATTGAGTTCCAGGGACCCCCCAGAAGTAAAATTTGAGTTACAAATGTTCGCTTAAAAAATACATATATTCAAAGATGTGCACCCATTTTCACGACTTTTCAAAAATAGCAGATCTACAAGCTCACAGCGCGGCACTTGGTGCCGCGCTGTGAGCTTGTATATCTGCTATTTTTCAATAGGTAAAGTTATTAGGGCCCCTCCACCTTGGGCCCTGGTAACTCAGTCCCACTTTCCTACCCCTTGTGACGCCCCTGAGTATGAGTTTTGAGCCACCCATCTAGCAGCTACAGGCCAGGCCAGGGTGGGGTTGGGATGTGTGCCGATAGGGGAGGACACAAAGCACACAGGCAGGGGTGTCACACCAAATCCTGGGCCCTGGGTACAAGGATTCACTTGCGGGCCCCCCCCCATGAATGTTCTTCATAGGGGGAGGGAGTTTAACTTATTTAGAATGGGGACGCATTTAGTACGCATTATTGTGTGCTTTAACTATTGAAAAATAGCAGATATAACAAGCTTGCAGTGTGGCACTCGTGCCGCGCTGCGAGCTTGTAGATCTGCTATTTTTGAAAAATCTTGAAAATGTGTGCAAGTCTTTGAATATTTCAAATCCTTCAAAGGTTTTTTTGAAAAACCTGTTTCTATGTCAGTGGTGCTCAAACTTTTTCATGTGAAGGACCCCCAAAATGATATATATTTAGCCACGGACCCCCATCTCAAAATATTTCGTTCCAGGGACCCCCCAGAAGCAACATTTTAGTTACAAATGTTCGCTTAAAAAATATACATAATTATATTCAAAGATTTGTACACATTTTCATGACTTTTCAAAAATAGCTAAAGACAGGCACCTCCATGTTGGGCCCTAGTAACTCAGTCCCACTCCCCCCCCCCCCCCCCCCCCTCCCCCTTGTGACGCCCCTGCACACGGGCCATAACCCCCGCGTCACAACAGAGAACACACAGGCAACAAATGTACAAATGTGACCGGTCGGCGTGCCTCGGGGGTTGATTTATTTACCAAGGCCCTGCGTCGGTTCGTGAATGGAAAGCGAAGATGTGCTGCACAGATAAACCTGGGGGCTGAGTTGTTGCGTTTTCATCTGAAGGAGGCTGCTGGGCCTCCAAACGAATGATGTCGCCAACATCCCAGGCCTTGGGTGTCACGTTGAGATGGTTTCCGCGATGATCTCAGCCCCGTCATATGTTTGATATAAAGTGCTTTCAGCTGCGCTCGCCTTTATCTGCTCTGGAGGCACGGATATAACGGACTGATTATTATTTTCATCTGGAGGTGTCATTAATGGGACGGCCCTGTCCGAGTAAACATGGGCGGGGATCTTATATGTTTATCTGAAAGTGTCATCGCGTCATTTATTTACACACAAAGCTACGATCGAGGTTGTCATATCATATTGTATCACCATGCCCTTCCTCAAGGAAAAGTGCCTGGACAGATAAACACGGCGTGATAATGCTTCTCAGTGGAGGGGCGTGTTTTTGGAATTGGAGGAAGAGCGGCTGGACAGATGGGGTGAGGACAGACCACAGATGGGGTGAGGAGAGACCACAGACTGAGATGGGGTGAGGGAGACCACAGACCGGACAGATGGGGTGAGGAGAGACCACAGACTGAGACACTTTGCCAGCTCCCCCTAATTTGCATGCTCATCTTTCATTCCTCGTTTTGATTAAGTAATAAAGTAGGAAGGCCCCGGCGACCTCTGCAGAGCTATCCCATCCATATGACCTCTGCAGAGCTATCCCATCCACGACCTCTGCAGAGCTATCCCATCCATGAACTCTGCAGAGATATCCCATTCACGCTGGGATTTCCATCACTGTTTAGGCCTATAATCATTGAATGCTTTAACCAGTGAAAAATAGCAGATATACAAGCTCACAGCGCGGCACCGAGTGCCGCGCTGTGAGCTTGTAGATCTGCTATTTTTGAAAAAGTCGTGAAAATGTGTGACAAATCTTTGAACATTATGTATTTTCAAAGCGAACGTTTGTAACTCGAATTTTGCTTCTGGGGGGTCCCTGGAACTAAATATTTTGAGATGGGGGTCCGTGGCCAAATAAATATAATTTTGGGGGTCCTTCACATGAAAAGGTTTGAGCACCGCTGACATAGTAGTCTCTCAAGAACAGACTAACTGAGCTCCAGTTAAGTGAAAAGGACCTTTTCTTTGACGACGACTAGCCAAAAAAAACCTTAGAAGGATTCAAAAGACACTTATAGAATCGAGTCAAAATTCTGTGAGCTTGTATATCTGCTATCTGCTAAGCATAAAATAATGATACACAATATAGTGTACCCGTTTCTTAATGGGTTAAAATGCAATTGGAACGGCGGGAAAGGGAGTTGTTTTCTGGTCCCTTGGGATTGTGGGAAGGAGAATTTGGCTTTTACAACTTCACCCGGCTGATGGCTGCTCAGATGACTTTGACGAGAGCACGGCGGAGATGTTGGCGGTTAGGTTTTCCTCTGGTACTGGTCCAGCGGGTCAACCCAGTGACCTTCCAGATTCCCATACAGGCCTATCGTATCCACCCCATCAGCTGCAGCTGCCTCATTATAGATAGATAGATATATAGATAGATAGATAGATACCTTTATTATCCCAAGGGAGAAATTCAGTTGTCCAGTTGTAGCACAGCAGTATACAGTTATTTACAAAGTAAAAAACAAGAGCAGTACAGTGCCAAAAAAGAGAAGGTGCATCAATCAAGACCAAAGCAGTCAATGCTAGTTAGTTAGTGCAACAAGTATCTCACTGTCATTGTTAAACAAGACAAATACTCAGAAACTACCAACACAACCTAATAGTGCAATGTCGAAAAACAGTGCAACAGAAACAGCTCAGAGCAGAAGAAACAAGGCAGCGTGTCACCGCAAGCCGCACATGAGCACTCTCCCTGGAAGGTCCTTAGAGGTCAAAGTCAATACAGCAATAGTTCCAACCTAATAGTGCAAAGTAAAAAAAAAAACAGTGCGGAAAAAACAAAACAAAAAACAGCTCAGAGAAGAAGAAACTAGGAAGCATGTCACCGCAAGACGCACATGAGCACTCTCCCTGGAAGGTCCTTAGAGGTCAAAGTCAATACAGCAATAGTTCCGTCAGTCTAAGTTAGGAAGGAAGTCCTTTGTTGCATTACAATCATAAGCTGGCTTTTTCATTTGCACACCTGGCTGGAAAACGACTGCTTTGGGGCATCGGTGCAAACGGCACGTGGACTTATTATTCACCCTATTCTTACCCTATTCACGGTCCGCCCACGCACGCATGAGAACGTATTCACCCTATTCTTACCCTATTCACGGTCCGCCCACGCACGCATGAGAACGTATTCACCCTATTCTTACCCTATTCACGGTCCGCCCACGCACGCGCACTCAGCAAATCTCTCAGCAACTTCCTGGGTCTGACGTCAGCTTTTGAAGGGTAACACAGAAATTGCTGGACTTAAAGCCAACAAATCATTATTTCAAACGGTAAAGGAAATTATAACGCTTTGTGCCTTTTACTATCTTGTGTTCTTGAGATCATGCTAGCCATATTTTATACTTTACTATCCGGAAATTTGCATTACATTTGCGATTTCTGTGTTAACTCTGTGGGCTTTTAGTAGGGTTTCCCCTTCAACCGTGACGTCAGCGCCAGGAAGTTGCGCAACGTGAATTTGGTCAATTATTTGGTTGTTGTGACATCATCTTACAACCTGAGTGTCTTCTTCTTCTTTCGTGTATCATCGTCCTTGATGATTGGTTGACAAGATTGTATTTCACAAGATTTCTTGTTACTTAGGGGAGGCAAAAGAAAAGACATCCCTGCTTCTTCCTGTGTCCCTGCAGCGTTAATGCAAAACATCGCCTCTGGTTTTGCAACCGCGCTGGAACCGACCTACAGTATACCGTGCGGCCCGGCATGCAGGGCCCGGCGGCCCGGCCAGGACGCATCATCCCGGGCCTCCACGCAGGGTGTTGGGAGCACGAGCTCCCAGCTCTCACATACCTCCAGTGCAGCCTCATGACATGTGAGCGATGTGTGGTTGAACCCGGGCTCCCGCGTGTGGTTTCTCTCTCTCTCTCTCCGCCGGCTCAGACCGCCTCTGCATCAATCCGCTCGTCTCCCCTGAAAGCAGAGCGATACGCAGGGCAGAGGCGTCAGTTGGGTATGGCAAGGGGGAAAAAGAACGTACTTCTTAAAATGAATTCACGGATGTCTCTATGACTATATCTGCGTTGATTATTCTGTTATCAAATTTACACTAACTACAATGCAAATTAGAACAAAAATGATGGCTTTTTCACAATGTATTATATTCTCCCAGACAGTTCCTCGGTTCAGTAGGTCAAGTCAACACAGACAGGTGCAATGTATTATTGTTAAATACAGTAGCAGCATTTGTTCCACAAGTGGCAGTCAATTGTTTACTTGTGCTTGCAGTAAAATACTACTATCCACTGATATCACCCCCGTGTGATATCAGTGGATAGCTTGTGCTGAACCGACGCCACTGTCACCTCCCCTGAAAGCAGAGAGATACGCAGAGCCACAGGCGCACGCAGATGCGCGGCGTGCGTACGTACGGTGCGCAGGGGGATTAGACAGAGCAACAGACGATACGGACGGAGAAGGAGAGAGAGAGAAAAATCTACATGGACGACTTGACAAGAAGATCCAAGCAGCGAGTCCCTTTGGAACCCGCTGACCCTCTCTGCTTGTCTTGGCTCGGTGATACGCGTGCAGAGATTCGGAGCATGTAAGAAACACTCTGTCCACAGACAGACAGACAGACGAGTGCTTACACTGCGTTGGCGATAGGAGAGCCGGCCGGGTTCGTTCTCTGGTCTGTATGTTGTGATGCGAAGGGAGCAGAGGTTTCCAACAGGGTGTAAGCTGAGCACAGGACAGGACAAGACAGGGGCGGGATAAATCATCTACATCTGGACCCATCCCGCTAGACGGCCACTAGGCCACAGCGCAGGGGCGTCACAAGGGGGGGAAGTGGGACTGAGTTACTAGAGCCCAAGGTGGAGGGGCCTTAAATTAATTTATGGTCAGCAACTCTGACATAGAAACATAGGTTTTTCACAAAAAAAAAAAAAAAAACTTAGAAGGATTTGAAATATTCAAAGACTTGCACAAATGTTCACAATTTTTCAAAAATAGCAGAGCTGTGAGCTTGTACAGCCTATCTGCTATATTTTCAATAGTTAAAGCACAAAATAACGCGCAATAATGCGTTCCCAGTCTAAATGAGTTAAACCCCCTTCCCCTATTAAGAACATTCGTGGGGGGCCCGCTGTGAATCATTGTACCCAGGGCCCAGGATTTGTTGTGACACCCCTGCCTCTGCGGCTGTGAATACAGTGTCCCCCCCCCCCCCCCCCACCCCTTGTTTTCTTCTCCACATTCTACTCGTCTTGTCCTTTGGACCGTTTGTTTGTTTGTTTGTCTGTTTGTCTCTCTTGCTCCATCGGTCCCGTCTTTCTCATAATGTGGAGGAGGCTTGGTTCCTCGGGGCAGAACGTTGGGTTAGCCTGGTGTAACCTTGACAGAAAAGACGTGCATTTTATAGCAGAACATGTGCTTTTGTGCGTGTGTGTGTGTGTGTGTTGTGTGTGTGTGTGTGTGTGTGTGTGTGTGTGTGTGTGTGTGTGTGTGTGTGTGTGTGTGTGTGTGTGTGTGAAGCATCGACTGTTTGGACACTTTTTGTTTGGCACTGCATTGATAAGTTGTGCTTTAAGTATTGCTATTTGTGTATTGATGTGACACTTATGAGTAGGGATGGAGCTTGAAACAAGGGTCCGCTACAAACTCCATAACAAATGTATTGAGTACCCATAATAATTATATATTATATGTATCAATAAGCTTTGGGCTTATCAAGCTTGTTGCTGAGCATAGCGGCCCAAGACGTCATGTTTAAACAATCAAGACAAGAGGCCATCAAGAAATTATTACAGTACTATTCATAATATAAAGTAATTTAACACTTATTGCACACAAATGAATGATTTTTTTTAATGATATTTAATGATAATGTATTACTTTTGTCAATTGTCATCTTCATAGAAGGTGGTCAGCCACAAACAGTCACAACAACTGGCCAATAAAAACAAATATATCAGTTTTGTTCAGAATTTGTCGTTACGTCTTTCCACAAAATATTAGAAAACGCTCAACAGTGGGGTCGATAAAGCGCGGCACCGAGTGCCGCGCTGCGAGCTTGTAGATCTGCTATTTTTGAAAAGTCGTGAAAATGTGTGCAAATCTTTGAATATATGTGTTTTTTAACTGAACATTTGTAACTAAAATGTCTTCTTCTGGGGGGTCCCTGGAACTAAATATTTTGAGATGGGGGTCCGTGCCCGAATACATATCACTTTGGGGGTCCTTCACATGAAAAAGTTTGAGCACCACTGACATAGAAACATAGGTTTTAAAAAAAATCACACCCGTGTGAACTGATCGGTGGTTTACCCAGTTTTTTTGAAAAAAAAAGTTTTTTGAAAAAAAAAAAAGTTTTTTTGGAAAAAAAAAAAGTTTTTTGAAAAAAAAAGTTTTGAAAAAAAAAAAGATTTGGAAAAAAAAAGTTTTGAAAAAACTCGGGCGTGCTCAAACAACAGTAATAACTGCGTATTACCTTACTGTACTTTACTGTACTGTATACTGTACCTAACTGTACTGTATACTGTACTCTACTGTACCTAACTGTACTGTACTGTACTATTCTGTGTTCTATATCTATGAATTCTATGTGTTCTAGATCTATGAATTCTGTCACCTCCCCCCCCCCCAGGCTAGTCTCAACAGCACCCTCTTACCCACCAACCCAAACATCTATCTATAAATGCGAGAAGTCTCTGCGTGTGTGTGTGTGTCTGCGTGTCTGTCTACAAGCTCACAGCACTCGGTGCCGCGCTGTGAGCTTGTAAATCTGCTATTTTTCAAAAGTTAAAGCACAAAATAACACGTCATAAAGCATTCCCAGACTCAGTCTAAATGGGTAAAAAAAAAATCCCCCTATGAAGAACATTCATGGGGGGCCCACAGTGGATCCTTGTACCCAGGGCCCGGAATCTGGTGCGACGCCCCTGCATTGGTGTTGCTTTGCGTGCAGATGCAGAAATACAGCTGACACACGCCTAGCAGATTTCACAGGAGCCTGGGATGGTACCTGCACACGTGCACGCTCCCTCTCTCTCTCTCCGTGCACGTCTCTCCACTCACACACACACACTCACAGCGTCCGTCTCTCAGCCTCCTCAGACTTCTAGAATTGCACACTTGTTGTTTCGTCGCCCTGGGGGTCTTGCCATGCACGTGTGTGTGTGTGTGTGTGTGTGTGTGTGTGTGTGTGTGTGGTGTGTGTGTTTACTCAGCCCATGTGCTCAGTGATGGAAAAAGTACTCACATTTTGTAGGCTACTACTCAAGTACAGCTTGTAGATCGGCTATTTTCAAACAGCCTAGGTATGAAATAGGGCTAAAGTGGTTTATGTATGTTTTATACATATTATAATTAATACCTGCACAGTAACTAGTAACTAAAGTTTGAAAATAATTGTAGTGGAGTAAAAGTACAATATTTGGATCCAAGTATTGGAAAAAAATTGAAAAAAGTGTACTTAAAGTTATACCATGTAACTTTTTTTATAAAACAAATCTTAAAATTGTCCTAACTGTTAAATCGCTAAAGTTTTAGAACCCCCACTCCGTTATTTTCAGCTTCTAAAGCCTTCTCTTTATATGTTTTCTATGATCCCTACCGGGGACCGTTTTTTGCGGAAAAATTGCGTCATCACACTACCGGCCAATCACAGCGAGGGTTATACACTGCCGGCCAATCACAGCGCATCTTGAAGTCGGGTCGCTATGGCGGCCATATTTGTAGTCGCCCGTGTGTCTCTATACTCAAAAGGTAATCTCGCCTACCAGGCAGGGTTAAGTAGTCCGTTTCTCCGGAATGCCTGAACGCACAGGAACCAGGGACCCCTCTAAAGATAGATCTCGGTGAGGTGGGAGGCAGACACGGGGTGTGAAGGTACGAAAAACGGCCGAAAGACGCGGACGCGACCGCGGTTTGCTATAGGGCTACTGACCACTAGTTGAGCATCTTACACAGTATAGCTTTAAGTAAATGTTACTTTACACCACTGCGTGTATGTGTGTGTGTGTGTGTGTGTGTGTGTGTGTGTGTGTGTGTGTGTGTGTGTGTGTGTGTGTGTGTGTTTGCACGTGCGTGCGTGTGTGTGTGTGCGCTTCAATTAAGTGTTTTCCATTCAGGCATGCTTTCTGCTCTCCGCTACGCCAAACATGTGTTGCTCTTTTGAAACGTTGGATCATTAATGTCCATAAACACTTCAAACGCAGAAGAGGGATTGCACTCCGGGTTCCAAGCTTGGCTTGCTGCGTCGCGGCTTGCTGCGTTTAGCATGGGGTTATTGTTTTAGCAGACATCCCAAGTCTCCCGGATGTTGCGGGAGACTCCCGGAAATCAGCGTCTCCTCCCGCACACCCGCAAGTGGCACTGAACCTCCCGGAAATCCCGTCTGCCCCCGAAAATACCTGCCATATCCGGCTGGATCCGGTCTAGAACCGGATCTGCAACTCGCGATGCGTTCTCATTCGTCGTCAAACTGTCAATCTGGCAAATAAATGAGTGTAATTCGCTATGGAAGATGTGGGTGTCTAAAAGTGACCAACCACTGGTCTCAGATGCAGAGGGTTCTCCAGCGCGGAATCAGCTCGTAACATTAAACAGACAGGTTTTGGCAAGTCTTGCTTAATATGAATAAAATAACAGTACTGTCGGTTATTTTTCGCTGGACATACATTTCTCCCAAATAGGTAAGAAGACATCATGCTATAAATTAACCCGATTATATTAAGCCTAAAATGGTTCCGCTGCCGTGCAGAACCGTTTTTAACTGTTTTTAACTGTTTTTAACCGTAGAAAAATGTGTAAAATCCACGAAAAAAACGCAGACCCTCATCTCAAAATATTATGTATCAGGGACCCAGATTTGCAATGATAAAAAAAAAAATAGCAGATCTACAAGCTTTCTGTGCCGCGCTGTGAGCTTGTATATCTGCTATTTTATAGATAAAGCATAGAATAATGATTAAAGTGGTTTAAATCTAGAGTGACGCGGATGCAAATCTAAACGGGTTAGGCCACAGGGTCTTCCATTCCGTTCACACCCCTGTCGACTAGAATATATTTAATATATTCATATTAAATATTGAGGTGGACTTTATTGCGCAGAGCCTCCAGTAAAATGTTTTTGGCTTTTTTACGATATGGTAAATATGAAAATGAAATTCAATACATCATCACCCGCATATTTATTTTATTTTTTTAGGTGAGACGCGCATCATCACTGCCAACGTGGCATTCAATTATGCAAAGCATTAAGTCATTAAAACCTCATCTCCCACATTTCCTGGTTTGGAAAAGACAGAGGAAACTGTTCCATTGGTCTTCCTGTGATCCCGCCGCAGCGCCGAGCAAACAAAACATTTCTCATGGAGTGACGGCTGCTGCAGGGTCGCTAGGATTGTCCAGGACGTCGTCTGCGACTGTGACTGCGCCGTCTGCAGTGGCCGGTTGATGTTTTCACAAAGTGACGCAACAGACAGACTTACTTTCACTGGGCCTAATTAGTCGTCTTGCCACTCCAGAGAAAGGGTGTGTGTGAGTGTGTGGGGGGGGGGGGGTGGCCAGGGGACATGTGTTTAGCGCAGAGAAATGGGATCAGAGATAAAGAAAGACAACTATTAGAAGAAAGAACACAAGGAACACATACTGGTGTGTCCCCTCACGCCAGATATCAGAGGGTAATATGGACTTGAGTTTAATGATCTGAGCTCTCT